>NC_138867.1:159753572-160226072 GCF_965194805.1 Balaenoptera borealis
ACGATGCAAAAAAAAAAAAAAAAGGATTTGACAAAATCCAACACTCATTCATCATTTTAAAAAATCTTTCAGAAAATTAGGAAGAGATAGATCTTCATCTATCTATTCTATCTATCAATATAGATCCTTTACTCTCAACTTGATAAAGAACATCTACAAAAATAAAACATAACAAAACCTATAGCTAACATTATACTTAATGATGAAAGACTGAATGCGTTCTCCCTAAGATTGAAAACAAAGCAAAGATGTCCACTTTCACCATGGCTATTCAACATAGTACTGGAAGTTTTAGCCAGCACAATAACACAGGAAAAGAAAATAAAAGACATGCAAATCAGAATAAAACTATCCCTCTTTGCAAATGATCTATGTAATACCAATAAACAGGATACAAGATAAAAATACAAAAACCAATTATATTTTGTATATACTACCAATGAACATGTAGACAATGAAATTTTAAAATTCAATAACATTTATGATCATTTAAAATAATAATAACCAGGTATGAATTTTCCAAAACATGTACAGGACTTGTATTTTGAAAACTACGAAACGCTGATGAAAAAAAAATCAAAGGTCTAAATAAATGCAAAGGCATGCCTTGTTCCTAGATTAAAAGACTGAACATGAGAAAGATATCAATTCTTAAATTTATATACAAGTTTAATGCAATTCCTATGAAGATTTTGTAAATAAAGAGAAGATTATTCTAAAATTTTAAAGGACTAAAGTAAGTAAAGCTATTCTGGAAAAAAATAAAGTGGGAGGAATCATTCTACCTGATTTCAAGACTTATGTAGTTACTGGAATCAAGACTGTGTGCCTGCTCAAAAAATAAATAAACTCTTAATTAATCTTAAAAAAAAAAAAAAGGACTGTGTGATATTGATGAAGGACACATAGATCAATAGAACAGAATAGACAACACAGAAATAGCCTGACACAAGTACAGACAACAGATTTTGACAAAGGTGAAAAACAATTCAATGGAGAAAGCACAGTTTTTTCAAAAAATTGTATCAGAACCACTGGATATCCATAACAAAAATAAATAAACCTCAATCTAAGTGTCACCTCTTATACAAAAACTAACTCAAAACTGGCTATAGATCGAAATGTTAAATATAAAACTATAACACTTTCAGAAAAAAAAAAAAAACACATAAGAAAAACCTTTGGGACCTGGGGATTGGTGAAGAGTTCTTAGATATAACACTGAAAACATGATCCATAAGAGAAAAAAAAATCAATAAATTCGACCTTATCAAAATTAAAAGCTTTTTCTTTGTGGAAGACCCTGTTAAGACAATGAGAAGGCAAGCTACAGACTTGGAGAAAATATTTGAAAACCACTTATCTGACAAAGGATTCATATCTAGAACATATAAAGAACTCCCAAACTGAAGATTTTTTTTTAAATCAATTCAATTAGAAAATGGGCAAAAGACATGAAGAGACATTACATAGAAGAGAACAAACATGGCAAATTGTTATATAAATGACCTTTTTGTATTGGCCCCTAGGTTGCTTACTTCTTCACTGCAGGCTGAGACGCATTAGCCTAAAAGTCTGCTGGCACCAACTTGAATTTTTACACATCCAGCTGTTTTAAAGATAGCCCAACTAAGCAGATTTTTAGCCATTTAGGGCTTCCTTGCTTTACATTCCCTGAAAAACCTCATTCCGTATCTGTTGACCATTGATAAGCTAGAGCCTTTTGGTTATAAAACCCCAAGCTACTATGGCCCTTAGTTCTGTGACCCAGAGCCTCCCTGCTGTGCTGTCACATCACCCAAACAGATAAGCCTCCTCTCTGATCCTCCCCTTTCCTTGACCTCCCCCCATTCTGAGTAGCAACCCCTCAATCCATAGCTTCCAAACAGACTTCTGCTAGGAGAGATTTCCCTTCACATGCAACCCTGTCCAAGCACCACCCAATAAAGCTTGTTGTGTTTTACTACCTCTCCTGGTCATATCTTTTTTCTTGATCTGTCCAAAATCTCTCAATCCCCAGCCATAAACAAACACATGGAAAGTTGTGCTGTATCGTTAGCCTTTAGGGAAATGCAAGCTAAGACCATGGTGAGATATCACTATATACCTATTAGAACAGCTGAAATTTAAAAGATTGACAATACTAAATGCTGGTGAGAATGTGGAGAAACTGGATCTCGTATCTATTACTGGTAAAAATATAAAATGTACAACCACTCAGGGAAGTAGTTTGGCACACGCAAACCAAACGACCCCAGGAATTATGCTCTTAGACATTTATTCTAGAGAAGTAAAGGTATATGTCCACATAAAATCATGCACATGATTGTTTATAGAAGCTTTATTTGTAAAAACCCAAACTGTGCACAACTAAAATGTCCTTCAATAGGTGAATGGTTAAACTCTGATTCATCCATACCAGGAAATACTATTCAGCAATAAAAGAATTGAACTATTGATACATGCAACAATTTGGATGGATCTAAAATGCATTATGCTGAGTGAAAAAGCTCAATCTCAAAAGGGCAAATACTGTATAATTCCATTGAAATAACATTCTCCAAATGACAAAATTATAGAGATATGCAATGGATCAGTTGTTGCCATGGGACAGGGATCATGGAGGGGAAGGGTGTAGGTGTGACTATAAAGGGGTAGCACTAGGGAGATACTTGTGATGGAATAATTCTGAAATTGACCTCAGGCGTGGTTACACAAATACACATGACATAGAAAAATACACATACATTGTGCCGATGTCAAATTCATGGTATTGATATTGTATCATTATTATGTTAAGATATGGAGAGGGTTAATTTCAACTGGTATGGTGGAATTTCTCCTAAACAACTCTACTTAGCCAGTTTGGCATTCCCCCTGTAAAGCAAGCAGACTGATGCCTACTGAGACGTTATCACTCCCACTGTAATCTGCTCTCCAGGACTCTGTGTTCTAATGCTCCCACCAATTGAGCTGCCTGTTTACCAAGAGTAAGTTGTATTTGTTCTCAAGCCTGTTGGGACCACTGGAACTGTTTTTGTAATTACTTAATTAAAATAAACATAATAAAAACCAATGAAATATTAGTGGGATAAGTAGGAAAGTGGCTGTTTCATTCAAAACGAAATTGAAGGCTTTGGAAAGGCTCAAAAAAGAGCCAAATTATGGATGTCGAATTAGGGGTGGGTGAGCCAACAGTAAAAGATTCAGAGGGGGTAAGAATTTTAAAAATCCAGAAGAATGCTGCATTCAGGTTGTCTCACAAAGACCTCTAGTTCTTGCTCTCTTTTACAGAATCCTAAAGGGGGAATTTCAGACAGTGCATTGAGGGTAATGCTTATGCAGGAAAGACAACACAAAAGCCCAAACAGGGGACACATACACCATGATCTTGGCTCTACATCAAATGATTAGCAATGTAATAGATTTAGACATAGACATAAGTAAAAGAAAATGCTTAAGGTGTGTTTGTATAATCCTTGATTCTCCATTTTAACTAACTACCACTTCCTACTACTTCTAATAAGGTTCCTCCTGTACTGCCATATATATATTTGACAATATCCATCAAGAACCACCCCAAAAGTTCTACTCTCTCATCTCTTCATCCCACTTTGGGAAATTTCATCTAAGAAAATGATTCAAGAATCTAGAAAAAGCTATATGTGCAAAGATGGAATATTTATATAGTAAAAACTTGGTTTATGATTCACCTAATGCCACTGCCCTTATTTTCTTTGAGGGGTTTATACCCCACCTCCACTGTGTACAGTCTTGGTGCTACTGTGCAGCTAGGCATTCAGGCTTCACCTCTCCTAGGTCTGTGCATGTGACCCAAGCTAGGTCAGTCACATTTTCTCTCTCTCTCTCTCTCTCTCTCTCTCTCTCTCTCTCTCTAGTGGAATAACTCAAGGAGAGGAAACCAGAGCTAACATGTATTCAATCTAACAGCAAAGCTCTAACCAGATCATCAAGCAGTTCCTGTGATCCTCATCCCCAGAATTTCCCCAACTCTTGGGTTTTTTGTTCACCTGGTTCTTCAATCTCCTTGTGAACTTTGAGAACTCATCTATACGCTTCACATAAATCCCTTCTCTGCATAAGCCATCCAGAATTGGTTTCTGTTACTTGCCAATAAAGAACCCTAACTGACTTGATTTATAAAAGTAGAAAAATATAGGAATCATCTAAACGTCAAAGAATTGGAAAACAGCAACATATAGTTTAGCCACTCACAGAAATATTATGCTGTCATTAAAAATTATAGTTATTAGGATATTTAATGCAATAATGATGTCTATAATACAATATCTGTGGGGAAAAAAGTCAAGGTGCAAAATCTTACATGCAGTATAATTACAACTATGTAAAATATACACAGAAGAACTTCAAAATAATAATATGGTTGGGATTATGTTTTTTTGTTCTTTTTTCATATTTTTTACATTTTACTAATTGAACTGCCTTCTTTTCAAAATAGAAAAGCTAATTTTTATGTTTGTTCGGTTTTTTAAATAGGAAAAGAAACAGATGCAAACACTTTGGTCCTTTATTGTTGTCACTGTCTGTCTTTATAATGGGGCATGAGTTCTCACATTGGCTCACTGCTCAACTGTCTGTTGCCGTATAATGGATATTGCACCTCAGATTCTTGAGTGCCTAGGATGGGCTGGGCACAGTGCTAGAACTTTACACCATCTCTAATCCTTATAACAATCCTATGAGGTCAATAATATTGCTCCCAATTTTCAGAAAAACAAATTGAAGCCTAGAGTTTGTAGCAGCTGAAGTCCCCATGATAAGTGACAGAGACAGGATTCGATTAGCAACATGTATCACATATGTTCTATAGCACAATTTTGTTTATATATGAAACAAGGTATTAAAATTAAAATTTCATTAAAATGAAAATCTGAATTTTCATCCAGACACTAATATACAATAGATATGACATTTCCAAGTGAGGAATCACTATAGACTTTCAAAGTAAATTCTTGAGAACAATTTCCCAGACCCCTCACCCACTTGGATGATATAAAAGGGTAGAAAAATAGAGGAAGGGGAATTCTGTGAGTAGGCTTATTTGGGAGAGAGCTGTGCTGGAAGTCCCATTCCCTCTCCCAGGTGGTTAGAGGGTTTCTTTCACAGAGCTACTCAGACGTGACCCCTACATGTGGGAGCAGCTCAGCAGATGGACTGGGGTCCATTTCCTGCCAGGGAAATCAACAGAAGGGGCAATGGGCTGGCAAGTGCACTTCCAGGGCTGTCAGGGCCAGGGATGCTGATTGCTTCCTCGGGACCAAATGAGGTCCCCTGCGGCAAGAGCTGAGTTGATTTGTCTCAGTTCTGGTCAATTAGGGCAGCTTAGAGGGACCAAGGCACCCAGCAGCAAGTAGCTGGATGGAACTCCTAGAGGTTGGGGAAAGAAGTCACAAGTCACCACCCAAAATAAAGATGGATACAAGGACTTACAGGGGAGGAGAGCCCAGTAGGAAACTTCTGAAAAGTACACAAAAGAAAGAGTCACAAGTAAAAGAGACAGCTGTAAACATCCACTGGGACCAAGGAATCCACGTGCCACACACAAGAGAGCACCAGTTCAAGAAGGACCTCCCTTTACCCTAGCATCTTTCTACCTATCGGACCCTGGAGGGGTTAGACACAGGGCATCTAGGGGGCTGGGAATAAGAGAAGAGCAAAACAGAGGAGAGAGAAGTTTCCAAAGAAGCCCATCTTCCCCACATCACGCTTCCCACTGGCATCAGGGAGGAAAATTTAAAGCCAAATCCAGCTCAGAACTTAAATCTTATATTGGACTAAGCTTTCAAATTACTGCATTAAGACTACATTTTTGGGAACTTCGCTGGTGGTCCAGTAGTAAAGAATCCGCCTTCCAATGCAGGGGACACGGGTTTGATCCCTGGTCAGGGAACTAGGTTCCCACATGCTGCAGGACAGCTAAGCCTGCGTGCCACAACTACAGAGCCCACATGCCCTGGAGCCTGCACGCCACAACTGGAGAAGAGAAAACCTGCATGCCACAACTAGAGAGAAGCCTGCATGTCACAACGAAAGATCCCGCATGCCACAAATAAGACCCGACACAGCCAAAAATATTTAAAAATTTAATTAAAAAAAAAATTTAAAGAAAGACTGCATTTTCAACTAAAAGTGACTGTCAAACTGTTGAAATTGTGTACAAGCCCCTGTGTCCTTATTTTTTGAAGTAAAAGTCTGGCTCAAGAGTTAATGATTGGGAAATGTGAAGATGTAGAAACAAAGAATAGCTGTTGGGCTGGGGAACAGGTAACAATTTAGACTATAAATCTGTCCAATAGCAGAATCACAGAACTCCCAGTTCCCTGAAAGATATAGATAAAGGCCTGATACACATTCCTAAATTGTTTTTACAGGAAGCAGACCCCCACCAGATGAAAACTGCTGACCAAAAGAACATGGACCCTAGACTGGTTGAAACCAGAAGGTTGATGATGCTTGAAATTTCATCAATCCCAGAATTGTGTACAAGCTGATCATGCATGCTGCAGCCCCCTCCCTCACTCTGCCTTTAAAACCTCTTGACTGAAAGTCATCGGGGAGTTCAGGTATTTTGAGCATGAGCTGCCCATTCTCTTTGCTTTGTACCCTGCAATAAATGCTGTACAGTCCTTCACCACAATCCGGTGTCAGTAGATTGACTTCACTGCCTGTGGGCAAGCAGACACAAGCTTGGTTTGGTAACACTTCTTGTACTTAGGAGTGAGCAGAAAAGCCGTGGCACCTGCCAGAATTCCTATGCAGAGACAGGGGAAATAATTCCCACTGAAGAAAACACTCAAGGGAGGAACAGAATTTTTTTTTAAGTCATGTTTTAATATGTCATGAGCTGTACTTGTTCAACATACTGGTTGAACACATTGGTTTTATTTATAGATGTCTGTCTGGCTGACTAGGCCTGTGCTCTAGGGTAGGGCCTAGGGTTTTTCAACACAATATTCCCAATACTTAGTACAACACTTGGCACATAGTAAGAGTTTATCAGATTCTCTCCCCACTGATCACACTACCTAAAGAAATGGTGGATGAGCCAGGAAGATCATCTTATTTCCATATGATACCTTCAGTAACTTATTTGAATTTCTCACATCTTGAGAGAGATTGGGAAACAATTTTTCTGCTTCCTTTATTTAACAAATTCTGGCAATGGCCTCTTTAGGTATCCAAAACAGCATTGTTTGAGGTTATTTCAGGGCACTATGTTTTTTCCAAAATAGCATTTTATTGTTGTTTAAAGTAATTCTGAGAGCACTCCATATTAAATATTTTGTGTTAAATCTTCTCTGATGTTTTTAGAGGGTATATAAGAGAAACAGAACCAAAAATATAGGTAGACAGAGAGATAGGTAGGCAGATAGATAGATAGATAGATAGATAGATAGATAGATAGATAGATAATAGATAGATAGATTGATTGATCTTATGAAATTGACTCATATGATTTGGGAGGTTGGCAAAGCCAAAATCCATAGAGCAGGCCAGCATTCTGGAGACCCAGGGAAGAGTTGATGGTACAGTGTTTGTCCAAATTTCACAGGGCAGAAGTCTGTAATTCCTTGTTGTCTTGAGGAGAATTCCTTCTTCTTCAGAAAACCTGTCTTTTCCTCTTAAGATTTTGAACTGATTGGACAAGGCCCACCCACATTGTGGAGGATAATCTACTTTACTCAAAGTCCACTGATTTAAATGTTCATCTCATCTTAAAAAAATGCCTTTACAGCAATATCTAAACTGGTGTCTTACCTTGCAACTGGGCACTGTGGCCTAGCCAAGTTGACACACAAAATTAACCATAATAGGGGGAAAGATTTACCTTATATTCAAGAGTATAGGACATTATAGGGGTAAACATACCTCTCCCCAGTGCTCCTGGACTAGGGGAAGTTAAAAAGTTTTCCCAACATTATTGTCATACATGACTTGAAGATTTCTTTCTTTCTTTCTTTCTTTGCCCAGGTCTTCTAGAAAGAAGAGCCTGAGGCAGAGTTTAGTTGCTTACAACTTATATGGAAGGGCAAGCCCAGGGCTCTGACAATGAAGGAAAATAGGAAGTGAGGAAAGGGAAAACATGATGCCTTGTGGGGCAGTGTATTACCCTGTGGGTCATCACTTCACAGCGAGCTAAGAGACTCAGCATATCACTCAGAAGGCTTGCTCACCCAATACTGTACACAGATGGACCAAGAAGAGAGAGACTACCTCAAAGCGGTACCAAGGAGAGAGAAGGAGATATTCATCTGTCTGACTCACTCCTTCTCCTACTTCCCGTTGGCCAAGATTGACTCCACAAGGACATAACCTCATACACACACTTCCCGATGCGTCATCTTGGGGACTGCTCAGGAAGCCAGGTCCCAGGTTCCCACACCCTGTGGCATAGTGTCAGGTCCAAATTCACAAATGGAGCAGTGACCTGACAAGGTGAGGTGTCAACAAGAGAGAAAGAAAGAAGCAGAGGAGGACATCTGAGAAAACTAAAGTTTGTATCCCAAGACACAGCAACTTTAGGGAGTGAACAAAAACAGAAAAACAGTGAGAAAAGGTGATTAGAGTGGAATGCTGATCCTATTTGTAAGTGCCTGTTTGGCGAGTCTGAGGTGAGATTTTAATTCCCAAGGGTTAGGGGAAAACAGCTTTGGAGTCAGATGCGTCAGAGTTTAAATACGAGCCCAGCCCCTTTCCAGCTATTACCCTGAGCCCCCTTCATTTCTCAATCTGTAAACCCAGGAGAATGAATGCTCCCTGCAGCCAGAGCTGTGATGAGATTTAAGTGAAATCCTGTCCCTAGACTGACACACAGAAGTGCTCAATCAGGATAAGAGTTCTTCTTATTTTATCCAACATTCTTCACCTACCCTATAGTAAGATATTCAGAGAAGGAGTTTAAGACCTGAATAACTATCCACGATCACTTTCAAATCTCATGGATGTGTACATTTCAGGTAAAAAGAAATATAGGAATAGTGTAAAAGAGTTATTAGCTACATGGTATGAATTTTAATGAAATTTAATTTTAGAACAGTTTTCTGAACATATTCTTAGCTTTCATCACTCAACAAATATTTGTGGAGCATCCATGTGTCAGGCACAGATTCATAGGCTGTGTTTTGGTAAATTTATGCCATTAGAGGTAGATATTTTTAGAATCCGATGTGGCAAGCGGAACATCATTTTGATAATAGTAAACTGTTAAAACAAATCCATTGGTTTTTTTGCAGCTCAGGAAGTGGGTCTGGGGATATTGTTGGCAGGAGAGGGGGCCACATGGTAACTGCTGTAACAGAGATGGTGGCTTCAGCCACATAAAGGAACTCGTTCTTGGGGCTTCCCTGGTGGCGCAGTGGTTGAGGGTCTGCCTGCCAATGCAGGGGACATGGGTTCGAGCCCTGGTCTGGGAAGATCCCACATGCCATGGAGCAACTGGGCCCGTGAGCCACAATTACTGAGCCTGCGCGTCTGTAGCCTGTGCTCCACAACAAGAGAGGCCACGATAGTGAGAGGCCCACGCACCGCCGCAACTAGAGTGGCCCCCGCTTGCCGCAACTAGAGAAAGCCCTCGCACAAAAACGAAGACCCAACACAGCCAAAAATAAAAATAAATTAATTAATTAATTAATTTAAAAAAAAAAAAAAAGGAACTCGTTCTTGTTCAATTGTGCCTTGCTTTAGTACATGCTATTCCCGTGAGCTAGATTTCTCTTCTTTATCCTTCAAAAAAATCTCTAGGCAGCCATCTATTCCCTTCCTCTATCATAGCCCTACTCTGGTTCAGATACCTGTCCTCTGCCCTTCTCCATCACAGCACCCAACATACTCCATTGCTGGGTAGTTGCTGATTTTCTGGTCTATATTGAATAACAGCTCCTTGTGGACAGACTCATGCCTACTCATCTGGCTAAGTCCAGGGCCTGACACAGTGCTTGGCACATATTGGGCACCCAATGGAGGAAAAGAGGGAGCAAAAGAGGAAGGAAACCTACTACATTAATACATAAATAAATTAGTTAATATATAAATACATATATAACTGGGTCAATATATAAAAGAGTAGGCATTATATACAGTTATACAGGAATATATAGAACATGAATTTTGATAAAGTAATTTTGTAATCATTTTGGTTTTAATTTTATAGTTTTAGCATCTCCCTTTTTTGGCCAAAGAACCCTAATTTTTTGTTCTTACTGAAGAAACTGAAACAGAGAGAAGGAAAGTTATTCTCTTCAATTCACAACTTATAAATGGACAGAAACCCCGTTCAAACTAAGTTCAGAGAATTTATTGGCTCTGGTCTTTGAAAGTCCAGGGAGTATATCAGCTTCAGGAATAGCTGGATCTGCGGGCTCTTTCCACTTCTCAGTGTTCCTTTGGGTTGGCTTTTCAGATTCAGATTTACCTTACTGATACTTCTAGAAGCTCCAGTGAACAAAAGTACAGTTTTCCAACAGCTCCAACAAAAGTCTCAGAACTGAGTCCCACTGGTCTGTCTTGGGTCATGTGCCCATCTCTGAACCAATCACTGTAGTAAGGCAGATGATCATATAGGCCTGGGCCATGGTTCACCCCTGGAATTTGGGGCAGTATCAGAGCCCCCTGTACACCATGGATAAGAGTGGGAGAGATGCCACTCTCCAAAAGGACATGAAGATGGTGTCCCCAGAGGAGGGAATGGTTTTGCTGGATGGCAGAACAGCATCTGATCAAAATAAAGTGATGATAGAGCCAAGAGTGGAGTTGATGGCTTTCTATGAGAAAACTTCCAAAGTTCTTGAGGGGGTGGGGGTAGCAGTGGAAATGGAAGGAAGGTAGGGAGTGGAAAGATAAAAGGAGGGAGACTGAGAGACACAGGGTAATGGCCAGGCTGCGCTGGGTAAGGACAGAGAACAAAGAGGGAGGCAAGCAAAACGGCCAAGTGACAATGTGGACTGGACAGGTGACATGAAGGCCAGTACTTCGAGAGGATCTCTCATGCATGGGTACCACCCTAGAAGCCTATCCATTTCCATTTGACTTTGTTAAAATCCTAGAATCACATTTCTAAGTTTAGGAAAACTTCCTTCTCTTTGTTCCTTCAAAAGGAGCCTGGTCTTTGAAATCTGCCTTCCAAAAAACAAGCCAATTTTATTATTATTATTATCATTATTAATCTGATTGAAGAGGAAGGTCATGGGATTAGCAGTCCAACAGACCCTGTCAAATCCCTGCTTTGCCACTTGGCAGCTGTATGAACTTGAACAAGTCGCTTCCCTCTCAGAGCCTCAGTTTCCAGAGCTGTAAAATGGGGGTCAATCAGGATTTTGTAATATGTGACAGCCACCAGTCAAGTCCCAGAAGTGCTCAACTCCTGTGAGCTGCTATCACTCTTACTCATGGCACTGTAAAATTTAGAGATCTAAAAAAGCCCAGCCATGAGTTCCTCACAACAAGTTCATAACTAAAGCCAGCAGGACAGGCCCCAGATGTGTCTGCAGCCTGTGGAATTTTTCATTATGGAGCAAATGCTTCCACTTTCTGAAGATCAACATTAACCCAGGGATTTCTTTTTTTTTTTTTTTTTCCATACCACCATTAGACTCTGCTCAGGATTCTCAGAGGGAAACAGTACTTACATAATTCATTTTTAATCATCTGAGCCACACAAGAAAATTTCCTTCTTATCAAAAGATGAAAAAGCAGAAATGAGGGCAAGAGCAAAAGGAGAAAGGAGTTTTGCTGGATCTGAACTTGAGCTATGGCCTGCACTTGTAGAGAAAAGTCAGTGACCTGCTGGTTTTCACACTGGGTGGGCCCACCCTCTACCACATGAGCTTGCATTTCATCCTTTTAGTCATCCACTCAGTTATTCATCTCCCAACACTCACTGACTACACTCTGCACCAGGTTTGAGGCTGGTCACCAGGAACAGTGTGAAATTAAGACCCGTCCTTTGCCCTAAGTAGCTCATAATCCACAGCGGGAGTCCATGAACTGTTTTAATAAAGGACCAGATAAAAGTAAATCATTTAGACTTTGCAGGCCACGTGGTTTCTGTCTCAGCTACTCATCCCAGCCATCGTAGCACGAAAGCATCTAGAGACACCGGGTATATGAATGGGTGGAGCTATGTTCCAATAACCCTTGACAAGCAGCCCTAGTTTGCCCACCCCTGCTCTAGAGGCAGAGGAGGCCACAGGCAAATAAATACAAGGTTTTTAATTGTCCCAAGACAGAGATGAAGGCAAGAGGGAACAGTGGCTTGTGCTGGAATTTAGGCACGAAACTAGGAGAGATGATTAAATATTGGGGAACTTTTGAGACTTATTGGAGAGAAGAGTCATTAAGGATGATGCCTAGATTTCTGGCCTGGACAACTGGGTGGTAGCATTTACTGAGGCTGCCCCAAGGGGAGGGTCATCCAAATCAGTGTCTCTCAAGCTTTTTTAAAATTATCTCTCCTCATCTGGAGCCTTTTTAGACATTATTTTCTTAACCACCCCCCATAAAATTCTAATACCACCAATGTACTCTATATATTTGTTCACTGATGTACATCTCTGCTTTATACATAAAGAGAGTAAGAGGTTTTTTCCCTACCCACAAGAGACAATTTTCATCCCCTTGGGAGCAAGTTAGCCCCGTCGAGAATGCATGGTCTGGATCTAGGAAAGGTGACTCTATATCCTGCCTATCCATGGCCTTCGAGGAGGCATGGCCTCGAGAACCTCGAGATGTCCAGAGGAAGACCATGTTAGAACACAGCAGGGCAATGCCACCTTCCAGGGCTTTTGTTACCTTCTCAACCTTCTGAACCTTCTGCGATTACTTTGCCCCAGATTTTCACTTGGCTTTTGATCCACAGTCACAAGGTGATAAAAAAAAAAAAAAGGATAGTCACAATTGGCACCATAACTCCCGTTAAGAAGAGGATCCTAATTCGGTGTGGAGAAAACACCTAAAGAAGTGCTTTGGGTAGAAGATGAGAGCCTTGGTGTAGGTATTACTGGAGAGGGGTGTAGAAAACATTTACTGTTCTGGAGAACAGGATGGGGTGGAAAGAGAAGCTAGGGCAGACCCAGCAAGACAGAAAGGTCACCTGAAACACATTGATCCCTTCCCTCAACCTGCTAATCTTCAAGGAATGCAACAAGCACACCCAAAATGTCCCACACGAGCACATTTCTTGTGGGAAGATGTGAAGGGCCTGGGATTTGCACCAGAGAGGAAGGCAAAGGAAGGTGAATGTATGAAGGTGCAGCGGGCAGACCCCAAGCAGGTGAGCCCAGGAATAGAAAAACTTGGGAGGTGTCTCATTTCCAAGGCAACATAACCGGGAGCATGAGATGATCCCACTCAAATTTCCAGGTCCAGGGAGGCCCAGGAAGATGGCCAAGGATTGCTTTCTGTATCAGCTCCCATAAGCGTGCAAGCCACGGAAGACCCAGCAAAAAGTTAAGCAACCAGGAAGTATTATCTCAGGAATAAAAGGTTCAGAGGAAGGACATCTCAGGGTTGGTTCATTCAATCCTAACATTGTCATCATGGCATCTTCCATCTTTCCCCTGCCATCCTTGTCATGTGGGCCATGTCTCCCTTTCGTGGCTCCCAGGGGCTACCACAGTTACAGCCACATCTAGAGGCAGAAAAAGTGTGAGTGGCTGTTGGGTAAAAGTTTTTAAGAGTGAAGAAAACTTTCCCAGATTCTCACCTGAACCCACAATCCTCAGCACACATCTCAGAGGTAATGGATTTATCATAGATCCTTGTCCATAGCAGCCCCAGGCAAGAAGAATGGAATTAACTTGATTGGCCAAACGAGTGATTCTCAGAGTGCAGTCCCTGCATCAGCAATGTCAGCATCACCTGGGAGCTGCTTAGAAATGCAAATCACCAACCCCAGCCCAGGCCAACTGAATCAGAAACTTTGCGGGTTGGACCCAGCAATCCATGGTTTAGGGAGCCCTCCAGGTGATTCAGATGCACCTTGAAGTTTTGAAACTAACCACCTGGCTTAGACCAATAAACATGCATCCCTGTGGACCTACCTGTCCTGCAGGTGGCTACCTGAGCATGAGAGAGGCTAATAGGAAAGTCAGCAGGGTGGAGAGCCTGTGCTCTCATCACTTGGCAGGGCAAAGATGAAAGAATTCCTTATGCATCAGGTGGACCCATGAAAGTACCTGGGCTTAAGCATCTTGCCAAAGGCAAGACAACGCAAGACTTTAAAGGAAAGATCTTTGCCCCACATCTAAAGATTAGCAACAAAATGTATACTGATATTTTATAGAGTAAAATAAAATGCTTAAGAAATGTTGGTATAATCTTGTTTTAAATGATCAATTACCTATTTAAATTACCAATTTCCCTGTTGCTCTCAATAAGAAAGGAAACTGAAACACCTCTCTCTCAACAACTGATAGAATAAACAATGCCCCAAAAAACATTATAAAGATGTAGGCTATCTAAACAACATGATTAACAAATCTGACCCAATTGACATATATAGAACACTGCACACAACCATTGAAAAATACATTTTTTAAGTGAACGTGGATTTACCAATACTAGCCACATTGTTAGGTCATGAAGCAAAGGTCCACAAATTCCAAAGGACTGAAATTATACTGAGTATGTTCTCTGACTATGATGGGATTAATCTAGTTATTAATAACAAGAATATTTTCAACATTTGGAAATATTTGGAAATTAAGCAACATGCTTCTAAATAACCCACTAGTCAATGAAGAAGTCAAAAATAGAAATAAGAAATCATCTGGCACTAAATGCTAAGGAAAATATTACATGGCTGTGGGCCACAGCTAAAACTGTGCTTAGGAGGAAATATACATCAAGTATAACTTTAACTGCATGTACTAGAGAAAAGAAAGTCTGAAAATGAATAATCTAAGAATCTATCGCAAGAAGTTAGAGAAAGAGGAGCAAATTAAGCCCAAATGAAGTTGAATAAAGGAAATGATAAAGAGTAGAAATTAATTAAATAAAATGGAGACTTAAATGAAGTCTTACATGGAAAGCATCTAGTGTGTAACAACCGCAAGGAATGAGTAGCCGTCTTTCACTTTAGTTGGAATGCTGCTAGTGTTTCCCCATTCGACATAATCCTGGCTTTGGAGCTAAGTATATTTTATTATGTTAAGGAAGAATCAATTGATTTCTATTTTATTAATAATCGTTGACTTGTGTCAAATTTTGTGTTGAGGGCTTCCCTGGTGGCGCAGTGGTTGAGAATCTGCCTGCCAATGCAGGGGACACGGGTTCGAGCCCTGGTCTGGGAAGATCCCACATGCCACGGAGCAACTGGGCCCGTGAGCCACGATTACTGAGCCTGCGCGTCTGTAGCCTGTGCTCCGCAACAAGAGAGACCACGATAGTGAGAGGCCCGCGCACCGCGATGAAGAGTGGCCCCCGCTTGCCGCAGCTAGAGAAAGCCCTCGCACAGAAACGAAGACCCAACACAGCCAAAAATACATAAATAAATAAATTTAAACGGGAAGGAAAATTAAAGTGTTAAGAAAACCCAAATGTATATGGCTAGGTTTAAAAAAAAAAAAAAAGAGTCTACTTTAAAAAAAAAAAAAATTTTGTGTTGAGTTGTGTTTGATTGTTTCAGCAATCATAGAGGTAATCTGGTGATTTTTCTCTTTAAATCATAAATTTAATCAATTTCCTAATATGAAATCATCCTTGAATTCCTGAAATAATTCTTGGCCCTATAATATTATTTCTGTTACATTTTCTTTCATTTGTGAGAGTTCTTTTCAAGTCTTTTATTGTGATGCTACACTGTGGTCTCTAATACTTTATTTAGATTTTTGTATTGATATTCATAGGTGACTTTGGTCTTTCAATTTTCTTTTCATCTCAATCTTTATCAGGTTTTACTAATGTTAATGTCACTATTTTTTAAAAAAGAAGAAAAACATGTTTCTTTTCCTTTTTCTTTGTTCTAGATTAGTTTAAATAAAATTGGAATTATCTGTTATTTAACATTTTGCCTTGAAGAATTACAGATTTAGAGAAAAGTTGTTTTTTAAAAAAGTACAAATTTATCATACCTCAGATTCCCTAAATCTATATGTCATTTTTTCTGAGTCGTTTACAAGTTATACACATATCCCTTTAACCCTAGATACTTAATTGGGTATTTTCTGAACTCAAGGATGTACTCTTACAAAACCACGAGACAATTGTCAAAATCAGGAAATTAACATCGATACAATCCTATCATCTAATCTATAGACCTTATTAAATTTTATCAGTTTTCCCAAAAATGTCTTTCATAAAACTTTTTTCTCTAGTTAGGACCTAATCCAGCATCACATGTGTATTTATCATGTCTCTCCAGTCTCCTTTAATCTGGAGCTATTCCTCAGTCTTTGTCTTTAAAAATCTTGATATTTTTGAAGATTCTTGAAAAAATCTTGATATTTATTTATTTTGTGTAATATCCCTCAACTGGAGTTTTCTGGTGTTTCTTCGTGACTAGATTTAAGTTATAATTTTTTGTCAGAAATGCCACAAAAATGAGGTCATGTCCTTCTTAGTGCATTATATCAGGAGACACACATATGTTTGTCCTGCTATAAATGATTTTCACTTTGATCATTCAGTTAATGTGTATCTACCAGATTCTCTGCTATAAGGAATATCTGTGCTTTAATAGTTTGGTTAAAATTCCCCTAGAAACTTTATAGCATTTTTTTTCCTTCATGGAGGGGATGGTAGCTTTTTCAAGACTTTCTTTATAATTGGTTTATTTAGACTTTAATCTCTTCTAAGATCAGGCTTGATAAATTACATTTGCCTAGAAAATTGTTTATTTCATCTAGATTTTAAATTTTATTTTCAGGGAGTTATAGGAAGTGATCTCATTTTTTAAACTCCTGTTTGATAGTCTTTCCCCCTGTCATTTCTTATTTTGCATATTTGAAGTTTTTTTAAATTTTGCTTTGTTAGTTGGCTAGTGGGTTTTTTATATATTTTTCCAAGAACTTGCTTTTGGTTTCATTTGTTTATTACTTCTAAGACTTTTGTTGCCTAATTTGTTAATCTCTGCTTTCATTTTTTTAATTTTTAAATTAACATACAATAAAATTGACTTTTGTGATATAGTTCTATGAGTTTTAACACAGGAATAGTTTCATGTAACCACCACCAATATTAGGAAAACAGAATACTTCCATCCCTCCCAAAGTTTCTTCATGCTGACCCTTTGTAGTCGCTCTATCCCCTAGTCCCTAACTCTGGACAACCACTGATCTGATCTGTTCTCTGTCTCTCTAGTTTGCCTTGTACAAAATGTCATGTAAAAGGAATCATACAGGAAGTAGACTTTCGAGATTGGCTTCTTTCACTCAGCCTAATGCCGTTGAAATTCATCTATGTTGTTGCATGCATTGATAGTCTGATCCTTTTTATGGTTGAATAATATTCTGTTGTATAAATGGACGAAAGTTTGTTTATCCATTTACCCATGGAAGGACATTTGGGTTGTTTCCACTTTGGAGTGATTATGAATAAAGCTGCTAAAGAAGCTCCTACAAAAGGTACATATAAAAAAATTCTCTTTATTCTTTACAAGGTACTAAGTTTCCCATATGCTAAATATATCTACCTTATTAATTACTTATTCAATTTAAATCTACTTGACCTGTTATTGATTAAGAGAGTTAATGTCCCTTAATACTGTTATGTTTCTATCATGTATTTTTTTTTCCTCCAAGTAATTCTTGTAGTTTTCACTTTAATCAGTGCTGATGCATCATTGTGAATCATACTCCTTGCCTGTTTTATTTTTTCTTGGCTTATTGAATCCCTTAATTTTAGAGATGTGTCCTGAAAACATTATAATATTGGTTTTTCATTTCTGACCCAATCTGAATTTATTTTTCCATTAATAGATGAGCATATTAGTTTCTCATTGCTGCTGTAACAAATTATCACAAATTTAGTAGCCTAAAACAACACAAATTTGTTACCTTACGGTTCTAGAGATCAGAAGTCTGAAATGGGTCTCACTGGGCTAAAAACAAGGTGATGACCTGGCTGCATTCTTCTGGAGTTTCTAGGGGAGAATTCTTTCCTTGCTTCTTCCAGGTTCCAGAGGCTGCCTGAACTTCCTTGGTTTATGTCCCCTTCATCCATCTTCTAAACCAGAATGATAGGTTGAGTCTTCTTCAGATTGGACCACTTCTCTTCTATACTCAAGTTTCCCTCTGCCTCTTTAAAGAACCCTTGTGATTATATCAGATTATATTATATTATTATTATAATATAATAATATATTATTATAGCCTAGAAAATCCAGATTAATTAAAATATCTCCTTAAAGTCAACTTAGCTGTAACCTTAATTCCATCCACAACCCTTGCCATGTAACATGACTTAATCACAGGTTCCAGGGATTAAGATGTAAACATCTTTGGGGACCTGGAGAGGGAGGATTATTCTTCCTACCACAGTGAGTTTAGTCCTTTTACATTTGATAGTATGACCAATACTTTGGTCTAAATTCTGACATATTTTTGTGCTTTCTTTGCTTGGTGATCAATTTTCTTTGTTTCATTTCCTATAGGCAGTTCTTCTGATATTTAGAAAGGTTTGTACTTTATTCTAGTGATTAGTTTTAAATTATAATAGTATATGATACTCTTAGTCATTGATTTTTTGACTTATCTATTAGTTCCCTATCATCAAATTTTAGTTAATAACATCCTTCTTTAGTGTTTATATTTGTACTCTTAAATATGCCATAATAGATTGACTTATTGTCCTAAGTTCTTCACTCAAGAGCAATATATTCTCCCCACCACCACTGATGATGGGCTTGGACACGTGACTTGCTTTGGGCAATGTATTGTTAACAGATAGGAAATGAGCAGAGTCCTGAAACGTGCTTCATTAGTTGGCTTGGCCTCTTATACTCTCGTGGTGTGCTATTAGAAGACCTCCCCCTGGGAGCTGCTGCCCCTTTAGCCTGGGTCCGGAGCTAATACATCTGAATATCTGAACCCAACCCACAGCTTGCAGCCAAACCCAGATGACTCACAGCCTGAAGCAGGTCCTCCCAACAATTTTACTTTGGATCAGCCCAAACCTCAGTCAAACTGGTAACAGACGAATGTGAGAATAAATGTTCTTGTTGTTGTTCTTGTAAACCCTGACTTTGGGGGATTGATTATTATATAGCAAAAGCTGGCTATTATATTTTTATTTCTACTACTTTGTCAGCTTTAAATGATATGATTTTACTCCCAGCCATTATATGAAACAATCAATATACTTTCTTTTCCTTCTATTTTCTTTACCTTTTCCTCCCTGGTTTTTGTAAGTTTTATTATTTCTATGATGTTTTACAATATATAACATTCATTTTATAGTCTACCACTTTAATACCCACATTAATATTGGTCTTGGTTCCAAATACTCTATGTTTTCACTTATATGTGAAATCTAAAAAATAATAAAACAAATGAATGAATATAAGAAAGCAGAAAGAGACTAATAGATACAGAGAACAAATTAGGGGTTACCAGTACAAGAGAGGTAGAGGGATGGGCAAGACAGAGGAAGGGTATTAAGAGGTACAAACTACCAGGAATAAAACAAGTAAGATGCAGGGATATAATATATAGCACAGGGAATATAACCAACATTTTTAATAACTTTAAATGGAGTATAATCTTTAAAAATATCAAATCAGTTTGTTGTACACCTCAAACTAATATAACATTGTAAATCAACTATATTTCAATTAAAATATATATTTAAATTAGTTTTGGTTCTACTGTCAAATATGTACAATGTTCACTCTCAGTCACTGTTAAACTTATACATAATTTCTCAAAAACTGTCTTGGTTTTCTGAAGTTTGTCATTTTTATTTTCATCAAGGAGGGCTCATGGGAACATATTCTCTGAGCTCTTGTGTTTTTAAAATTGTATTTCTCTGGCTTTTATATGTAAAAGATATAAAGGTATAAAACCATTGACTCATATTCTCTTCCATTAGATATTGCTTAAATGTTGCTCTATTTTCATCTGGAACTGAATGTTGCTCTGGAGAAATCTGAAGCCAGCTGGAGGAGAGAAGAAATAAAGTCCTATATAAGGGGAAAAATCAGGAATCTTTGTATTTGAAGTCCACTAATATTATGAGACAATGTCTCGGTGTTGACCATTTGGGGTCATCTTTGTCAGGCACATAATTTGTTCTTTGCAATATGTAGATTCAAAAAAATTTTTTTTAGGAAACTCTTCTTTATTTATACCTTTGTTATTTGCTGTGTTTCATTATTTTGGTTTTCTTTTATTTTTTTTAATTATTAGCACCTTTAATTGTTATTTATTTATTTTTTTGGCTGTGTTGGGTCTTCGTTTCTGTGTGAGGGCTTCCTCTAGTTGCGGCAAGCGGGGGCCACTCTTCATTGTGGTGCGCGGGCCTCTCACTATCGTGACCTCTCTTGTTGTGGAGCACAGGCTCCAGACGCGCAGGCTCAGTAGTTGTGGCTCACGGGCCTAGTTGCTCCGCGGCATGTGGGATCTTCCCAGACCAGGGCTTGAACCCGTGTCCCCTGCATTAGCAGGCAGATTCTCAAGCACTGCGCCACCAGGGAAGCCCTGGTTTTCCTTTTGATGAACTCCAATTATGCATATATTTGATCTCCTTTGCCTCTCTTCTACATCTATACAGTCCTCTTTAGCTATTCTTTTAATCTACATTTCACTTTGTTTGTTCTTCTCACTTCTATTTTCTATATGTCCTTTCTTGTGTTTTCATAGTGTTTATTAACCCTGTGCTCTCTCAAATTTTGTCTTTATTTTAATAATGGTTTCATTTTTTCTTCTATTTCTTTTCTGAGTTTTGCCAGATCACATCTCATCCAGTGCTACATTGCAATCTCATCCCTGAGTTATTGCATGGTGGTTGTTCTCAGAGGCAATTGTTCCTCTATGATATTTTCTGTAAGGTGGAAGTTTTGCTCACAATTTTAGTCTGTTCCAGGGCCATTTTACTAGTGAGTGTTCTTTGTTCATAAATTTTACTGCTCCTTTCTCCCTTTTTTTATAATATCTTTGTTAAAATACAGCACTGGTTTGTTTGTATTGCTCATTGTTGACTGCATTAGGACTTTCCGGACCAAACATTGGGCAAAGTCTTCTGTAGGTGGGGAGAGGCCAGGATAGAATTATAATAAAGTTGCTTTTCACAGCTCAGGGTCTCTCTTCTCCTCATTCGCTACAAAGTCAGAGTGCTTCTACATCTAACCTGGTGTGGAGGATTAAATTTCTATCCTCACTTATTCATCTCCCAAAATACTATGCATGTACACTCTTGTCATGGTCTTATGGTGATGGATTGTACTTCCTTACCTCTTGGTTTCAGATTTGACCATGCAACTTGCTTTGGCTAATGGGCTATTAGTGTGTAGGCCATGAGCAAAGCATGAAATGTGCTTGTGTAGTTAGATTTACCTTCTTGACTCTTGCTTTTCATCATGAGAAGAATATGCCTCAGGTTGCCACTGGATTAAGAAGGTTGAGATACACATGGAACAGACCAGCACCCAACCCTCAGACTGTAGTCAAACCCAGCTTAGACCAGCCTAGATACATTAACCCCAGCCACCCTGAAGACACATGAACAGGAAAAAATGTTTATTGAATTTGGAGGTGTTTGTTATGTAGCAAAAAATGACTGATACTTTCAGCGTCCTTACTTCTCTGAATCTAACCAAGTTTGGGGGAATCTCTTCTTCTCAGCTTATCCTATGTCCTCATCCTCTTTTTCAATCAAAGGATAGAGAGTTTCTCCCTCAGAATGGTTCCCCCAGCATCAACTCAAAGGATAGAGAGTATCTCCTTTAGACTAGTTCCCCCAGCATCAAGAAATTTTGTTTTTGTCTTTGTTTTTTGGTCAAATACTTTACTGAGCTCTCATCTCTGCTTTTGGCTACTGTCTCTCTCACAGCTACTGTGTGCTCTTGACAGCCCCTACATAGTATTTTTCAACCTGTCTCCTAGCTTCACTAAAAAAGGAGTTTGGAATTTTGTTTTCTATCCTCCTTATTGCTTTGGATGGTTTCCAGGAGGAGATGGAAAGAATATCAAGTTGGCACATCCATTTTCAAATGGAAGTCTCCACCTTGTTTCTAGAATAAGAATAAGAAGGTAGCATGGAGTCTTGGAAAGAATATGAGCTTTGAAACCAGACAGACCTGGATCAAATCCTGGCTCTGCTAATTTTCTGTGTGAATTTGAAAAACTTACATCAACATCCCTGAGCTTCAGTTTGTTTTCTCATCTATAAAGACAATCTAGTGACACTTATATCAGAGAGTTATTTCTGGGAAAAAACATATTCAGAGAACCAGGAATCAAAGCTAAAAGACAGTAGTGCAAATAGTAGACACAGCAAAAATGAGAAATGTCATTATTGTACTTTTTTGTTGTACTGGTGGTGATTGTCGAATGAATGATGTAGGAAAGCACTTTTAAAAGCACCTAAGTGATGAAGCAATAAAAATATGGAGATATGCCTCCCATTCTCTGAAACTTGTATAGCAGCCATGAGAGCTACAGATTCTTTCAGAAGCTCAGAAAACAGTTTCTTTCCTAGCACCCTCTCCCCCTTTACAATACTTGGATTTTCTTACTCCACTACTGCAGAATACGTGCCTTGCTTCTAGGTATGGAGCAGGTGACTCAAGCCAAACCAGATAGCACAACCTCACTACTTGAACACCATCCAGTGGTTCACTGATGGATATGTGATTAATTCAGGGCCAAGAAGATTGTAGTTATTTGCTGGTAGCTTCAGGAAAGCAAGGTTTCAGTCTTCTAAGAGAGTTTCTAGAAACAACCCTATCCTTCTCCCTGAATATGGTCATCAAATCCCAGAAGATTTTGGCAGCCCTCTTACAGCTACACCAAGAAAGAGGATGGTCTTAGGATAAGGCTGGCACAGCATAGAGAAAGAGACCCTGGATCCTTGATGATATGTTTGAGCAGCTGAAACAAACCAACCCTGAAGCCCAACCAACCTTGTTGCTGTCTAGTTATATAAACAATTAACCATTTTATTTAAAACTAGTTAAGCCCATTTGGGTTAGATTTTCAGTTACTTGCAACTGAACACACACTACCACACTGTCAGATGTCAAAGCTTTCCAACAATTTCCATTGCCATCATTGGCATACCTTCTCAGATGAATACCATCTTCTGTCATGTGTCCCTGGTGGTTTCCAGAATCAAAAGACTACTACTCAGTATCCCATTTATGATTCCTCTTTTCCATAGACTATGCTATGGTGTGTGTTCAACAAAGATTTAATAATAATAAAAGCTAACACCTTTTAAGTCCTTACTGCACACCAGGCCTTGTGCCATCCTCAAAACATCCTTATAGGTAAGCACCATTGCCTCTGCCATACAGAGGATGAAACTAAGACTTAGTCATCTTACCTACTTGACTTACATTACATATCAATAAAGTGGAGAGTCCAAGAGTCAAAGGCAGATCTCTCTGACTCCAGAGTCAAATTTTTAAGCACTAGGCTGAACTGCCTGTTAAAACAAAATTGTTGAGCACCATCCGTATGCCAGTTATGAGAGGTACAGGGAATCAGACAGTTTTTACTCATGAGTTGCACACAGTCTGGTGGGATATGCAAATGTGTGCACAGATAATTACAGCACGGCAGGGCACTCGCGAGCAGGGGCTAAAGAGGCAAGTGGAAGCCAGCTCAGGAAAAGTCCACCATTGTGCTAAGCAACAAGGACTCCACCCTGCCAGTGCAAGGTTTCCATCAGGGGAGCGATGTGAGCAGACAGGGGTGTATAAACTGTGGATGTGACTGTGATGTGAAGATGACTGACCAGAATGAGACCGGAGCCAAGCAGACTGTGAAGAAGGTGTGCAGTACTCCAGGTGAGGTACAGAGGAGCATTCACGTGACTGTCCCCTGAGGGGTAGAAAGAGGAGCGTAACGCGCTTCTCCCAGATTCCCCTATAAGCCCACATTCTGCACAGGACATGCAGCCCATGAAAACTCCAGGTGTTGGCAACACATCCCACGTTAGTAAAGTGCCCCATTACACAGGAGTCATGTCCCTCTAACCGAGAAGGAACTCCACTCTCTAGGAGACCTGCTGAGCTGCCCAGCAGGCACTTACAGTAGTTGGATAGCAGAGAATACGACCAGAGTCAGCCAAGAGTGGGGCATGGCCTCCAGAAGGGAAAAACATTTCATGCTGTTTTCAACTGTTGTAAAGACTAAATTGATTCTGTGATTCATCCAATTCTCACCGTGGAAATTCGTCATTAAACATGCTGAAGTACACACACAAATGTAAACACACACACACAGGAAATAAAAAGAATGCTCAATTGAGCAATCATTGGTTTGAACCATTTCTTCATTTTTCATGTCCTATCTTTTGAGGTATCACTTCTGAGCCAGGGGTCATAATCAAATTATAATTGCTAACACTTTTTGAGCACTTACTGTGTACCAAATATTTTATGCACATTAACCTCATTGAATTCTAAAAAAAAAAAAAACCTGTTATGCATATTACTATCCCACTTTTGAAGATGAGAAAACCAAGGCTCAGCAAGAGAGTGCCTGAGCAGAGACTGAAACCAGCTCTGCCCTACTCTGGACACCATGCCTTCTACAAATGATCACTCTCCCTTACATTTATCCAGTCCTTCAAATTTACACTATCATTATTACTAACATTATCTTGTTTGATCATCATAGCAACTCTCCACAAAGCCATTCCCATTTTTCAGGTGAGGTTTGGAGAGGGGCAATGACTAACTTAGGGTCACACATCAAGGAGTGGAAGCAAAGTTGGCACCCAGCCTCCCAAGACAATGGTCCTAACCATTGAGATACACTGCCTGCCTTATTCATGGGATTTTGCTCCTGCCTGCATTAAATATGCATCTTCTATTTTCTGATTCTCATTGACTGAGCAATCTTCTCATGATATCAACCTAAATTATAGTAGAAAAGAATCTAAAGTTGATCACTACCCCATGTATCTCTCCCATACACACACAGAAAATAATAACAAAAAGCATAATTATCATAACAGTGAACATTGCCCTTGGCATGATTTTAAAAAACTATTTTCTTATTACTTTGTTCTAAAGTGCCTGAGCACCAAAACTGCAAAACAGTTTACAGAGCTGTCTTCAAATGCATTTGGAAAGAGATGTGTTTCTTTTGCTTAACGAGACCTGGACTGAGGTAAGGAACGTTGATTTTACTCTTAAGGATCTTGACATCTATGTCTGTCACTTTTTAAGAATCAGGCTAAAAGCATAAAAAGAAAAGTCAGAGTTGTGGGGCTTTGTATGCCTGATCAAGACTGAATTCACCAGCTGTCTCTCCAGTCTTCTGGCAGCTCTGGCCACAGGGGACAGGCCACCATCACCACCCCAGAGCAACAAGTGAACCAAGAGGAAAGGAATTACCCCTTTATGGAAGACCCACCATGTGCCAGGGGCTGTGCTAAGGATGCAGAGCAAAGGGCTAAATGTACATGCTCTGGAACCAGCCTTTCTGGGTTTGAAGCCCAGATCTGCCTTACTAGCTGAAGGCCTTGGTCAGATCTCTCAACCTCTCTGCCTCAGTCTCTCCTCTATAACATGAGGACTGTAATAGTACCTACCTCATTGGATTGTTGTGAGTTGGTATATGTTGAGCACTAAAAACAGTTCTTGGCACATAGTAAGAGCTCTCTCTGTTTGTATCAACCAGAATTATTACTACTGTCTTGTTTAATCCTCACACCCATCCTGTGAGATCGAGGTTCTCATCCTCTTCTGAAAGACGAGGAAACTTAGGCTCAGAGTGATGAAGTGACTGTGGCTAGGAAGGGGCTGGAAAAGATGGATTTAGCCCAGCTACATTCACTTCCAGCTGGCAGGCTCTGTGCCCACATTTGCCTTCAAGATTCATAGTCCAGTTGAATAATGCCCCACATTAGAAACTCAGAAGTGCCCATCACCAAAGGACAGTATCGACAAGCTACTGACAACCAGACACACAATAGCCTGGTCGTGTTCCATTCTGCGACTGACACTGAGTCTCAGAAATTCTAATGACATCGTTCCATCCATCATTCTAGCCACTAACTCACCCATTCATCATTCACTCACCCATTAGCAAATATTTACAGAGATCATTCTCTTTGCCTCTTCCTGGTGAAGCTGCCAAAATCTTCAAATTAGCACCACATTGAATTGCAGACTGAATTCTGTACCAGGTGCTAGAGAGACATAAAATGATTATCTGACAGGCCTTAACACAAATATACATTCTTTGTCTTTGGAATCCAGAATACATTTTCCATTTACCTTCTATGCTTACCAGTCCTCACCACC
The DNA here is from genome assembly GCF_965194805.1 of Balaenoptera borealis. Classification (NCBI taxonomy): domain Eukaryota; kingdom Metazoa; phylum Chordata; class Mammalia; order Artiodactyla; family Balaenopteridae; genus Balaenoptera; species Balaenoptera borealis. The sequence continues at coordinate 159,780,025 of NC_138867.1, forward strand.
ACCACTGAGACATTTCTCAATCCACACACCAGGTAAATTGACTAGTTATGTGTATAGCTGACACATCCAACCTCACTAGTTTGAGATATATATTTTTCTTAATATTCAAGTGAAACAACTCCAACCTGGTATTCTACCTATCAGGGAATGTCTTTCTTCTCTCCCAGGGCAATACCATGTACCTACAGCCTGTTGGTTCAATCTCAGGAGACAGGTCTGTTAATCATCGTCAAAAGGTCAGAACACAAGTATCCCTGTTTGGCTCAACAGCTGGCCAAGGTGGCTTGGGCCCTCTAGCTTTTGTGGCTGATGGGGCTCCACTACTGTATCTCTGAGGGTTCATAACATCAAGGCCATCTCTACCTGGGACGTGCATCCCCACTGTTGATACTGCACTATTTTTTCCAGATGCAGAATAAGGAGGTCAAGGAGCTTTGGGGGATAAAAAATCCCCTGTTCACAAGTGTTTTACTCAGCTATGGTTGCTGCACCAACCCTCTGCCTTCCAGAGTGAAGCTCCTTGGGGACTCAGTTCTCTCAATACACACCACACAGGTGCACACTTTCTTGCATTATCCATGATCCAGGGAGTCTCTGTTAGAAAGAATTCAGTTCTGCCTAGAACTAGTCCTCCCCTAAATTCTTGGGAGATTTATACAAAGAGGTAGGCGGGTCAGAGCAGTGAGCTCAATGGTGCCTCACGAGGCCAAGGGTTAGGGTTAGGATTAGGGTTCTGGTTCCTACCACCAGAACCCTGGCTGGACCTCCACACACACCCCTGCCTGGTCTAGAGGAAGTCCCTCCTTCCCCCATTTCCAGGACCCACCCACATCCTGCCCCATCACGATTGCTAGTCAGAATGCCCATTCTCTCACCCTATGTCTTCCTAAAGACAGATAATAGCACATTTCCCTCTGTTTGGGATATCCAGTCACCATCCTATATTCCTTCCCACTTTATTTCCACCACTTTATTTTCTGGTATCCTTCTCTTCTTCCCTAGGAAGCATCATTATGCAGTGGGCCAGGGGGGTAGGGGGAATCTACAGGCTGTGGAGACATTTCATAGGCTTGTTCTGGGTATTAAATGACATGGATGCAAAAGTGCCCAGGGCAGTGCCTAACTTAGAAGCACCAGTAAACTTGAGCTCTCTTCCCCCTTCCTCAAACTACTTAATTTTCTTTGAAACTAAAATTTATTTTCTAATTGCCCTTGACTTCAAATGTCACATTCTTTAGCCCATACCCTATTACTAATCCATTCTTGCCTAGTTCCTCCTACATTCCTTTTGTTCATGTTAAAGATGACTTTTCTTTTCACCTGTGTAAGTCTTGCTACCTCCTACACTGATTAATTCAGCTAGATTGAAAAAGAGGACTAGCTCCTCCTCCATAAAGCTCCAATTAATCAATCATCCTAGAACCAGAGCAACTTGGTGCCTTGATATTTTGTAGAAAGAGCAGTAATGTTGCTGTCAGACCTGGGACATAGCGTTTAAGAGAAGAAAGAGCTTAGGCAAGTGACTTTACTCTGGTAAGCCTCAATTTACTCACCTCTGGTACCTTAACACATAAGGTTGTTGAGACATTTGCAAATAACCTAAGAGGAATCTCTAAGGCGATGCCTGGCATATAGGTGCAACAGAACATGAACTTACTGCACCTAGACAGACATACCTGGTTCTGGTATGCCACTTAGCCAATTTTTATGTATAGAAAGTACAGAACACTCCATCAGACAAGAGCAGAATTCACATTCTCCTCAAGCTCACATGGAACATTCACCAAGATAGACTACATTCAGGGCCATAGGACACAATTTTTTTAAATGTTAAAGCATAGAAACATACAAAATATGTTCTCAGACCACAATGGAATAAACTAGAAATCGATCACAGAAAGATAACTCCCAAATATTTGTAAATTAAATAACACATTTCTAAATAACACATGGGTCAAAGAAGAAGTCTCAGGTGAAGTTAAAAAATATTTCGAGCTAAATGAAAATACAATTATCAAAAGACATAGGATGCAGCAAAACCAGTTCTTCAAGGGAAATTTATAACATTAAATGCATATATCTTTTAAAAAAGAAATCTAAAATCAGTAACTTAAGCTTCCTTAAAAAACTAAAGAACTAAGAGTAACTTGAGCCTAAAGGAAACAAAAGAAAACATATATTTTTTTAAAGAGCAGAAGTCAATGTCAATGAAATCTGAAACAGAAAAACATTAAAGAAAATTAACAAAACCAAAAGTTGCTTCTTGGAAAGAATCAATAAAATTGATTAAAATTTTGATAAACCAAGATAATAGAAGAGAAGACACAAATTATAATATCAGAAATGAAAGAAAGGTCATTACTACTGATCCATGGGCATTAAAAGGATAATAAAGGGATATTATGAAGAATTCTATGCCTCAAATTGGAGAGCCTAGATGAAATGAACCAGTTTCTTGAAAGATACAAACTCACAGACACACAAAAAGAGATAACCTGAATATCCCTCTATTAAACAAACCAAATCAATAACTAATAGTCTTCCAAAAAAAGAAACTACCAGGCCCAAATGATTTCACTAGTGAATTCTATCAAACATTTAAGAAATAATGCCAATTCCCTGTGATCTCTTTCAGAAAATAGAAGCAGGGAAAACAATTCCTAACTCATTCTATGAGACCAGCATCACTCCAAAACCAAAACCAGATAAAGACATTCCACGAAAGGAAAACTTGAGACTAATATCTCTCATGAACATAGGCACAGAAATGCTCAATAAAATATCAACAAATCAAATCAATAATTTACACAAAAATACACTATAGTCACATGGGATTTATTCCAGGATGTAACCCTGGTTCAACATTCAAAAATCAATGTAATCCACCACATTAACAGGCTAAAGAAGAAAAATCATGCTATCAATTAACACAATAAAAGCATTTAATAAAATCTAGGAGCCATCCATGGTTTTAAAAACTCTTAGCAAACTAGGAATAGAGGTGAAATTCCTCAACTTAATAATGAATACCTTCAAAAATCCTCCAGCTAACATCATATTTAATAGTGAGAGACTGACGTTTTTCCCCTAAGATAGGGGACAAGGAGATTTCCTCTTTCACCATTCCTATTCAACAGGCTCCCTGAGAAATACCTAATTCTATAGTTGGGTCAGGAAATATACGTGATGAGTCTAGAGCATCTTGTAATTCCAGAAACTAAGGAAGTATAGAAAAAAAAATCTCACAATGATGGAGATATGTCAAAGGGACACAGAAGCCAACTGAAAGAGCTCCCAGAGCAACAAGATAAACAAAGTACTTATGGGTTATAACCCAAAGTAAAATATAGATACCCATGAGCCATACTGAGATAAATGAATGAATGAATGAATAAACAAACAAACATAGGAGAATGGACAAGTTTCCATACAGAAGTATTCCAAATAATTTATGTAGATATCCCCCCTCCTTAGGTGCAGGTTGCACATAATGACATCCCTCCAAAGAGTACAGTATGAAAGAGGGGGGAAAGATGAATGTGACAGTAGAGAGACCAAAAAAAAAACACTACTTTAGTCAGGTGATCACAGTGATGAGTCATGTTGATGGTATATACCCTTGATATGATGTGATAAAAATGGCACTTTACCTCTGTGGTCTTCCTCCCAAAGCCCCATAACCCCAGTCTAATTATAAGAAAAGCAGACAAAACCCCACCGAGGGACGGTCTACAATATACCTGACCAATACTCCTTAAAACTGTCAAGGTCATCAGAAACAACGAAAGCGTGAGGGGATGTCAAAGCCAAAAGGAGCCTAAAGAGACATAATGACTAAATGTAACATGGTACCCTGGATGGAATCCTGAAGGAGAAAATGAATATTAGGTGAAAACTAAAGAAATATGAATTAACTATGGATTTAGTAACTAAGACTATATCAATATTCATTCATTAATTATGACCATACTAATGTAAGAGGTTAACCATAGGGGAAACTGCATGCAGGGTATATAAGAACTCTCTGTTCTATCTTTGCAATTTCTCTATAAATCTAAAACTCTTCTAAAATAAAATTTTTATTTTAAGAAAGTGAGATGCCAGAGTTTAATTTCTTGAGAAACCTCAAGCTCTCCCCTCCTGCTCTATCCCCCCTCCCTCCACCCCTCTCTCTATTGAATTTGGAATCTCTGTCAAATATACATCTGTAATTTAATAACTGTCAGGGTGAAAACCAAGAGAAATAAAGCTAACTACTTACTCCTCCCTGCTCTTTACTGTGAAGCCATAGGGAGTCTGGGCAGAGGTCATGTGGCATGTAACCTTCCTCTCCCCAAAGCAATCAGCCATTAATGCGAACTGATGCTCTGACCAGATCCCCAAAGATCCTTTCCTATACAAAGTTATGTTTGAAACAACTTAGTGTCCCAGTTTAACAACCTCAGTCTGCATGTGACGATTAGCCACTCTCCCTGACCAGTATCTGGCCTCAGTATCTCCTCTACCTGTGACTTGTTGTTCAAGTCTCTTACAGGTTACAGAATCAGAGCCTTCACACTTAAATTTCTTCCTCCTTTTAGAATAAAAGATCAAATAAGGAAGCCTGTCTTTCCCTTCAATCCAGCCCTCATTGCTTTTATCCTCACACTTTGAATTTACCATCTAAAATGAGCGTGTGGGAGCCTTTAACATAAAAATATCACTAAAACATTTAATATCTATGTCAATGATGAGAAAAATAGAATTTGAAAACCTCCCAAAAGGTTAAACCTAAGAACAAATGCTAGGGTGTTTTTCAGTTTCAAAGTAATCCAAAGTGGTTTGTATCACTGTGTAGATAAGGCCCTTAAACATTTGAGCAGTAATAACCCAGCTAGAGAACAAGAGAGATTTCAACAGGGAAAACGGCCGTGGCCTCCTCTCTTGCTGTGCCTAAAAGCACACGGCATTTCTGCTCTCCACAAAGTGAGAGAGTGGCATGGACATATATACACTACCAAATGGAAAATAGATAGCTAGTGGGAAGCAGCCGCATAGCACAGGGAGATCAGCTCGGTGCTTTGTGACCACCTAGAGGGGTGGGATAGGGAGGGTGGGGGGTAGGGAGATGCAAGAGGGAGGAGATATGGGGACATATGTATATGTATAACTGATTCACTTTGTTATAAAGCAGAAACTAACACACCATAGTAAAGCAATTATACTCCAATAAAGATGTTAAAAAAAAAAAAACTTGGAGAGAATTCTGGCTGTAGCTCGTTCAGGGCAGAGGGACTAGAGGTCCCTAAGGCTCTGAGCTTTTCAAAAGCACCCCGAAATGTTTGAGACCAGAGGGGGAAAATGCATTGGTTCCAAAATATGACCAACTGCAAAATTGAAATCAAAATAATTTCAAGGCACTTAAAATTCCTTCTTTTTTGCAGCAATAAAATTATATTTAAGAAGCATTTTAATATGTTTGAGGTGATGTGCACTGGGATACCACAAATAAGACCCTTTAGGGTCCGTAAAGGTTGTAAAATAGCCCAGACCCCTGAGAAGAGTTGGTTCTTGAAAAGAGGACTTCAGAGGGCCTCTCGCTAGTGACCCCCAACCTGAGGTCCCCAAGGACCCCAGCATGAGTGCTTTCTGTCATTTCTCAAAAGCTGAACAGAGAAAATGCTTGAACCTATCAAAAGGCCACACAGACTATGATTCTCTAAATGAGTTGCTTTTGATCAACAAAATTATTCCAAATATGGGCTCTGTGGAAGGACCTTTTGTGTGGGAAACTAAGACCCCCCCCCCACCATGGGGTGGAGGAAGGTCTTGTCCTGGGGGAAAGGGAGGGGCTTTGGAGCAGGTAGACCAGAAGTTCCTGTTCCCACTGACCTGCTGCGCATCTGTGAGCAAGTGCTGGACCTCCCCCAGCCTCAGCCAGATCAGGCTCTGACTCTGACCATCAAGAGCACGTGAGCACAGAAGGTGCTCAATTACTGCTCCTGCTTCCAAGGACGCACCCAGCAACCACAACTAGAATTCTACTTTCCTCACCCCTGGTTCAGCATGCTTCTAAAAAAATATTTTAACTACACACGTGATATATATAAACACAAGCTTCTTGTAAAAACCGAGAAACGTAAAAAGGAAAAAGTGAAAGCCGCCCCCCTTTGCTCTCCCCAGAGATACCACTGTTTTCAGGTAGGTGGGCATTTTCCTACACCTTTTTCTATGTATAGACGTAAGAAATATATACTTCTTACACTGTTTTAAATAAAAGGGATCATACCGTCCATATTGTTTTTTAACTTGCTTTTTTGTTTCATGAATATCTTTCCATAATGGTGCATATTGATCCGCCTTTCTTTTTAACTACCACATACCATGGACATCCTACATTTTAGTTATTCATTTCACTTAGAGGGCTTTTAAAGCAAGGCTGCAGGCTTTACACAGGCATCTCTGAGCATACAGGTAAGGATGTACATAAGCCAGATTCCTGGAAGTGGAGTTGCTGGGTCGAACTGTATGCACAATGTCAGTTACATTCCTGTGAGCGGGCAGGAGAGTGGCTAGTTCCCATCCTTAACCCAGAGGTTCTGCTTCTGTCCTTTGACAGAGCCACATCCAAGTGTGACATTCTACAAACTTGTGATTGCCAAGGAAAAGAGGGGGTGGGAGAGGGATGGATTGGGAGTTTGGGATTAGCAGATCCAAACTATTATATATAGGATGGATAAACAACAATTTCCTACTGTGTAGCACAGGGAACTGTATTCAATACCCTGTGATAAACCATAATGGAAAAGACTATGGAAACAAATATATATATATATATGTATAACTGAATCACTTTGGTGTACAACAGAAATTAATATGACATTGTAAATCAACTATACTTCAATAAAATAAATTTTTAAAAAACACTCAAATACAAACTTCTATACATAGAACTGGGTACAAAATAAAGGCAAATTAAAAGGAAAAGAAAAGGGTGACATTCTAAATTGCACGGTCTTGTGAGACACAAATAAGTTTTCATTTCAATATGGGTGCAATAGATGTTTTCTAAAAATGGCATTAAAATTTACTTTTGCCTTGAAAGTATTACAACCAGGCTATTTAAACTAATTGTCACCTTCTTGCCTCTGGTCCCCTCTCAGAGTGGATCCTCTTTAATCCTCCCCTGTAACAGTCAAGAACATGTGGTTTTAGAGGGACCCCACCATCAAGCCAGGAGAAACCCACAGCAGTTTGGGCAGAATTAGCATGGAGCTCCTTCCTTCCTCCCAGTTTAACAGTAAACAGCAGTGTGTGTTAAAGCAGCATCTTACCAATGGGGCTGGACATTATCTAAATTAGTCAACATGTTTATAATGCTAAATACTTCTGACCTAAAAACTCAGCCTCAAAACAGCATGCATGCAGCTAATCTCAGAACACACTGCTGGCATTTGGTTGACATTTCCTCTCCCTCCCGTGTGAAAGGGTTGATCGCTCACTATCCATGCACAGCGATAGGAGAGAGAGCCCTAGTTTGCCATTTAAATCCTATTCCAATTATTTTCCTGCGATTGTATCAGTATTGGAGAAACCTAACTTAGCAGAGATCAGCCCTTATAAGCTCAGTAGAGTCAACCCCATGGTGAAAATTAAGGTATGTGTATAAGCAGTTATTCATTTTCATAAAGTGATTAATTCACCCATTCATTTAAAAATTATATTACCTTGGGTACTCCTGTGTGCCAGGCTATGCTGGGCACTGGGAAGAGAGTGTTGAAAAGGACACATTCGGTGCCTCCGGGAGCTCCCCCGAGAAACAGGGGACACAAACAGCACACAACAGGATACATGCCCTGCAGTGCCACGAGCCCGGGGGAAGAAGAGCCAGAGACGGGCTCCAGTGAAGTGGACACCTGAGATGAGGCTCAAACAGAAGACAGGAGGAAGGGAGTCCCAGTTGGAAAGAGAGGAAAGGGGTGTCAGCAGAGTCTGTTTGAGAGCAGATAGGATGTGAGCAAGGCTGCAGAGAGGGTGTGAGGAAGGGAGGGGTGAGCCATTATCACCTGACCATCTGGTTAGTCATCCAGATGCACTGAATTCGCCCCTGCAGAGCATGGAGACCATCCCAAAGCAGTTACTTTGACAGCCTGTGGGACCTCACTTGGATCAAACCTTCTAGTGCGTTTTAGTTCATCTCTGCTCCTGTATCCAGAAAACCCACCCAGTGCCCATTCCTCAGCCCCACGTTTGCAGGTACTGGAGTTCCAACCTCAGCTGTTCTCACTCCCTGCCGGTTGAGTCCTGTCCTGTCCATCCCTCAAGCCCACATCCAATGCCATGTCCTTCCCAACCCTACCCCATCCCCATGCCCCTCCAGCAGCACTGTCTCCCTCACTAAGCACCTTCCCCCTCCCCACCCTGTTCTCTCATCCTTCCCTCCTCACTCCCCCTCTCAAAGCAGCGCTGAGGACCAGGCAGGTACAGATAAATGTTTGCTGAATTAAACTGAGTAAGGGTGCCCTGATCAAACTGATCCCTGAACATGGAGTGTTTCAACATTTGAATAAACCATCTCCCCATTCTGTTATCTTGGAACGCCACAAGGTGACGTTTTTGAAATTGCAATGTCCTCTTGACTTCCACCTTGTGCTCTATCCAAAGACATGGAGTCCCTGTTATTCCTTAAAGATCACCAATATAGTCTTGTGAATGTTTCAATCTGGGCAACAGGATGGGTGCTCAGGGGTTTATCATACAATCCTCTCTATTTTTTGTACGTGACTGAAAATGTGAATAATAAAAAGTATTTTTTAATCCACCAGTATTTGAGGTGATGTGGAAACCCCTTAACAAGTTACTTGCTTGGTTAGGGCTAGTTCCTGGTAAAAAGAACAGGTTCCAGATCAAAAGAATAAGCTTTAAAGTCAGACAGCCCTAGATTTAAACCTCCCCCATCATTTACCAGCTGTGTGATCTGGGACACATCACATGCCCTTTCTAAATCTTCATTATTTTGATATGTAAGTTGGGGATGTTGATGATGGTGCCCACCTCATAGGATGGGTGTGAGAATGGAATAAGATAAGAAATGAATGGCGCATGGCCTGATGCCAGGTGGGGCTCAATAGAACGGTGCTATTGGCATCACCTGGAAGAAAACATTTTCCTCCTTCTTATATTTTACTTTTAAAACACTCTTTGATGATGGTTTATTTGCATACTTGTTTCTACTTTAAGCTCCTCGAACACTGGGATAGTGTCTGATTCATTTCCAGCATTGGGCACATGGCCTGAATCACAAAAAGTACTCACAAAATTTACTGATTGTAAATGGCATCAATTATATACATAAACACACATAAGAATGGGGGGGCAGTGTTTGTGTGTATGCAATGACCTCTATACAACCATTCACACCCCAGGGAACTGCAGGCCTCTGAGACCACATGGGGATTCTACCCAAAGATGTTAGAGAGAGCCTAGCAGACCTGCACACATACACCAAGCCCTCCAGAAATAAATTTCACTAAAACTGTGGCTCCAGTCTTCCCTGTCTTGACTTGCTTGTTCTTTCATTCATTCAACAAAGTTCTAACAAGCAATTCCTATAAGCCAAGCAGTGTGTTGGATGCTTAGGAATATATAGAGAAAGGGAAACAAAGTAAGGCAGTCTCTCGCTCTCAAGAGACTCATAATCTAGGGGAAGAGATAAGGAGGTAAGGAGATTATTTCATTCCAGCACGGTAAACCCTTCGAAAGAAATAAGAGAAGTAGGGGCTTCCCTGGTGGCGCAGTGGTTGACAATCTGCCTGCCAATGCAGGGGACACGGGTTCGAGCCCTGGTCTGGGAAGATCCCACATGCCACGGAGCAACTGGGCCCGTGAGCCACAACTACTGAGCCTGCGCGTCTGGAGCCTGTGCTCCGCAACAGGAGAGGCCGCGATAGTGAGCGGCCCGCGCACCGCGATGAAGAGTGGCCCCTGCTTGCCGCAACGAGAGAGAAGTCCTCGCACGGAAACGAAGACCCAACACAGCCATAAATAAATAAATAAATAAATAAAATTAGAAATAAGAGAAGTAGTAGAAGCAAGAAGAAATTGCCAAGGAAGGCCTTCTGCAATTATGCCCTACTGAATCTTAAAAGATCAGTAGGAACAAGCAAACAAAGGCAGCAGGGAAGGGTGTTCCAGGCAGAGGGGACAGCACGCGCAAAGCATAAAGACAAGAAAGGACCTCGTACGCTCCACAAGCTGTATGAAGTTCAGAACCTCTGTAGAGAGAGTGCTAGTGGGGTAGTGGCCATAGATATGCCTGCATAGACCACCAGGGGTCTGCTCACGAAGGGTCTTACATGAGTTTGTTTGTTTGTTTGTTTTTCCTGAAAGTAATTGGGAGTCATTGAAGAATGCTAAGCAAGGGCATAACCTAATATTTGCATTTTGGAAATATCACTTTGTTAGCTTTCTAGCAGCAAAGAGAACAGACTTGGAAAATCTATCAGACTCATATTTTTACCAGTAATGGATCTCACATCTAGTATTGTCAAGCCAAAAAAAAAAAAAAAATCTTAGAAATCATCTCTTCTCACCCACTTATTGTAGAGATGAAAAAACTTATTTTCAAGGGTTATAAGGTAGTTTATCCAAACTACTTATCTTTTAAAAAATTATTTAATGAAATTAAAAACTCTGCCCTACAATTCAGCTCTTCTAGGCCTCACTACCACCTGCCACTTTGCTGGCATTTCTGCTAGGTGGGCTCATTTCTATGGACATAGCTCAGGGCAGATCCTCTTCAATGACTGAAAATATTTACCCATTTTGAGAGCTGGTAGAATATATATTCTAGGAGCATGAGAAAAATTTTAACTGGTTTTGTCCATTTTCTCATAGTGATTAAAAAGTTAAACCCTTCTAAACCACAGATTATTCTTTGAGCTTCTAATACTATTTAAATTACAACTCCCAAATCTTGAATGATGTAACATACTCAAGTCCAAATGCTGCTTTTTTTAATTCGGTACATCACATGGTAGTTACTTCACATGACAGAAGGCAACATGACTAGATTGGCCTGGTAACAAGATCTTAGAGGGGTTCTCTGTGCTGTAATGCTTCCCATCCCCTCAATCCTCCATAAAAATAAACGGGTTGATTATGTCATGTTTCTGTCCAGGAAATCTCAAAGAAATCCACAGAGGTGCATCTAATCTATATAATGCTACAATCTCATGATCCACTGGGTTGGTTCCTTCAAATGACCATGGTAAGCATATTGTGCAGAGCAGCAGGTCCCAGTTTTAACAGCCCAGAGCTAGCCTGCCATCAATTCATCATTCCTGAAACAAATTCTGCAAGGTAAGTAGATTTCATAGACTAAAACATCGTAGACAGACATATTTAGTCGATACCTAGTGGAAAAAAATTAAGGCAACTGTCTTAGCCATGCAGATATAAAAATCTACTTGCTTCTGGAATACCAGATAACCACAGCAAAAGAGAATGGTGTCTGGGAGAATTCCAAACCACATGCACTCTAAAAGTCATTGCCATTTGCTTCAAGCAAACATGGAAGAATGCAAATGCACAGCAGCTCCATTATTAGTAATGCAGTAAATATTGCCGTCAACCCCTTCCAGGTAGAGATCCTGCAAAGAATCGGTGAGCGCAAGATCTCAGGGCTCAGGACCCTTATAAACATTCGCTTCATTTCAACCCTCACAAGAAACTGCATGTTTATCTCCATTTCACAAATAGGCAAACAGGCTCAGAGAGGTCCAGACATTTGTTTAACTCTCACACAGCATGAAAGTGGTAGCTACAATGTGAACCCATATCCGTCTGAAATAAATCCTGGGCTTTCTGTGTTCCAGGTCCCCACATGTGGACTGGCTCCTAGGGGGTGGAAGGATCAGGCTGAAATGCCGCTGGTGCAAGCCTGGGGGGATGTCATGATGGAGACCCCGGAGAGTATAGAGTTCAGAAAGTCCCTGAGATTAGACTACATACCAATTTGCTACTTGGAGTGACGCCCTCCACTGAAGAAGTTAATGCAGAGGTTTTGTTCTTCCCATTTAATGGATCAAGACAACTGAGGCTCACAGACCATGACTTGCTTAGATCCCAAGAAAAAGCAACGACTTCCCTACATAAACTCCAAAACTACCAATTGGAGCCCAGGGCTCAGTGTCCCTTCCTTAAGACTTCTTGTTATTCTATCACCAGTAAGAGCTCTATATTTATTTGACCAGGAAAAGCATCTTCTTAGCTTGAAAGGGAAAAAGAACACCTCTTTTAAATTGTCTCTGTCTTGCTAAAGTGTCTTACATATATTTAGCATGATGAAGGCTCATCACGATAGTTAAATGAAATGAAATGTCATACTTTAATTTTGTTTTTATGGTGGTAAATTAAATTCTCTGAAAGATGCTGTCAGTCACATCAACATTTCATAAGATACCCTTTATCCATCCAACATGCCAGAAACCCAAAATACAGTCTCATCCACAGTGTCCTGAATTTTACATTTATTTAATATAATTTCTACATGTGTCTTTATTTTTCATTCTGCCAGTGAAACACATGGTGAAGGCTTTTGTCCCATGTTTCACTGGTTGGACAGTGACAACCCTGACCATCTTAGCTGATGTTGCTGGACCACTAATTACAGAGCAAAATTAAACTGCAAAGAATCAAGATGTGCAGAAAGTCAGGAAGCACAAAGAAAAGGCATCATGCTTTACGCGTGTTCATTCTAGATATGTTCATTATCTGCCAAAGCCTGGGGAAGGCAAATATGGAATTTAAAAAGACACCATCTGTTGTGTGATGTTCCAAATTATAAACTTAACCCTTAATTTCTACATCACCCGCTGTTCAGTCATTCTCCTTCTTTGGGATGAAAAAAAAAAAAAGGGGGGTGGTTAGCACATGAACTAAGCAGGTTTAGCAGGATCGATGGAAGTGCCCTGTAAGACTTTTTGCTAAGCCCAGCATCACAACCTGTATATTTTTTCCAAAAAGTAATTCTTGTTAGATTTTACTCTTAAACACTACACATACAGTGGTTGCCATTAAGCTAAGGGTCCACAATCACGCATAGCCAGCCACATTAGTTTCTGTAATTTTTAGGTTATTTAAAACCTCTGGGCTCTTACAAAGTAAAAACAGAGATTTTAGAAATCTTTCAAATCTGTGAAATGAAGAGTAGAGTAATTCCTCGAGCAAAGAAGGATTTCTTTTGGAAAAAAAAAAAATTTTTTTTGAGACAGACGTAAAACAAGAGTATATAGCCCAAATCAACTTCCTATTTAAATATTCAAAGGCAACACATGGCATACACAATGGGAGAGATTGCCACTAAAAAGGAAAAAAGAAACGTATCCTTGAAAATGCCCATGTTTTCTTACGTGTAGATCTGAACTATCCTAGTTTTTAAAACACATTTAACAAATGCAACACAACTCATTCAGGGTTGATTTGAGTTCACAAAATAATTTTATTATATGTAAGAAAGCATACAGGCAATAAAATTAAGAAAACATTCACAATGCATAAATACCACAGACCTGATGCAGGAGATAGTTTTCAGTAGATATCTTTCTTATTACCCATTCATCTAAATGTTAAGTCAATTGCTTATCAACAAGAATACTTTGTAAACATTTCCAAAAAATTCTCTTGAAATGCCCCCACATGAATTAGTATCTGGCAATGGAGCCTTAGGATACTTTTTACAGTTCAGGTGATGACACAGGAACTTGATGCCAAAGCACAGAGAAAGGGCTAACATTTGTCAAAAGAGATGCTGATGGCTTTGGTGTGCTTAACATACGCAAAGAGAAGGGGGTCTCCTGTCTTTTCTACCAACAGAAGTGTCTTGCTCAAGGATGATAATGAGGCACTATCTGTTAGTTAGTGTACCATTAACATTTAGACTTTTTTAAAAAATCAACTCTAAGTTCAGATTAAAGCACTACAAAAAGTAACCCCACTGAGTAGCTTGGCTGGTAAGATGGAGATGCAGGATTTGACCTTTGTCCATGGGTGAGATTGTTGTGACACACGAGTTAAGGAAACTCACTGTCTTCATTACACATCTCTAACCAGGACAGTCATTTATTTGGCTCAGAAAAGCTATCTGACACAGGAAATGAGAAAGGACAAAGAGGGCCAATTATCTTACATAAATACAGAGTGGCATATACTTTTTATTACCACCTAAGATCATATATTTCAAGTTGGATTCTTCTTAAGCTAACTTTTATTTCAAATATTTACAGAACTGCAAATCATTCTCCTGGGAAAGTCTTTGTCACTTAAGAAATTTTGAACACAAGAGTAGCTATGCTTTTTTAAATCTTTCAAAATCTTTTTAGGAGAAAAAAAAAAGCAATCACAGCATTTGTCAATTCTCACCTCGTATTTATTTGTTCCCATGAATTTTAAGGAATCATCACAACTTCTTTTTTTTTTTTTCTATTAGACTTTGCTGTGTTTCTGGAAGTTATACATGAGCATTTAGACTCTCAGAGAGTCTATGTATTTGTTTCATCGGCTTATAAAGTGCTAGTTAAATGGACAAAAATGCTATTGTAAAATTTCAGATAACTCATTCATTTACCCTATTAAATATGATAAATATAGATTTATTATAATAAATTAAAAATATCCATATAATACAATAAATAAATAAACCAATATCAACAAAGCATCAACTCTGGAAAAAAAAATCCCATTCCTACTGTAAGGCTCAATTATTTTTTAGGAATAATTTATGAAGGCATGCACCTACCTTTACAATCTGACAACTTTGCTTGGACCAGTGTTAGCACCTGTTTGTACACAGCAAACTCAACCCTTCTCACTTCCTTCCGGGAAAGATTTAATATTTAAGTGAAGCTGTTCATTGTTGATTCTTTGCCCTATTTCTTAAGTCCTAAGATAAGGCTCAGTTTCTAAAAATATCTTTGGAGCCAAAGACACGTCCCTTATGAACATTCGCTTCACTTGTGTCCCTCTTGATTCGCTATGAACAACACAGAAAACACACTGGAATGTAGATTAAAATGTAGTTAGTTGTGTGTTGAGGGGAAGCAGCAGAGGAGGGCTTGCCTGACATCTGAGTCTCACCACACCTTAGTTTCTTCACAGCAAGCCCCAGAGAAGTCTCCTCTAGCTTCTGCATGAGCATGTCTGCTAGGATTCATCTTGGAGTTCAGGTCGGGTGCTGCCCGTTTTGTGTGATGGGCTGGATCTTCTCTAGAGAGACATCAGTGTCATAGTCCAAAATGACAGATAGGGCTGGGGACAGCTTCTCCAAGGGCTCGGCTATTCCACCCGCCTCTGCCTTCTTCAGGTCCTCAGAGGAGCCCACGGCATGTGGGATCAGATACACCAGATTGCAGTCCTTGGAGATGGAACCTCGAGGCTCGTGATGGCTGGAAAACACCACAGCCCCATTGTTATTGATGCTAACTGTCTCTATGGCATTAGTCGTCGCCGGGCAAAGTCTGTAGCATCCTAAGAGGGTGGAAAATGCCTTCCGAAAATCAGCATTAAAGGCATAAATGATGGGGTTCAAGGAGGAATTAGCCCACCCAAACCACACAAACACGTCAAAGGTGATGGAATCGATGCAGAAGGGCTTGGTCTCCCCAGACCCACAGAAGGGCACCATGCAGTTCAAGATGAAGAAAGGGAGCCAGCAGCACACAAACACCCCCATGATCACAGACAGAGTCTTCAGAACTTTAGTCTCTCTTTTGAAGGACATCTTAAAGGAGCTTTCCGGTTGAGAACACTCCACGGGGTTTCCGTTACCTGTAGTGGTCTGGCAGTTCTTGGCATGGACTGCTGCCCTCTCCAAGGCCGAGATGCGCCGTATTTGTTTCTGAGCGATCCTGTAGATCCTTGTGTAGGTGACAATCATGATGGCCACAGGGATGTAAAAGCTTATTAGGGAGGATGAAATAGCATATGTCCTGCTCAAGCTGGAGTCACAGTTGTTGGTGGTCTTACCCAGGGAAGTGGCATTCCCATCAGAGGGGCTTGTGGGTTTCGCCTTGTGCCAGCTGAGCTGCACTGGAATGAAGGAGATGAGAACAGACAAAGTCCATGCCACGCTGATCAGAATGAAGGCTGCCTTGGGGGTCATCTTCCTCTCATACCGGAAGGGGCTAGAGATGGCCCAATACCTGTCCACGCTGATCACACAGAGGTTGAGGATGGACGCAGTGGAGCACATGATGTCAAAGGCCACCCAGATGTTACAGAAGGACCCAAAGGGCCAGAAGCCAGCGATCTCAGCCACCGCTTTCCAGGGCATGACCAAGACAGCCACCAAGAGATCCGACACGGCCAAGGAGATAACGAAGAAGTTGGTCACCTTGGACCGCAGGTGTCGGAACCTGATGACAGCAGCACAGACCAGCGTGTTCCCCAGGAGTGTGGACAGGATGAGCAGTGACAGAAAACAGGCTGTAAGGATGCGGAAGGAGAAGTCCCTCTCCACCACCATCCCGGCGCCGTCCATGGTAGAGGTGTTCAGAGTCCTCATCTTCCTGAGGGAGAGCGCAGAGGGGGGCTCGGACACCCCTCAATTTCCTAAGCAGGGATTAGGGGTTGGTCAGACCTGCAGGAGTCCTCGCTGGTCAGGCAGCCCCTTGCACAGCCCCACTTGCTCCCCTGGGTGGAGGACCTCACCAGCATTCCATTAGAGGGCTGCAACAATTGTGTGGCAGGAGCCTGCCCTTGGCAGTCCAAATCAGCCCCTTGGAAGGTCCCTCTTGCTCTCTACAACTGTCTTCTGACTCCCTTGCTCCAATTCACTGTCACGGGGACCAGTTGGCCCTTCAATGCCCCATGGAAAGCACTGGCTTTTTAGCATATTCTAAGCTATCAATCCAGAGACTCCCAGTCTTCTGCCGAGCTAGTCAATTATCGTCACATTTCGGGGCTGTTGTCTTTCTGGTGGTGACAGAGAATTCTCCCCTTCTGAGGCGCAGCTGAAAATACATGCCTTGCTCCTCCAAGCCCCTGGCTCTGCACCAGCTCCCCCAAAGCTCTAGAAAGCAAGGAGAAAGCAAAGGACGTTTGCCAAGATAAGCAGATCGCATCTTTACTGTCAAGCCCAATCCAACCCCCTCTGAGCCACCTACCTTGCCTTGGGGTTGTCTCTCTCCAAGCCCCCAGGAGCTCGGGGAGAGCGGGCTTCGCGAGGCACCCGGGAGGCACGCCTGAGTCCTACCCTGCGCGCGCAGCTGGGGTTCTGCTCCCGATGCGCAAAAGTCGCTGGAGCAGGTTTGGGAAAAGGATTCTGGGCCAGGTCCACAGAGAGCTGGCGCTGCCCCCACTGCCTCCAATGGCTGGAGATGGTTCAAAGCGAACGAGACCCCGGAAAAATGCTCCCGGACGCTTGGAGCCTCCTTGAGAGAGGGCACCCCCAGTACTAGTCACCTGGGCAGCTTATTTGCTTCCTTTCTCCGGAAAACCAGCGCCCGGGCGCCCCTCGAGTGGCCTCTGGTCCCTCGGGGAAGAGCCCTGCGCCTTCCAGCGGAACTGCCCGCTACCTCCCAAGGAGCCCGTGGGAACACGAGGCAGGGAGAGCCGAGCTGGCACCGGCGGGCGCACGGGCTGGCCAGGTTCCCTCGGGGCACAGCCCACCCCCACCCCCACCCCCTGTGTCCCTCCCCTGCCCTGGAGGCGGGCTTCGCTTGACAGGCAGAGTTACGGGCGACAGCCCCACGTGGTTCCCCCGGTTGGTGCCGCGGGCGAAAGGGGTGGGGGACGCCCAGGTGAGCGCTCGTCCGCCCCGGGTTACCCCGCCGAACCCCGGGCCCCCGGCACTCGGGACAGCACCCGACAGGGGCCCTCGAGAAAAGATCCGATGTTAAAACCTCAAGTAAGCCTGGGTCGCCGGAAAGCAAAGCTCCGCCCGACACTCAGCGCCTCCTGGGGTCAACCCGAAGCCCTTCCTAAAGACCAAACGGAAGCAGGGACCGCGCTCACTCTCCCACGGACACCAACCACTAGAACAGCGCGCCCAGGTCCGACAGGCGCTGCCTCCAAGTGCCCCCCAACTAGGGTGAGATGTGCCCTGCGGGCGCCTCTACTCACCGCTCGCCGGCAGGGCTCCGTGCAGCAGCGCGCCTGGCCGGTGCGCTCCGCTGCGCCCAGAGGGCGCTCACTTCGCGCTCAGCTTGGGTAGTGGGCTCGTCCACGGCTGCGGTCAAGGCCGGACTGCAGCCAGTGCCCAGCGCCCGGCGAGCGCCCCAACCCCAGAGCCACGCGCTCAGCGGGCCCGGGGCGCCCTCTGCCGGCGGTTTTGGCTTCCTGCGCCCTCTCAGGCACCAACCTCACCGGTATGGTCTCCAGCATCCACGCGGGACCCGCGCCTGGACCCACTCTTCCCTGACTATGACCGCCAGAACCTGGGAAAGAGGACTCCTCCGCTTGAAATCCCCTAAAAACTGACAAAGGTGAAAAAATTTCTTTTGCTAGCACTGCATTCATTGAGCCACTGTATTTTCCTGAGCCTCACTACGTATCAAGAGCGACAGGGTAAGCAAGATGCAAGCCTTACTCTCAAAGAGTAAACCAGAGAGAACTGGCAGTTACCGAGTGGCCTCTGGGTCCCAGACACACGCCTTATGTCGTCCACCCTTTAAAGAATCCCTCCTCATAAGCCTCCTCATCTTCACTTTGCCAGAGTGGAAAATCAGGTTCAAAAAACTACCCAAAAGTTGCAGAGTTAATGAGGGTGCCGGCTGCCTGACTCCCACCTGCGTGTTTTTTTCACCTACACGCCACTGCCTACTGGGAACTCTGAGTCTAGTGCGGGATCCGGCGAACTAAATAATTACCCACAGAGCTAAAATAGAGGAAAGGACAAGATGGAAGCAAGAAGGCCTGGTGGAGATGATTGCCCCTGAGCCCCTCCCCTGCTGCCCTGGGCAATGCTTCACAGGACGAACTTCACAGCTGTAAATGGCGAGATCACCGCGCCTTGCCCTGCCTTCCTAGACGTGGGGAAGATAAGCAAGCAGTTTCCATGTCAGACTTCCAGGCTTCCCATCCCTACCCTGCCGCTGCTGGCTGCGTGTGCCCTCTATCCTCTCTGAGCTTGGTTTCCTCCCCTGTAAAACGGTGATGACATAACAAGATTGTTAAAAGTATTAAATGAGATGATGTTTATACAGGGCTTGGCACGAAGCCTAGGACCCAGTCAGCCCTTTCCAGGTAGGCACCCCTGAGGGCTCGTTAGAAAACCTGTAGTCTTATCTCCTTGAGAACCTCACACCACACTGGAAGCCACAATTTCCTCTGTAAAAACCCTGACCCTAAATAACAATTCCATTCAATTAGCCAGTTCAAACTGCACCTTGATTTTAAAGGAAAGAATGGCGTTACAGACAGCAGATCCTCCTGTAACTCTGTTACCAGCTCTGTTCTTCCACCCTTGGTCTTACTGTCACACATATTGACACCGTGGGTCATGAGTCATGGTCACAGATACAATTTTTGCCACAAACCTGCCCAAAGAACCACATGCTTATAGAGTCTTAAAGCAATGCTTAACATAATACTTCCAGATCATTTTCCTTAAGGTAGTCATTCCGCAATCTTCCTGGCTTTATTGCATCTTTCTCTCCCTTTTACTAACAAACACAAGTGAAAGAATATGCTTCTGGTTCAAGACAGTCATGTCAGCCTTAATGTTTAACTCCCCACATTCTACCCACCCATCCTGGAGTGTTTCCACTGCAATTACCCAGAAATACACAGGTAGGGGAAATTCAGCATTAACCCTGGAAGGCAGGAAAGATTGGGGGATGGGGGTCCTTTCTCCAGGATAAAAGGCAGATAGGACTGAACTGAAGGAGGGAGGTCTCCCTGGGATTTTTCATCTGGAAAGAAACCCCAAAAGAACACACTACAAGATGAGGGTAATAGGGCCTGGAGGCCAGAACAAGGCAAATTTGAGGGGTAAAATTTCTGTCTAATGATTCCCCTGAGAAATACCACCAATGCCTGAGTCCTCCCAGAGTCAATAATCCTGGCACTGCCCTGCCCACTGCTCTTTATATTAAAGCCCCGTGGCAACCAGTCTGATCTCAGGTGACATCACATTCAATGAAACGCCAGTTCAACAGCCAAAAAATATTTGACATGAAATTTAAATATGAACCGAAACCTCGTTGGCGGGAAATGATGTTCATAACACATTTCGTATCCTTGTTTTTCTCAAGCTCAGCAGCTGCTCCAAAAAAAAAAAAATCCTTTTTTCTTTGCTTGAAAAATTCCCTAAATTCTTTCCAAACTATCCCACACTGACCTGTGTTTTTTTCTCTCAACTCATTCACCTGATAGGTCTAGGTGATCAAATCAGCATATATCACTTTTGTACTGGTTGAGAGGTATTTCTTGTACAAGTAAATTTCTGCCATTTTTACTTTCAGAGCATCCAATTTCCTCCTTACCCATAACATAAAAAAAAGAAAAAAGCTCAGGAATGCAGCTATAGAAGGAGGGAAGTCTCTGTGAACACCTAACAGGATAATTTTGTTTCCTGTCACCTAAAAAACAAAAGAGTGGGACAATTTCTTACGATTCCAAGACAGACCCTTAAGTTCTCTTCCTGGCAAACTTAGGTCACTGATTTTTGAACGTCATTGCTGAGGGAACAGGAATAAGTAAAATGTAGCTTAAATCTCAGGGTTTTTTTCACGTTGCAGAGTGTGAATTTCAGACCAACTTAACAGTTTGGCTAGAGGTTTGAGGGTTTTTCCATATTTTCTCTCTTGAAGCCCAGGTGAAACAAAATTTTCCATTTTGTTCTGTAAAAATCTCCCCCACAAACATCAGGAACCGAATATAAACGCGAGCAGGTATTAGCATTAGATCATGCTGGGAATGTAAACCCTAACACAAAAGCACATTTGTTTCCCAAACTGGCGGGTCTTTTAAGCTGTATGGTGATTTGTGCACTGCGGGGAGGGGGACGTTAACATGATGCTTTTCAACAAATTTTTATTGGAGTTTGTAAAAGTAAATGAATACAGAAGTCATGCTATCACAGGGGAGCTTAAGCTCATAAAAGACTAAATAAAACAACTGAACTGTCAAGTATAACAAATGAAATATTTGGGAGGCTTTAGGATTATTAAAGCTAATTTTATACCCAAAATGATTGCTTATAATGTTAGTGAAAAGAGATAAAGCTTGGCTGACCTTGACTGAGTAACTAGAATGCTTGTTTTAGACCATAAATATAACCTCTGAAATTCCTGATCCCGTGTTGGATTTTCTTCTCCTATAAGCTTATTATATGATTCAAAAATCAACACTATTAAAAAATTTTAAATCCACAAATATCACTTTGAGTAGAGGTTGAGAGGTAGTTCAGCATGTATAATGTGTGTTTGTTATTGTTGTGCCTGTTCTTGGTTTGCTTTTTCCTTTTCCTCGTTTTCTGACTTCTGCAGATTTACTTGAGTAGTTTTTATGATTTCTTTTTATCTCCTTCATTGCCTTATTTTCTACAATTCTTTGTTTTGCTATTTTCATGGTTGCTTTAGGGTTTACATCATATACATGTGAAGATATATAAGATATAGGTACAGACATACCCCGTTTTACTGCATTTCACAGATATTGCATGTTTTACAAACTGAAGGTTTGTGGCAACTCTGTTCCAGCAAGTCTATCGGTGCCCTTTTTCCAACAGTGTTTGATCACTTTGTGTCTCTGTGTCACATTTTGGTAATTCTTGTAATGTTTCAAGGTTTTTCATTATGATTATATTTATTATGGTAATCTGTGATCAGTGAAGGCTCAGATGAGGGTTACCATTTTTTAGCAATAAAGTATTTTTTAATTAAGGTATGTGCAGTGCTTTTTTAGACATAATGCTATTGCACACTTAACAGACTACAGTATAGTGTAAACATAACTTTCATATGCACTGGGAAACCAAAAATTCATGTGACACATTTTATTGCAATATTCACTTTATTGTGGTGGTCTGGAACTAAACCCACAATAACTCTGAAGTATGCCTCTATACATCTTATATCAGACATATGTATGATATATATTATAGATCTATGTAAGATATAGATTATGTCATATCTTATACATCTTTCTCACAGACTATCTTCAAGTGATATGATACCATTTTGTGTATAGTTAAGAACCTTACAATAGTATTTTTCCATGTCTTCCCTCTCAATCTTTATGCTGTTTTTGTCATACATTTTACTTCTATACATGATATAAATTCCAGAAAGCATTGTTATAATTTTTCTTTAAATAGCCAATTATCTGCAACACTATTTACAATATCCAAGACATGGAAACAACCTAAATGCCCATCGACAGATGAATGATAAAGAAGATGTGGTATATATATATATATATATATATATATATATATATATATATATATATACACACACACTGGAATACTACTTAATCATAAAAAAGAATAAAATAATACCATTTACAGCAATATGAATGGACCTAGAGATTATCATACTAATTGAAGTAAGTCAGAAAGAGAAAGACAAATACCGTATGATATCACTTACATGTGGAATCTAAAATACGACACAAATGAACTTATCTATGAAACAGAAACACTCACAGACATAGAGATCAGACTTGTGGTTGCCAAGGGGGGTGGGGGTGAAGGAGGGATGGATTGGGAGTTTGGGATTAGCAAATGCAAACTATTATATATAGAATGGATAAACAACGATGTTCTACTGTATAGCACAGGGAACTATATTCAATATCCTGTGATAAACTATAATGGAAAAGAATAAGAAAAAGAATGTATATATACATGTATAACTGAATCACTTTACTGTACAGCAGAAATTAACACAACATTGTAAATCAACTATACTTCAATAAAATAAATTTTAAATAAATGGCCAATTATCTTGTAAAGATATTTAAATAATAAGAAAGAACTATTATATATTTACCTGTATAGTTACCTATGTACCACTTCTGACAATCTTCATTCTTCTGTAACTAGATCCATATTTTCATCTGGTATCATCTTTCTGTTTGAAGGATGATCTTTAACTTTTCCCATAGTACACATCTGCTGGGGATGATTCTTTCAGCTTTTATATCTCTGAAAAGTCTTTAATTTGCCTTTGTTTTTGAAAGATATTTTTACTAGGGATAGAATACTGGATTGACAGATTTTTCCTTTTAGTGTTTTAAAAGCTTGGACCACAGTTGCCTTCCTTGCATTGTTTCCAGTGGGAAATCTGATGTCACCTTCATCTTTGTCCTTCTATATGAATACATTTTTTTTCCTCTGGCTACTTTTAAGATTTTTTTCTTTATCATTGATTTTGATCAATTTAATCATGATGTACTTTAGTGTAGTTTTCTTCAAATGCTTGGTGTTCTAGGGATTTGTTGAGATTCTTAGATCTGTGGGTTTATAGTTTTTGTCAAATTTGAAAAACTTTGACCATTTTTTTTTCAAGTATTTTTTTCTGTCTCCCCTTTTCTCGTTTTCTTCAGGTTCTTCAATTATATGTATATCAGACTGCTTGGGGTTGGGCTACAGCTCACTGATGCTTATTCTATTTTATTCCCTCTCTTTTCTCTGTATTTTCATTTCAGATAGTTTCTGTTGCTATATCCTTGAGTTCACTAATATTTTTCTTTTTCACTGTCTAATCTGTTGTTAATCACATCCAGTGAATTTTCTATCTCAAGTTTTGTAGTTTTCTTCTCTAGAAGTTCATTTTGTGTCTTTTTTACATCTCCCATGTTTCTATTTAACATTCTGAATGTACGAAATATAGTTATAATAATGGTGTCCCTCTTTGCTAATTCCAACCTCTGTGTCAGTTCAATTGATTGCTTTTACTTATGATGGGTTGCATTTTTCCAATTCTTTTCATCCACAGTAATTTTTGACTGGATGCCATACATTGTGAATTTTATCTTGTTGGGTACTGGATCTTTTTATATTCCTACAAATATTCTTGAGCTTTGTTCTAGAACACATTTAAATTACTTAAAAACAATTTTATCCTATCAGGTATTTGCTTTGAAGACTTGTTATGTAGAACAAGAGCAGTTTTTAGCCTGAGACTAATTATTTTCCATGACTGGGGCAAGATTCTTCTGTGTACTCTACCCAATGCCCTGTGAATTATGAGGTTTTCCAGTCTGGCTGGAGGCAACAAGCACTGCCGTGTGTGAGTTCCCTATAATCTTCACACTCCCATTTCCTCACATCATATACTGATTAGTTTCCTGCTGAATACTCTAAGGGACTCTGAAGATCTCTGGAGTTCTGTCTCTCTCTCTCTCCCCTCAGGTCTCTCCTTTCCAGTACTCTGTTCTGTGACCTCTAGCTGCCTTAGTGTCCCTGGACTCTAAATTCTGTCTCCTCAGCTCCAGGAGTCCACCAGACTCCACCTCTGCTACCCTTCCCCACACCATGACCTGGAAATTCTCTTGAGTCAGTAAGCTGGGGCAGTTTGTAAGGCTCACCTCACTTGGTTCCCATCTCTGAAGGATCACCATCCTTTATTGTATGATGTCCAGTATCTTGAAAACCATTGTTTCATATATTCTGCCCATTGTGTTGCTTATTTCAGATAGGAGGATCAATCCAGTCCCTATTACTCCATCCTGTCTGGAAATAGAAGTCTCAACTTTTAAAATTTTAAGTCTAAAGAGGCAAAGGAATCAAGCCAGAAAGGGAAATTGGGGTTGGAAATGAAGATTGATTCCGCAATACTGATTTTCTTCTGTTTTTTTTTGTTTTTGTTTTTTTTTTTACACCTCCAAACTGCTACTGGCCCATGGCTCTGGACTGCCACAGGCACCAAATCTAGCCCTGGCCCTCCTGTATTATGCCTCCAGTGTTCTCCCTCTTCCCCCATCTAAACCCCTCAGTCTTCAGAGATATATGGAGTCAGTTTGGCCCAGCCTGGCTTTCTGGGGTTGTGGACAGAGTCAATTCTCTGAGAAGAGATGGAATGGTTACAAATGCCATCATGCATTCCGTAAATATTTCTTGAGTGCCTATTATTGGCCAGGTACTTTTCTAGGTGCTAGAACCACAACACTGTACAAAACAAACATTCCTGTCCTCGTAGCATTTATATTCCTGTGCTAAATGATAAATGTCTTTTGTACAACACAATATAGAATTACCATGAGTTTCAATTTTGTTGAAAAAAAATGAATGCTCTTACTGGCAAAATCATAACCTAAGCAAAGATAAAATATGGGCTCATTCAGAAAAATTGTTTACACTGTGTAAATATAGAATCTATTTAAGTCACCTTGGAGAGTCTTCTTTAGGCCATTTACAGAAAACACAAAGCCCAGGGGAGAGACTTTGCAGAAAAAAATGCTGAAGCAGGCTCTTGAGGCTGTAAATCAATGCTCTGTGAAGACACAAAAGATGTTAATTCGTCTGTTGGGCCTATGAGATAATTTATGATTAGAGGACCCCAGAGAGCATCCTTCAATTCACAAAAGAATTCACGAGCTGAGGCCTTTCCTCCCAGCCTATCTCTGCCATTGGTTAAGTTACTGTCCCTCCTGACAACGTAATCACTGGTCAATCTAAACCCCCAGCTTCACATGTCCCAGTTCTGCGAGAAGGTCGCATGGGGCTGCAGAGGAAAGAAACTGAGTCAGACAGACCTGGATTTGAACCTTGACTCTACTATTATAACAGCTAGCTGTGGGAACTTAGTTAAGTTTCTTCACCTCTCTGACCTCTTTTTTCTACCCCTTGAAAATGCAAATACTACTATTTACCATGCAAGGCTGTTAAGAAGATTAAATGAGATTCTGTCTATGAAATATCAGGTAGGTAGACAGAGATCAGGAAATGTTACCTCGCTTTACATTCTGTCCTAGCAAAGGCTGTTCGTCATGCATCTTTTGTTGGGTCTACCAGCCCAGCACCCATTTCACCTTCTCCTGGCAAAAACATCCCAGATTCGGGGGAGCGGGGTGTGGGGGGGGCTGGTTACCTGTTCCTTACTGACTACATTCTAGTGGTCTGATAAGGTAGACTGCCCCTCTGTAGCTAAGAGGATGGACACATGACCTGAGGATGTTTCCTCCCTGAGATTTGAATCTTACACAGAGTGACAAAGAGACTGAAAACATTTGGCTGTCACTCATCCCATCAGCATCACCTTGACCAGATTGCTTCTGTTGTGAGACTATCCCTATAACTCTTCCTTCCAGGACCCTGGGTGCTCTGCTCTCTGTCTATTCCCAAGCCTGTTTCTATGGCTTCCCCTCCACTCAGTGTTACCTTTCCAGTGAATTTCCTTTTGCTTAGGTTAGCCATAATGAATTTCTGTTGCTTACAACCAGGTAACTCTATTTGATCAGCAGAATAAAAAGGAAAAAAAAAACATATTTCATGTTTTATTTGGATTCAAATCAACTAGAGCCACCATTTTTACTTGCCTAACCAGCAAGGAGACAAATTATACATAGAGTTCTCAGGATTTTTCCTAACTAACGAAAGAGCCTATTTAATTTGTAGAGTGATGAGTCCTCCCAATGACTTATTTCATTTACAGCCTTCATTCCCTATAACCAACATATTCAACAGATTAAATGAACAATACAATGCATTACCTGCTCCTAGTGGGAAACACCCTGACCATGATCTCTAGAGTTGCTCTGGCCACCTCCACCTGGCATCCTTGGGGCCAGCATGCACTCAATGCCCACATTTTGGACACTGGGATTTACCTGATTGGCTACTTCTCCAAAGAGTAGAAGCACCTTTCCCAGCTTCAGGAATGTAGATAGGGGGACCAAGGGTGACTTCCCAGAGGAGACAACACCTAATCTGATCTTAAAAGAAAGGAAGGAAATAATCCACATGAAGAAGGAGGGAAAGGTATGTTTGGCAGAGGGGACAGTATATGTGAGTGATGGTGATGGGAGAGGGGGCGGGGAATGATGAGAGATGAAGTTGGAAGATTGGAAGAAATATAAAGAGGAGGGCCCACCTCTGCTTTGGAAACTCAAGCAATTTTAAGGTCAATATCCTTTTATTTAGAGGCTTATTGGAGGGGGGTCTCAAATATAACCAACAGGACTTGTGTTCATGGGGCAGAGAAACTAGAGGCAGAAGCCCCCCATATCTCAGTGGCTCCAATTTGGAAAAGATAAGGAACATGGAGAAGGGTCCAGAGAATGGTCAACAACCTTGCAGATGGAATCCTGGAGGCCTCTTTAAAAAGTTTCCTCTCCATACTACCTATAAGTTGAGTGGCCCCAGTCTCCAGCCACCCACTTCTCTGGTACTATTGTGTCACCAACTGCTTACTCAACGTCTCCACCAGGTCATCATAATTGTGTCCTTTATTAAACTCATCATCTTCCCCCTTGCTGCTCCTCTTGTGATTCTTCTCTTGGTGACAGACACCTCTCCTCCCCCAGATACAACAAAGGAAACCGACACATTACCTGATGTCTTTATTCCCTTCTTCTTCCCATCTAAAATCATATACTCTTTTTTATTCTTCTTCTGAGATCCATGGAGACATCTGCTCCCTTCTCTTTGTTTCCAAAACTACTGTTCTAATCCAGGTCTCAATATTTCTCACTTGGTTAATGCAACCAGCCTCCCAATCATCATCCCAGCATATGCCTTAATGAGTTGTTAAGTCATGGGTTACGTGTCTCTAGTCTTCAGAGACACCTTGTGAAATGGAATTAGTAGGGATGAGCAGAACCTTTAATTGCTCCTCCCATGTTCCTACCTGATGCTACTGGATATGGTAGCAAATATTATACATTACTTGTCCTTTTCTTTAAAATATATTACTTCTGTATATGGTCTATTGGCTCTTAGATTTCTTTAAGCATCACCTTATTGGATTCAATTCTAGCAAAAGGAATTCTATTTGCAGCTTTTCAAAAGAAACCCTCCTAATTACAAGCAAAGGAACAACAACAAAAAAAGTTGGTGTAGCTGCACTTGGAGATAAAATCCTAAACAGTACAGCCTTTTGGGGAAAAAGTTTAGATAAATTTGGAGGCAGAAAACATTTAAAAAGAATAAAACTCAGTTCTCTGTTTAGAAAACAGCAAGGGCCCTCAATTGTCCATAAAAGTCTCTTTGGAGATACCTGGACTCAGGGTCTTTCCTGTGGAATGCTCTTTTAATCTCTCAAAGATTTTCATAGTGATTGGCCATCATCAGGCACACTCTTCAAATTGGTGTCTATTATTCCTGTCAGGTTCATAAACTGCCATTGTTCTTTACCAGAACAAACATTCAACCAGAAAATTCAACCCTGTCTCTTTGTTACAACGGTAAATAATTGGATGAATCTGATGGATTCCTTTTCTTCAAACAGTGAATGCTCATGCTTAGGGTTCTGTCTCTGGGTGTAGTGACACCTCTAGTTTTTGTTCACCCAGCATTTTCCTCCCCTGCCTATCATGGCACTCAATTCCCCTGACCACATGGGACGAGCACAGGACCTACACTACCATGTTCAGACTCTTCTCAGGCATCTGAAATTTGAGTTGGAGACACAGAGGAACAAAAAAGAGGTCAGAGCTGTCTTTTCAACAAATGTTTTTGGGAAATCTGGATATCTACATGCGAAATGATAAAGTTGAACCCTCACCTAGCACCACATAGAAAAATTAACTCCAACTGAATCAAAAATCTGAAAGGAAAAGCTAAAACTATAAAACTCTTAGAAGAAAATATAGGGTGAAAACACATGACAGTGGATTGGCAATGGACATCAAAAACACAGGCAACAAAAGAAAAACTAGATAAATTTGAATACATCAAAAGTAAAAACGTGTGCATCAAAGGACACTATCAGCAGATTATAAAGGTAACCCACAGAATAGAAGAAACTATTCACAAATCATATTTGATAAGGAATTAATATCCAGAATCTATAAGGAACTCCTACAACTCAAATTTTAAAATAGACAAAGACTTAATTAGACATTATTCTGAAGAAGGTATACAAATGGCCAATAAGTAAATGAAGATATGTTCATCACTAATCTTTAGGGAAATGCAAAACAAAATCACAATGAGATACTGCTATCATCAAAAAGAAGAAAATATCAAGTGTTGGCAAGGATATGGAGAAATTAGATCCTTTGTGCATTGCATTGCTGATGGGAATAAAAATAGTGCAGCCAGTATGGAAAATATTGTGGCAGTTCCTCAAAAAGTTAAAAATAGAATTACCATGTGATCCAACAATTCCACCTCTGGGCATATACCCCACCCAAAATTGAGAACAGATATGTACACACCCCCTAAAAATTGACTCAAACAGATATTTTCACAACACTGTTCTTAGTAATATTATTCACAATAGCTAAAAGATGAAAGTAGGACTTCCCACGTGGCGCAGTGGTTAAGAATCAGCCTGCCAATGCAGGGGACACGGGTTCGAGCCCTGGTTCAGGAAGATCCCACATGCCATGGAGCAACTAAGCCCATGCACCACAACTACTGAGTCTGCACTCTAGAGCCCATGAGCCACAACTACTGAGCCCACATGCCGCAACTACTGAAGCCTGTGGGCCTAGAACCCATGCTCTGCAACAAGAGAAGCCACCGCAATGAGAAGCCTGCACACCACAACGAAGAGTAGCCCTGCTTGCCACAACTAGAGAAAGCCCGCATGCAGAAACGAAGACCCAACTCAGCCAAAAATAAATAAATTAAATAAATAATTTTTTTTAAAAAATGAAAGTAACCCATGTGTCCACTGACAGATGAATGGATAAACAAAATGTAGTATATATATATACAATGGAATATTATTCAGTCTTAAAAAGGAAAGATTCTGACATATACTACAGCAGAGAGGACATTATACTAAGTGAAATAAGCCAGTTAACAAAAGGAAAATTATTGCATGTTTCCACTTATATGAGATACTTAGGCTAGTCAAATTCATAGAGACAGAAAGTAGAATGGTGGTTGTCAGGGGCTGGGGGAGGGCAAATGGGGAGTCGTTGCCTAATGGGGACAGAATTTCAGGTGAGGAAGAGGGGAAAAGTTCTGGAGATGGATGGTGGTAATGGGTGCACAACAATGTGAATGTGCTTAATGCCACTGAACTATACACTTAAAAATCCTTAAAATTGTATATTTTCTATTATGTACATTTTACCGCAATAAAGAGCACAGGAGATCAGAACTGAGCCATTAGATGGCAGCCTCCAGAGGGTGGTCTGTGAGTTCCTGCTGTTGAAGCTCCAATGCTTCCCTAGACCTACCATGGAAAGGTGTACCTCTCTTTTCCAGTCTGTGAACTCCCATTATCCTCACTCTGAAGTCCTCTTTTGGCCTAAGGCATCCAGGATAGTTTTCTTTTGGCCAATAGATATTAACTGAAATGCTGACATTCTGCAAAAAACAGCTGCAGCTATTTGCCTATGAGGTAGCATTGCTAATTTATTCTATGGAACAAAGAATATCTGCCATTTGATAAGCATCCTTTATTCACTCTGTTGTCACCTGTACCTAACACTTCCTCCCAGGGTCACCTTGCGTGTCCGGGGTCTTCAAACTGAAGATTTCTTTGACAGTACACTCGTGTTTTTGTATTGGTTTCTCTCCAATATTCTTTCCCCTCTTCACCTCCCTAGATGACAGGCACCACAATCCATGGGCCAGAAAAAATTATCAACTTGCACTGGTCCTAATTCTTGGCCATGACATAATAGTCAGCACCCATGGACCTAGAGACTGTCATACAGAGTGAAGTAAGTCAGAAAGAGAAAAACAAATACCGTATGCTAACACATATATATGGAATCTAAAAAAAAAAAAAAGGTTCTAATGAACCTAGGGGCAGGACAGGAATAAAGACACAGATGTAGAGTAGAGAATGGACTTGAGGACATGCGGAGGGGGAAGGGTAAGCTGGGACGAAGTGAGAGAGTGGCATGGACATATATACACTACCAAATGTAAAATAGATAGCTAGTGGGAAGCAGCCGCATAGCACAGGGAGATCAGCTCGGTGCTTTGTGACCACCTAGAGTGGTGGGATAGGGAGGGTGGGAGGGAGATGCAAGAGGGAGGAGATATGGGGATATATGTTTATCTATAGCTGATTCACTTTGTTATACAGTAGAAACTAACCCACCATTGTAAAGCAATTATACTCCAAAAAAGATGTTAAAAAAAAAGAAACTATTCAAACATGATCCCTATTTTACCCAAGATAAATGGGAGCTCAGAGAGGGAAAGTGATTTGTCCAAAGCCACCTAATGAACGAGATGGTAGAGTGAGAGTCTTGCAAGCCCTGTCTGACTCCAAAGACCATAATCTCTCTACGTTGGCTAGAGGATGACTGATGTTCTGTACATCAGGGGTAATTATTGCATCAAATACAAAAGAGTCAGGGCTAATTCTCTGAAATCACATTCATTGGCTTGGGACTAGGACTCATTATTTAAAAAACCGGATTTCTTTACTTAAAACATAAAAAGCAAATTCATCAAGTGAAACAAAACAGTCAACATATCAACAGATGTCATTTTTTAAAAGCCAGATTTAGCAAGTTAATTAGAGAATATGAGACACAGTGGCAGAGCCAGAGATCACTAAGGTCCTCTTGGGTTAAAAAATCACAAAACACAGCCAATGCCAAATGAAGGTTTCTGAATCAACACCAGTATAAAAATGTTGTTTTGTATTTGCTGCAATACAATAAATGTCAGGTTCATACTCATACGTGCTAAAATGAAACACACACCAAAAGAATGAGAGCCAGGGAAACAACAAAGTGGGAAAGAAACTAACGTTTTTTAGTGCCATCTATGGGCCAATTCTGGTGAAAGTTTCATCAGCCTTATTTTAAATGTGAAGAAAGTGGAGCACAGTAATATCACGTATTAATAAAAAGCAGGCTGGGATTCACACACACCTAATTCTATATGATTGAAAAGCATGGGCTCTTTCTATGTTTTTTCATGTTTATGTGGTCATTCATTCAATAATGATTTATCAAAAATCTATCATGGGCCAGGCCTCTGTGACACACACATACAGACACACACACACACACACACATACACACACACACACACACACACTGTTTTTAGATAAATGTGGATTTATTTACAATTTACAGCTGTAGTAATTGCTGTGAAAGAAAACAAAAAGAGGAAATAAAAGAGAATGCAGATTGGGAATGAACTTTTTGGTAGATTATATTGTTGTTCCAAATATTTGCTGCCTTTCTCTGGAAGAATATTACACTTCCCCAGCTCATTGACTTTAGGCTTGCCCTGGGACTTACGGTGCTTCCCTAGGGGAGCATTATGCATCCCCACCCTGTTGCACTCAGGAGTGTCCATGCAACTTATTTTGGCCAGTAGAATGTAGCCGGAAGCCATGAGTGTTTTTGTCAGGCAGATGCCTTAAAACCAATTGAGGGTTCACCATCTCTCTTCTCTCTCCCCTGAGTCCAGCAGTGTCCCAGGTAGAGACTGTGATCAATCTGTCCCAGAGTGAAGCCATGGTGGATCAGAGCTGCAGATAACCCTTGGTAGACATGCCTTTGCTGTAAGTCACTGAGATCTGGGGCTCATTTCTTAGTGCGGCATAACATACCTTACCCTGACTTATATACCCTCTTACCAGAGGGTGGTCAGTGAAGACCTCTTTGAGGAAGTGACATTTGAGATGAGCCCTGAATGCAGGATCCTGCTAGGTAAAGAGCAGGAGAGGAGAGCTTCCCAGCAAGGATAAAACAGGCAGTGCACATGCCCTAAAGTGGGAAAGAACTTGGCACGGCCTCCGTGTCAGGAGCTGATGAGAGTGGTGAGAGATGAGGCTGAAGAGATGTCTGAGCTGAGCGTAAGGAAGTGGGAGCCAAGGGAGGAGGCTGGATTGCATTCCATGTGTGATAGGAAGCTGCTGAAGGATTCCAAGCAGGGGGATGAAGTGATCAGATTCAAGTGTTTAACAGATTTCCCTATAATCTGTAAAGCAGGAAAGGAGGCAGGGACACCAAGTACGAGGCTATTGCATTGTCTTGTTAAAGGTGTGTTCTTTCTGAATTGTGTTCCCCCCAAAATCATATGTTGAAGTCCTAATCCCAGTACCCCAGAATGTGACCTTGTATAGAAATAGGGTCATTGCAAATGTAATTAGTTAAGTTTAGATGAGGTCATACAGGAGTAGAGTGGGCCTTAGTCCAATATGACTGGCATTCTTATAAAACAGGAAAATTTGGATACTGACATGTACACAAGGAGAACACCAGGTGAGGAAGGCAGATGTTGGGATGATGTTTTTACAAGTGAGGGAATGACAAAGACTGCCAGAAAATCACCTTGAGCTAGGGGAGAGGCATGGAACAGATTCTCCCTCACAGCCCTCAGAAGAAACCAGCCATGCCAACACCTTGATCCCAGACTTCTAGTTTCCAGGACTCTGAGACAGTAAGTTTCTGTTGCTTAAGCCACCCCGTCAGTGGTATGTTGTTACACAGCCTCAGAAAACTAATACAAGGACAGAGACAGTGGTATCTTGGGCTGGAGTGATAGCTTTGGGGATGGTATAAAAAGCAGATAAATTCAAGATACACTTTGTAATTTTTTTGTCAATTTCTTCTGATTATATTCCATTAGAGGTTATTTCAAGATATTGAATATAATTCCCTGTGTTATACAGTAAATCCTTGTTGCTTATCTATTTTACGTGTAGTAGTTTGTATATGTTAATCCCATACTCCTAATTTGTCTTCCCCCCACCTCCCCTTTGGTAACCATAAGTTTGTTTTCTATGTTTGTGAGTTTGTTTCTGTTTTGTATATAGAATCTTTTGTATTATTTTTTAGATTCCACGTATAAGTGATATCATAGAGTATTTGTCTTTCTCCCTTCACTAAGTATAATGTTCTCTAGGTCCATCCATGTTTCTGTAAATGGCATTACTTCATTCTTTTTTATGGTTGAGTAATATTCAATTGTGTGTGTGTGTGTGTGTGTATACCGCATCTTCTTTATCCATTCATCTGTTGATGGACACTTGGGTTGTTTCCATGTTCAAGATTCATTTTGAAGGTGGAAAGGACATGATTTTTTATTGGGTTAGACATAGATTAAAATAGAAAGGGAGGGGACTTCCCTGGTAGTCCAGTGGTAAAGAATCCGCCTTACAATGCAGGGGAACGTGGGTTCGATCCCCAGTCAGGGAATTAAGATCCCACATGCCGCAGGGCAACTAAGCCCGCATGTCAAAACTACTGAGCTCACGCGCCTCAGCTAGAGCCTGCATGCCACAAACTACAGAGCCCATGTGCCCTGGAGCCTGTGCGCCACAACTAGAGAGAGAAAACCCTCACACCACAACTAGAGAGAAACCCACGCACCACAATGAAGAGCCTGCGTGCTGCAATGAAAGATCCCGCATGCCTCAACCAAGATCCCGCATGCCGCAACTAAGACCCGGTGCAGCCAAAAAAATAAATAAAATAAAATTTTAAAAATGGAAAGGGAGGAATTAGAGAGGAAATTATTGAAACTGTATATCAAGCACTCCATCCAATGCTATCATGAAGAACTGCTTTCTTCACAAGAGTCCTGTGGTCGGGTGTGTCAGTCGGGTCCCCTGGGAAGCAGACACTGAGTTGGGATTAGGAATACAATAGAGGGAATGCCTGTGGAAGATAAAAAGGGAAGGAAGCAGACTTGAATAGGGTAAGGACTGTGATGCAGATCTGACAAAGTTGCAGCCAACTCAACCCAATGGGGAGCCTCAGAGCAAACACTTCCCATCACAGAAGTCCTGCACTGGGCAGAAATAGACAGGCCCTAGTGTTCCCACTGTGCTTGGTCATCTTCTCAGAAAGAGTGTGGCCATTGCTTGAACATGAAAGCAGATCCTAAAGGCTCTAACTAGAGGCTGTCAACCGCATTCACTCCTTTCAGTAAAATAGCAAATTCTTTTGAAGGGAGACCCAAGAAGGGCACCATGCCCTGTAAGTTTGGATTTTTAGCCATATCTTACAAATTAGGAAATAGAGGCTCAAAAATCATACTTTGAAACTTTTCTTTGAGTGAGAGTACATAGAGTTTGGCTGCCATCCTCTAATGGCCTGGTGTCTGTCAAGTTCAGGTTAGTATTTATAGCAGCCACTGCCAGCACCCATCCCAAGCCCCTCCTATAGCTTCTCTCTCTGGGCTGTAGCAGATGAAGAACTAAAAACTACATTTCCCAAAATCCTTTGCTGATAGGGTACAGGTATGTGACCTCGTTTCAGCCTGCATGATATATCCCTAGACGTGGATGTTGCAGTGAGCAAGGGAAGGTGCGCTGCCACCAGATGAGAGGATCACCTGGTGAGCCATGTGGCAGAGGCTGTCAGTCCCCAGCACCACAGGGTTTTTTCCAGAACACTCCTTGATCTGTTTCTCCCAACTGCGTTTTTTTCCTGGACATGCCTTCCCAAGGCAGATTCTTCAAACACCCTGGAGGCGTGCAAACTTTCTAACATCCCTTAACAAATGCCCTTCTGTTTAAAATAGGAGTAGGGGCCTCTGTTGTCTGCAACTGAGAATCCTCAGAGAGATGGTACTAGGTAAAGTACACTAGACTGTAAGGGCACACATGCACCATTCAGCAGGGAAATGGAACTTAGATCCAAAGGCATTTCCCAAGCTCTGGCACACTTCAGAGTGACGTTCCTCCTAACTGAATCACACACAATTTGGCCTTTGCAGCGTATAAACAGTATTTTTAAAATCAGATACACACCTCACAGTGTTTTGGTTAAGAGAGTCTAGATACTTTCAGGTCTGCTAGAAATTTCCTTATATGAGCCAGAATTTCTTTCCAGCTAGATGCAAATTAACTTCAGCATCTCTCAACAAAGCAAAATAATAGTGCTGAAAAGTTGGACTTAGCTACAACACAGAAAAGCTGCTCACAATATTTTTTTATTCAAGACCCCTTTTGAAAACATCTCTTTTCAGTCTTTAATATAAGTCAGAGAACAAATATGGTCATCTCTCCCTATTGATGCACCACAAGCAAATCCTAGGTAATTTTCTTCAAGTGATTTTTCCATACTGTGCAACAGCTAAGAACATCAAGGGCTGACCTGCAAGCCCATCATAGTAAGGACATCTTCCTGTGCTGGTGCAGATGTTGTACAGAACAGTGATAAATTAATGAGAGGGAAAGGCATGCTCCAAGGGGGAGAAAGCGGCCCTGCCACCCCTCCCCAAGCCTTTGTGTCCTCCTTTCCCACCTCACAGTGTCAATGTCAAGAATACACTGAAAAAACTGACAACCAGGAAGCTAAGACGAGGTGATCTGGAGGGCCACTGAATTGAGACAAAGAGCAGGCTCACGGGCCACCCCTCCCTGAAGGAGCCATCTGAACAGAACCATGCCCAGCACACCAGGACCACACCACTCCCAGGACATCTCAGACACAACAGTGCTACCCCCAAGGCCTCTTGATCAAAAGCCCCTATTCCAGTAGGGCTGCAGATATAACATTTCCTGTCTCCCAAGAAGCTGGTCTCAAAAATCCTGTTCATTGGATTAAAAAACTGTAGTATATTCGCACAATGGAACACTACTCAGCAATAAAAAGGGATGAAGTACTGATACATGCAACTCTGTGGATGGATCCACAGTCATGCTGAGCCAAAGAAGCCAGACACAAAAGGCTAGTAGTATATTATTCCATTCATTTGACATCCTACAGGAGGCTTAACTAATATCTAGTTAAAGAAAGCAGAGGGGAGGGCAGACAACAGAAGCAAGAAGAACTACAAGCCTGCAGCCTGTAGAACAAAAACCACATTCACAGAAAGATGGACAAGATGAAAAGGCAGAGGGCTATGTACCAGATGAAGGAACAAGATAAAACCCCAGAAAAACAATTAAATGAAGTGGAGATAGGCAACCTTCAAGAAAAAGAATTCAGAATAATGATAGTGAAGATGATCCAGGACCTCGGAAAAAGAATGGAGGCAAAGATCGAGAAGATGCAAGAAATGTTTACCAAAGACCTAGAAGAATTAAAGAACAAACAAACAGAGATGAATAATACAATAACTGAAATGAAAACTACACTAGAAGGAATCAATAGTAGAATAACTGAGGCAGAAGAACGGATAAGTGACCTGGAAGACAGAATGGTGGAATTCACAGCTGTGGAAGAGAATAAAGAAAAAAGAATGAAAAGAAATGAAGACAGCCTAAGAGACCTCTGGGACAACATTAAACACAACAACATTCGCATTATAGGGGTCCCAGAAGGAGAAGAGAGAGAGAAAGGACCAGAGAAAATATTTGAAGAGATTATAGTCGAAAACTTCCCTAACATGGGAAAGGAAAGAGCCACCCAAGTCCAGAAAGTGCGGAGAGTCCCATACAGGATAAACCCAAGGAGAAACATGCTGAGACACACAGTAATCAAATTGGCAAAATTAAAAACAAAGAAAAATTATTGAAAGCAGCAAAGGAAAAACGACAGATAACATACAAGGGAACTCCCATAAGGTTAAGAGCTGATTTCTCAGCAGAAACTCTACAAGCCAGAAGGGAGTGGCATGATATACTTAAAGTGATGAAAGGGAAGAACCTACAGCCAAGATTACTCTACCCAGCAAGGATCTCAGTCAGATTCGATGGAGAAACCAAAAGCTTTACAGACAAGCAAAAGCTAAGAGAATTCAGCACCACCAAACCAGCTCTACAACAAATGCTAAAGGAACTTCTCTAAGTGGGAAACACAAGAGAAGAAAAGGACCTACAAAAACGAACCCAAAACAATTAAGAAAATGGTCATTGGAACCTACATATCGATAATTACCTTAAACGTGAATGGGTTAAATGCTCCAACCAAAAGACACAGGCTTGCTGAATGGATACAAAAACAGGACCCATATATATGCTGTCTACAAGAGACCCACTTCAGACCTAGCGACACATTCAGACTGAAAGTGAGGAGATGGAAAAAGATATTCCATGCAAATGGAAATCAAAAGAAAGCTGGAGAAGCAATACTCATATAACATAAAATAGACTTTAAAATAAAGAATGTTACAAGAGACAGGGAAGGACACTACATAATGATCAAGGGATCAATCCAAGAAGAAGATATAACAATTATAAATATATATATGCACCCAACATAGGAGCACCTCAATACATAAGGCAACTGCCAACAGCTATAAAAAAGGAAATTGACAGTAACACAATAACAGTGGGGGACTTTAACACCTCACTTACACGAATGAACAGATCATCCAAAATGAAAATAAATAAGGAAACAGAAGCTTTAAATGACACAATAGACCAGATAGTTTTAATTGATATTTATAGGACATTCCATCCAAAAACAGCAGATTACACTTTCTTCTCAAGTGTGCATGGAACATTCTCCAGGATAGATCATATCTTGGGTCACAAATCAAGCTTCAGTAAATTTAAGAAAATTAAAATCATATCAAGCATCTTTTCTGACCACAACGCTATGAGATTAGAAATCAATTACAGGGAAAAAAACGTAAAAAACACAAACACATGGAGGCTAAATGATAGGTTACTAAATAACCAAGAGATCACTGAAGAAATCAAAGAGGAAATCAAAAAATACCTAGAGACAAATGACAATGAAAACAAAACAATCCAAAACCTATGGGACACAGCAAAAGCAGTTCTAAGAAGAAGTTTATAGCTATACAGGCCTACCTCAAGAAACAAGAAAAATCTCAAATAAACAATCTAACCTTACACCTAAAGGAACCAGAGAAAGAAGAACAAACAAAGTGCAAAGTTAGTAGAAGGAAAGAAATCATAAAGGTAATAGCAGAAATAAATGAAATAGAAACAAAGAGAACAATAGCAAAGATCAATAAAACTAAAAGCTGGTTCTTTGAGAAGATAAACAAAATTGATAAACCATTAGCCAGACTCATCAAGAAAAACAGGGAGAGGACTCAAATCAATAAAATTAGAAGTGAAAAAGAAGTTACAACAGACACCGCAGAAATACAAAGCATCCTAAGAGACTACTACAAACAACTCTATGCCAATAAAATGAACAACCTGGAAGAAATGGACAAATTCTTAGAAAAGTATAACCTTCCAAGACTGAACCAGGAAGAAACAGAAAATATGAACACACCAATCACAAGTAATGAAATTGAAACTGTTATTAAAAATCTTCCAACAAACGAAAGTCCAGGACCAGATGGCTTCACAGGTGAGTTCTGTCAAACATTTAGAGAAGAGCTAACACCCATCCTTCTCAAACTCTTCCAAAAAATTGCAGAGGAAGGAACACTCCCAAACTCATTCTATGAGGCCACCATCACCCTGATACCAAAACCAGACAAAGATACTACAAAAAATGAATATTACAGACCAATATCACTGATGAATATAGATGCAAAAATCCTAAACAAAATACTAGCAAACAGAATCCAACAATACATTAAAAGGATCATACACCATGATCAAGTGGAATTTGTCCCAGGGATGCAAGTATTCTTCAATATATGCAAATCAGTCAATGTGATACACCATATTAACAAACTGAAGAATAAAAACCATATGATCATCTCAATAGATGCAGAAAACGCTTTTGACAAAATTCAACACAAATTTATGATCAAAACTCTCCAGAAAGTGGGCATAGAGGGAACTTACCTCAGAATAATAAAGGTCATATGCAACAAACCCACAGCAAACACCGTTCTCAACGGTGAAAAACTGAAAGCATTTCCTCTAAGATCAGGAACGAGACAAGGATGTCCACTCTCACCACTATTATTCAACATAGTTTTGGAAGTCCTAGCCACAGCAATCAGAGAAGAAAAAGAAATAAAAGGAATACAAATTGGAAAAGAAGAATAAAACTGTCACTGTTTGCAGATGACATGATACTATACATAGAGAATCCTAAAAATGTCACCAGAAAACTACTAGAGCTAATCAATGCATTTGGTAAAGTTGCAGGATACAAAATTAATGCACAGAAATCTCTTGCATTCCTATACACTAATGATGAAAAATCTGAAAGAGAAATTAAGGAAACACTCCCATTTACCATTGCAACAAAAAGAATAAAATACCTAGGAATAAACCTACCTAGGGAGACAAAGACCTGTATGCAGAAAATTACAAGACACTGATGAAAGAATTAAAGATGATACCAACAGATGGAGAGATATACCATGTTCTTGGATTGGAAGCTTCAATATTGTGAAAATGACTATACTACCCAAAGCAATCTACAGATTCAATACAATCCCTATCAAATTACCAGTGGCATTTTTTACAGAACTAGAACAAAAAATCTTAAAATTTGTAT
The DNA here is from genome assembly GCF_965194805.1 of Balaenoptera borealis. Classification (NCBI taxonomy): domain Eukaryota; kingdom Metazoa; phylum Chordata; class Mammalia; order Artiodactyla; family Balaenopteridae; genus Balaenoptera; species Balaenoptera borealis. Next base: position 159,820,381 of record NC_138867.1, read on the forward strand.
GGAGACACAAAAGACCCCGAATAGCCAAAGCAGTCTTGAGGGAAAAAAATGGAGCAGGAGGAATTAGACTCCCTGACTCCAGACTATACTACAAAGCTACAGTAATCAAGACAGTATGGTACTGGCACAAAAACAGAAACATAGATCAATGGAACAAGATAGAAAGCCCAGAGATAAACCCACACACCTATGGTCAACTAATCTATGACAAAGGAGGCAAGGATATACAGTGGAGAAAAGACAGTCTCTTCAATAAGTGGTGCTGGGAAAACTGGACAGCTACATGTAAAAGAATGAAATCAGAACACTCCCTAACACCATACAAAAAAATAAACTCAAAATGGATTCAAGACCTAAATGTAAGACCGGACACTATAAAACTCTTAGAGGAAAACATAGGAAGAACACTCTTTGACATAAATCACAGCAAGATCTTTTTTGATCCACCTCCTAGAGTAATGGAAATAAAAACAAAAATAAACAAATGGGACCTAATGAAACTTCAAAGTTTTTGCACAGCAAAGGAAACCATAAACAAGACGAAAAGACAACCCTCAGAATGGGAGAAAATATTTGCAAACAAATCAATGGACAAAGGATTAATCTCCAAAGTATATAAATAGCTCATGCAGCTCAATATTAAAGAAACAAACAACCCAATCGAAAAATGGGCAGAAGACCTAAATAGACATTTCTCCAAAGAAGACATACAGATGGCTAAGAAGCACATGAAAAGCTGCTCAACATCACTAATTATTAGAGAAATGCAAATCAAAACTACAATGAGGTATCACCTCACACCAGTTAGAATGGGCATCATCAGAAAATCTACAAACAACAAATGCTGGAGAGGATGTGGGGAAAAGGGAACCCTCTTGCACTGTTGGTGGGAATGTAAAGTGATACAGCCACTATGGAGAACAGTAGGAAGGTTCCTTAAAAAACTAAAAATAGAATTACCATATGATCCAGCAATCCCACTACTGGGCATATATCCAGAGAAAACCATAATTCAAAAAGACACATGCACCCCAATGTTCATTGCAGCACTATTTACAATAGCCAGGTCATGGAAGCAACCTAAATGCCCATCAACAGACAAATGGATAAAGAAGAAGTGGTACATATATACAATGGAATATTACTCAGCCTTAAAAAGGAACGAAATTGGGTCATTTGTTGAGACGTAGATGGATCTAGAGACTGTCATACAGAGTGAAGTAAGTCAGAAAGAGAAAAACAAATATCATATATTAACGCATGTATGTGGAACCTAGAAAAATGGTACTGATGAACCGGTTTGCAGGGCAGAAGTAGAGACACAGATGAAGAGAACAAACGTATGGACACCAAGGGGGGAAAGCCGCGGGGGGTGGGGGTTGTGGTGTGATGAATTGTGTGATTGAGATTGACATGTATACACTAATGTGTGTAAAAGTGATGACTAATAAAAAAGAAAAAAAATTTTTTTAAAAGAAAGCAGAGGAGTGGTTGTCAGGGTGAGGGCTTGACTGCCAATGAGCACAAAGGAAATTTTGGGGGGCAATGGAAACATTCTATATCTTGATTGTTGTGGTAACTACACTAGTGTCTATACATTTATTGAAACTCAACAAGCTATACAACTTTCAGTGAGCTGTGCATTTTATTTTGTATCAATTATGCCTCAATAAAATCCATCAAAAAGTCCTAGCAGGATGGCTGTCATCTATGTGAAATCTGTGTGAATCTATGTGAAAACCCCTTTGCTACTTGTTCCTCTCAAATACATGCCCCTTCACCTTTCTGAGAGTAGAGATAGTTTTGCTGTCAGCTAAATCTGAATGAGAGTTATCCTTGCCACAAAATGCTATGTTAACATTTTTCTGAAAAAAAATAATATAGGCTCTGCCATTGACTTTCTGTGTGACATCAAGCATGATCCTTCGCTTCCCTGAGACTCAGTTTCCACATGTGTAATGTAGAAACAGTATTAACGGGAAAGTTATACAACACAACTTATTTGAAAGTAACCAGCTTAGAGCTGGGCAAATGGTGTGTGCTCAATATATTGGTTTGCTTTCTCCATTCCATCAATGAGGATTCTTTTGATTGCAAGTAGCAGACAATACAACCCAACTCATTTAAGCAAAGGGGAATTTATTGGCTGAACAGCTGAAGAGCCCTGGCTTTAGGGAAGGCTGGATCCAGAGGGTTGGCATGCATACTACACCCTGGATTTCCCTCCCTCTCTCTGTTCTGTGTTCTACCGCATCCAGCCTCGTCATCTATCTCCACATGGCCCACTCCCTCCCAGCAGCTCCAGCCACTCTCTTTGGGCCTCATTCTCACATCACAGCATCCTGGATGCACTCTCTTGTGTTTCAGATTGGGACCCATGCCTATCCCTGAGCCAAGAACTCTAGCTAAGGGGATGTGATATGCTGATAAGCCAATCACCCTGGAGCTGAAGTCTGGCTCAATCCCACCTAAAACAAATGGCTGCTATGAAACAGTATGGAGGTAACTGTTCCAAATCAGGGTGCTCTCAACAGAAGGAGGACAATGGATATTGAAAGGCAATCATCAAATGTCCACTGAATGCATTCTATCAGGCAGGGTCTCAATCAGGAAAACAGAAACTACACACATTAGTTTAACAGAGAGGATTTAATCTAAAGAATTTTTAACTGGGTGGGTATTAGAACACTGGAATGCAAAAAGGAAGGCTAAGCCATCAGAATGTAGCCACTGCAGGAATCAGCCTCAGCCCTAATGCAGCGGGGGAATGAAGGGAGGGGTCTGGGTTCATTAAATCTTAGAGAACTGGGGGAGAGAGCACAGCTTGGATAGTGCTGGTGTCTCAGAGCTTGGAGGAAATGGCTCTTGGATCTTGGACCCAGAACTCTGAGGAGGGGCACCCCATCTGCAGTGCTAGTATCTCTGAAGAGGTGCAATGAGTCTGAGTCTGGGAGTATCTAAAAAACTTGGCCTCTGAGATGAGGAAGCAAGGCTGTGGTGATGCCAAAAAGAATAGGAAGCAAACAGGAAGGGACATGTCCCTCCTTCCTTGTTCAGCCTCTCATTTTCCCCAGGCCCTGGCAAAGCAGAAACGTGGCTTGCAGAGTCCTAGAATCACAAAGCAGAGCACAGAAAAATTGGGTTCGGTACAGAGAGATAATTACTAGCACACAAACAATTCACATGATCAGGGTATCAGTGAGAACAGTTTGGCTGCAAGCAATGGAAAAAACTCTAACTTAATTAGCTTAAACAATGACAAAATTTTCTTACTCACCAAAATATAAGTTCCCAAGAAAAACAGCTCCAGGACTGCTTAATTCAACTATTCAGTATTGCCATAAGGGATAAAGTTCTTTCCGTCTTTCCACTCTGCCATCTTTTTTTTTTTTTTTTTTTTTTTTTGGCTATGTTAGGTCATTGCTGTGTGCGGGCTTTCTCTAGTTACGGTGAGCGGGGGCTACTCTTCATTGCGGTGCATGGGCTTCTCATTGTCGTGGCTTCTCTTGTTGTGGAGCACGGGCTCTAGGCACGCAGGTTTCAGTAGTTGTGGCACGTGGACTTAGTAGTTGTGGCTTGCAGGCTCTAGAGCTCAGGCTCAGTAGTTGTGGTGCATGGGCTTAGTTGCTCCGGGGCATGTGGGATCTTCCCAGGCCAGGGCTCGAACACGAGTCCCTTGCATTGACAGGCAGATTCTTAATCACTGTGCCAACAGGGAAGCCCCCACTCTGCCCTCTTTAGAATGTGGCTTTATCTTCAGTTAGTTTTCCTCATGGCAACAAGATGGCTGCCACAATTCCAGACATCACACAGGCATTACAGATCCAGACATAGAAAAAAGTACTTTGTGAAAAAAAATCTCTTTTTAGTGCAAGGAAACTTTTCCCAGAAGCCTCCCGGCCGATTTTCCAGAACAGAGTTACATGGCCATATGGAATCAATCCTCAGCAAAAAAAGAAACTGAAGCAGCAAATAATGGCTTAGAGTAATTAAAACTTACTCCTGGGTGACATGTGGGGAGAGTAGATAGTTAAATAAAATTGAGACTAGAGGTGTAGGTTATATATTAAACAACCAGTATTCTGAGAAATATATATATACATATATAAAATAATTTTATTATAAATACACTGATACAAAGGATGTGTAGAACAAAATTTTAAAATTATAAAATACTCTTTATTATATCACATAGGCAACTGATTCTCATAAGATGTTTCATTGATTTTTACCAAATTCCTGTATTCTTAGCCAAACTATGATTGCAACTGATCAGCAAGTTTAGTTCTGAAAAAATATTGATTGATATACTAAGACAAAAGTGAAATGACAAAGATGTATATTTGAGCTTCACTCAGCCAATAATGTGAGCAATTTATGTAAATGAACTAAATCTCTATCTCAATCTCCCATTCCACTGAGGTGGTTGACATTTTGTCTTAGTTAATTAAAAGTTCACCTACCCTCCCATTTTCTTGGGGTTGAATCTAAGTTCCAAGGCATGTTAGAAGGGCCCATCAATCTGTCGTTAATTCAAAGAGGTTGCTATTTTCACGTTCACATACCCCTAGGTAAATGTCAATATTCATATATCCCTCATTTCTGTCTGCCAGCACTCTTTGGATCTATCAGCTCTGTTTCCATAACCCATACCTGAGAGCCTGAGAATCTCTATGAAGCTAAGACTCCGTCTCCCTAGACTCATTAAAGTCTGCCAGGGAAGCAAGAGGCAGGTTCCCTCTCCCTGGAACATATTAATATCCGGATTTTCAGCATTTTCCTTCTTCTCTCCTCTTCCTTCAGCCTGATGAAATCATTCCCAGTCTGGGGAAGGAGTAAATCCTACACTCCGTAAATCCCCTGATCCACCGTTTAGTAGACAGTGTAGTGAAAACAGGCTCATTCTTTAAAGAAAAATGAAGTTGAATCCCTACATCACACTATATACAAAAGTAGATTCTAGATTGATTAAAGACCTAAGTGTGGGACATAATATTGCACAGTTAAAGAATTAAATATTGGAGAGTGATTTTACAATCTAGCATTGGGGGAGACCTTCTAAAACCAGACCTCAAAAGCTCAAAACATAAGGTAACAAGTAAATGGCTTTAATTACATCAACATTAAAGATTTCTGTTCAACTACTGTATAGCACAGGGAACTCTGCTCAAAGCTCTGTGGTGACCTAAATAGGAAGGAAATCTTAAAAAGAGGGGATATATGTATACATAAAACTGATTCACTTTGCTGTACAGCAGAAACTAACACAACATTGTAAAGCAACTATACTACAATAAAAATTAATAAAAATAAAATAAAACCTCCAGACAAAGAAAAAAAAAATTCTGTTCAACAAAACACACTGTAGACAAAGTTAACAGAAGGATGACAAGTTGGGAGAAGATATTCACAGTGTTTACAACAGACTCGGAACACGTGCAAAGGAACAAAGGCAGGAAAACTGCTTTCAAAAACAAAAAGGCAATGAATATGATCAAGCAAGTGCTAAGTAGATGAGAAGATTCTCAAAATCACTGATAACCAAAGAACTACAAATCAAAACAATAATATAGAACTTTATTCCCATCAGACTGACAAAGATCAGAGAGAAGGATAATGGTAATTCTTGGTGAGATGTGAGGAACAGGAGCCTTTTTGCACACTGCGGGTGAGTGTTTAGATATTGCTGCCATTCTGGAGAGTTCTCTGGCAGTACATATCTAAATTAAGTGTGCTTCTATGTGCAGAAATCTCACCCCTCCGTACATTCCCAGAGTCTTTATTAAATAGGACCATAACTGGACATATGAGAAGGCATTTATCACAGAGTTGTTTACGGCACTGAGAAGTAGAAGGCACCCTGGTGCCCATCATGGATAGCGGATGAGTAAAATATTGTGGCTTTACTCCAAGGAATTGTATCCACAGTTAGAAGGAACAAAAAAGATATGCACACATGGATGGACCTAGAGATTACCATACTAAGTGAAGTGAGTCAGAAAGAGAGAGACAAATATCATATGGTATCACTTGTATGTGGAATCTAAAATACGACACAGATGAACTTATCTATGAAACAGAAACAGACTCACAGACATAGAGAACAGACTTGTGGTTGCCAAGGGGGAGGGGAGGTGGGGGAGGGAGGGATTGGGAGTTGGGGGTTGGCAGATGCAAACTATTATATACAGAATGGATAAACAACAAGGTCCTATACTGTACAGGGAATTATATTCAATATCCTGTGATAAACCATAATGGAAAAGAATAAGGAAAGAAGAATAAAGGAAGAAATAAAGGAAAAGAATAAAGGAAGTTGGCCCAGAACAGCTTGGTCATTTGAAGGGGACCAGAAAGGGGGTTGGTGGAGGAGACCGGTTAATCAGCTAACCAGCTGATCTCTCAAAATATTATCCCACTGCAACTGTTTCAGTCTTCTTGGTAAGCATTTTCAAACCCATAAAAATATCCCATAAAAACTATTATGTAGAGAATGGATAAACAACAAGGTCCTGCTGTATAGCACAGGGAACTGTATTCAATATCCTGTGATAAACCATAATGGAAAAGAATATTAAAAAGAATGCGTGTGTGTGTATATATATATGTATATGTATAACTGAATCACTTTGCTATACAGCAGAAATTAACACAACATCTTAAATCAACTATGATTCAATAAAGTAAATTTAAAAAAAAATACCCAGAAAAAGAAAGTCTATTCCATCTTATCATTTTCCTATGACTTGGGTGAGTCTGTTTTAAATGAACCTCAGTGAGGGCTGCTACATGCAGTTGTACAGTCTGTGCACTGCACAAAGATGCCCCTGGGCAAGGGAGTGAGGGGGAGCTAGAATCCATCAGGGGCTCTGCTTATAAGCTAGGCCAACCTGGAGCTGCTTTAATCAGAGGTAGGAGAGCCTTTTGGTAATCTGTCTGCCAGAGAGAGTGACCTTTTGTAACTTCTACCAAGGTATTATATGTGCCAGCTGGAGCCCTGAGTCTCAGTCTGATCAACATTATCAGAAATTCACGTATCAACTCAAAGGTTTCTTTGTAGCCTCCGCTTTTAGGACAGTCCTGAGGCTATTTCACTGGCCTTTCCCTCTGCCTGGAACACTCTTCCCTGATCTGGACTGGCTCCTTCCCTCCTTCATCAGGGTCTCTGTTCCAATGTCACTGCCACAAAGATGCCTTCCCTGAACATCCCCTCTAAAATCAGCCCCCTCCCCATCCTTACCTTGCTCTATCCTCTTATCCAGCTTTCTTCATTCCACTTTTCACTCCGTGAAATCCTGTATGTATTGGATTATTGTCTGTCTCCCATGGGAGTGTAAGCTCCCCCAAGCGAGGGACTCATTCTCATTCACTGGTGCCTGTCTAGTGCCAGCACAGAATAGATGCTCAGTAGATGTACGTTGGATGGATGAATGGATTGGACCTAAAGGACGAGCAGGATGTCATATTCTTCTCAGAAAAGTTACAGAAAAGGAACGGCAAGTCCTTAACCTGAGCAAAAAGAAATGTGAAGTATTATTTCTTCCTTATTTCTGCCCTATTATGTTAAGATTAATTTGACTAATGAATCAGTTTCTTAAAACGCATAATGGAGTGACTCAGCTTTCTCAGAATAATCAACATTGTGTTTAGTCTCCAGAACCTGTTTAAGACATAATTGGCTTCCAAGTGATATTCAGTGTTGCTTTATTTTAAAACAGAGCCAATTCATGATGTGTTTTTCAGATGCTTTGTGTGTGACACACTGAGTTTTCACTCCCAAACAAGAATGCTTTTAGGATTATTGTCTGCATATTTGAGGTACAGAAGCCTAAGGCCTGTCTGCCTGCTGCCCACAGGCCAGCCCCCATCTGGGGCAGATGGCAGGTCAACTCTGCAATTACCCACAAAGATCCCTGTAGCCAACCCCCCTCACCTCAAGAACAGGAGGGGCCACTTTGAATCAACTGAAGGATGATTCTGTGGGTTTGCTGTTTGGTCCATCCCTTTACTGCCGTGACCTCCATCCCTGGCTTCACACTGAAGCATTAAAAATCCAGATTCCAGGTCCTGCCTTTTAAGATCCTGATGTAATTCATATGGGTTGTGGCCCAGGAAATTGGATAAAATTGGGAAGTTTTTAAAGATCCCCAGGTGATTCCAAGCTGCAGCCTTTTAAAAGGTCTCTGGTAGGACTTAGGCAAACAGCATGAAATCCCACTCTGCCGGCACTCTGCCTCCATAAATGCCCTAAGCTGCTCATTTGTCCATTTTGTTTTGCTGGTCCCTTAGTTTTCCCTTCTTGGGCCCTGGCCCTGGCCCCATTCTCTCCCTAATCTCTCCAATGAAGGAACCCATGAGGATACTCTTTCCAGCTTTGATCTCACCCCTCCCCGGGAGGATTCCTACATGCCTCTAGCTATGCACCCCTCTCCTGTCTGGGTGCCTCTTCTCCACCTATCCCCAGCCCTTGAGATCTACAGGCAAGCCCACCCCATGCCCATCGTTCCCCACATGGGCCACAGCTCTCCCACACACGCCCAACCAGTTGGCCTCTATGTTACTGCACATACTGCTCCCCCTGCAAAGAATGTCCTTTCCTGTCCCTTTACCTTGCTTTCTCCTAGTTGTCCCTTAAGCCCTGGTTCACCTATTACCTCTGTCAGGAACCCTTCCCTAACATGTACACAGAAAAGGCCAGCTGGTCCTTCCTCCAAGCTCCATGTCTGCTGCTGAGACCACCTGGCCCTGCCTGTGTTGGGTCCTGAGTGTCTTACCAGCAGGTGGACGGCGTCTAACTCACCTCAGTGGCTGCTGTACCCTCATGGAGCTTAGCCTGATGCAGCATCAGAGAACGTGGTGAGTAAACCAACAAACAAATGGGACATCAGAGAAAACTAGGACATCTGTCTTGGTTTTCAGGTGCATCTCTGTTTGGGCTACAAGCAGTAATTTAACATTCCTATTTTTAACTTTCCAAAGTAAGAATGATCAGAATGCAGATGTTGCATGACGAAGTTTGAAGTACAAGAAGCAAATGAGTGAAAAATGGCCTGAATCCAGCCCACAGATGTTTTTTGATTGTCTTAGCTAGTATTTAAAATAACTTACCAACATTCAAAAATTAGGAAACTCTACATATTTTGTGGATTTCTGGTTTCTCTTGAAACAAATCAGTAGATGTGGCCCCTCGGAGCTCATACTACCATGGCAACAATGTGCTGGGATGGCAGGGCTCTGCACTCTCTGGCAAATGTGCCCCGACCACTCGGCCCAGCTCCATGCTCTCTTTTGTTCTCATCACCAAGACCAAGACCCTCAGGCCCTTTGAGCTCCAACCCCTGGTCTCCTTTAACCTTGCACATGGTGATTAGCATGTACTCCACCATGCACTGTGGTGTTAAGGGCATTTAACCTGGAATCAGGCAAACCTGCAGTCATAGAAGCTGTGCGGTGTTTAGGTACATTACTTCACAGCTCTGAGCATCCTTCTTTGCCTTCCAGAGCTCACAGACAAGAAGAGGAGACAGACCATGATCATAGAAATTTATGTGATGAAATAAGTGCTCCTACAACATTAATACCAAACATTTATACCAAAGTGTGTACCCAGTGGAGAGTACAATAAAGTGCCTGACAAACTGAAGGACAGCTCCCTGGAGGAGGTGTCTTTCATCTGGGTTTTGAGGGATGTGTAACAGTTTGCCCAGGAATCAAGACTCTCTGGGGAAAGGCATTCCAGACAAAAGCTGTACAAAGGCAAAGAGGAAGAAAACAACCTGGTACATTCTAGAAACAGTGAGTTGGTTGATGTGCCTGTATCAGGGTGTAAGGCAAAAGATGTAAATGATTGGAGGTTAAGGTCAGTATCAAAAAGCCGTGAATACCATACCAGGGAGGTTGGACTTTATCGGGAGGCAAGAACCAACTTTCACATGGGGAGTGACGTGAGCTTCAGATCTTGGTAAAATCACTCTGGAGGCAGAAATTAGGTGAAAACGCATGCCCCAAACATGTGAACTAAATGCAAAAAAAAGAACTGCTCTTTTATCCATAAAAAGATTGTACGTGACTGTTTATATCACAGCTGCTTTATTCATAATAACCAAAAACTAGAAACACTGTAAATGTCCATCAATTGGAAAATGGACACAAAAATTGTGGTCTATTCATATGAAGTGGAATTCTACACACTAGGAAAAAACAAACTACAGCTACATCCAACAATATGGATACATCTCAGAAACATGCTGAATGAAAGAAACCAGACACACATGCAAAAAAGCACATACTATATGATGCCATTTAGATAAGGTTCCAGAACAGACAAAACTAATTAGAAATTAGTGCTAGACATCTACAGAAAAGTTTTGATGTGGCGCTGGCACATGACCGCAGCTCAGCCAATCAGACGCGTGTGCCCAGACGGTGGAGCATTCATTCCAGCAGTGGCTGTAGTAGGCAATTCCAGGAGCAGGAGTAAGTCTTGTGTAAGCTGCAGTGTCCGACATCCGGGGTGGAGGCCGTAGGGTCCTCACCACAGTGGTGCTGTGGCATGATCTGAGCGAGGAGGGTAACTGCAGCAAGCATTGTTCAAGGAGCTGAGAGTACAGTGGCAGATAAGGCAGACAGGATCCCTGCCCTTATGGTGGAACATTCTAGTGGAAGAGACAGAGAAGAAACAAGTCAACAAATAAGTCAACAAGGTGATTTTGGATAGTAACAGTGCAGTAAAAGAAATAAAAGAGTGATGAGCTCCAGTGGGAGTGGGAGGGGCTACTCCAGACAGGTAGTCAAGGAAGGCTTCTCTGAGGAGGTGATATTTGACCTGAAAGCATTCCAGGCAGCTGGACCAGCATATGCAAAGGGCCTGAGGTAGGAATAAGTTGGCCTGTTCAGAAGTCAGGAAGTTTAGTGATATTAACATGAAACCACAGAAATAGTACAGGACAGATTATGAGGGTCCATAGGCCCATGATGGAAAGTTCAAATTTAATTGTAAGTAAAACTGGTAGCCATTGAGGATTTTAAAGCAGGGGAAGAATTGATCTGATTCACATATTCAAAAGATCAGGGGATGGATTGTTAGAGGCAAGAGTGAATGGAGATATAAAATCAGGGGAAGGGTAATGTGATGGTTAGTTTTATGTGTTAGCTAGGCTAGTCTAGAAACCTAGTTATTCAATTACGCACTAATCTAGGTGCTGCTGTGAAGGCATATTGTAGATATGGTTAATATCTGTAATCAGTTGACTTTGCATAAAGAAGACTGTCCTCCATAATGTGGGTGGGCCTCATCTAAGCAGTTGAAGGCCTTAAGAGCAAAAATTGATTTTCCCAGAGAAGTTCAGCCTTTCAACACTGCAGCATCAATAGGAGTTTTCAGTCTGCTGGTCTGTCCTATAAATTTCAGGCTTGCCAGCTCCCACAATCATGTGAAAAAATTCCTTAGCAAAAATAGGCAGACAGATAGACAGATAGATAGATAGATAGATAGATAGGTAGGTAGCTATAGAGATAGACATGTATCCTATTGGTTCTGTTCTCTCAGTGAACCCTGACTAATACAAGTAGTTAACCTCTCAGAGTTTCTCTGAGGACTAGAAAAGATGTTTGTGAAAGTGTCTACTATGTGCCCAACTCACAGTGGGCACTCGATGACTGTTATTCCCCTATGTTCCTTCTCCTATAAGGCTCAGGAAGAACAGAAGTTTGATTAGGTCAGAAAAGAAAATAAAATCCTAGAAGGAAACATACTAAAAATCTCTCAGGGAGAGAGCTGAGGAACAGCATAGAGTGTGTACATGAAGTTTTCCATACCTCTCAAATTCATATGATTATGCATTTCTTTTATCATCACAGATAAATTTGCTAATTGAACCTGGAACTTAAGGTTTTCATTTAAATATTAATTTAAAAGAAACATATTAAGTCTCACTGAATTCCCTGTTCTACCGTGAGGAAACTTTCATCTTGTGATATATTCTGCAAGATCTTTGATCAGCTCACGGAACTTTTGCTATGCTCAGAAATGTCCCCCTATCTTTGCTGACATAAGCGTTGTTTCGTTTTTGCCATGCCCTGAACAGTTCAAAGTCCATATTAAAATGCCAGTGTTCTGCGACCTTTGTCAATGCTAGACTAGCAAGAATTCCCAAGCCCTCAGTTTCCTTATCAACAAAGGTGAAAAATACTACTTTAGCTTCCTTGGAAGCTCTTTCTGAAAGATGTTTATTTAAAACAATGGTAGGAGCACACGTGGACACCTGCTTTTTATGCTTTAAACCTTAGCTCATTTCTTCTTCCTTCATCTGCCTTCTTTTCCTTGATTTTTCAAATTTGATCTCATTCAGCTCAAATGTCACCACTTCTGTGAAGCCCCCAGTCAGTTAGAGACAGAACTTCAACTCAAAAGAGCTTATGATTAAAAAAACAAACAAACAAAAAAAACTGTATGTGGGTGGATTTATTGGCTCTTATAACTGGAAGCTTAGGAGGCAGACCTAGCTTCAGGATTGGCTGAGCCCAGGGCCTGCAGTGATGTCATCTGAACTCTCTCTCTTGCCACCTTTCAGCTTAGTTTCAATTCTTCAAACAGGCAAAAAGAGCAGCCCTGGCAGCCCCTGATCCACATTCTCCCAGCTTAGCAACACCTATAGGGTCAGAGGAGGGTGATGACTTCTCTTTTTCCCAGTGTCTACATATAACTTCAGGGCAGGATTCTGTTTAGCCAAGCTTGGGTCACATACCCATGGCAGTGGCAGGCATGAGAAGATAAAAGTCCCATGACTGACAATCTGATCAGGATCAAATGAAGTGAGAGTGAGGAGATCCCCAAAAGAAACTGGGATGCTGGGAAGGCAAAATACACACAAGAAAGAATTTTTGAAAAAGAAAGCCCCCAAATTCTCCACTTGTCTATATATCACATCTATTTATAATGTCACTTTGCAGCTCATCCCATCAAGGGATAAAGAATCTGGGCTGGTCTTGTGACTTGGTTTGACCACTAGGCTAAAGCAGAAGTGAAGGCAGCCTTGAATATTCTCTCTCCATAACTTTGCTGGAAAAATGAGACCTGGAACAGAGCCAAGTCAGTCCACATGTCCTAGCTGGAGCCTCAGACAGTGAGCAAACCCTGCCAAGACCCACAAAGCCACCAACTGAGGAAGCCTTGCAGAGCCCAGCTCTGATCAGCAGAACTGCCAGCCAACCCATAGATGCAGAAACAAAAATAACCTTTTTTTTTTTTTTTTGTATACTCCTGAGGTTTTTGTGGTTCTGCTGTAGCATCACTGTGGCAACAGATAATGGATACACTTTGTATCTACCAGACCTCTATCACATCACCATTCTGCGGGCAGAGCGGGGCATCCCTCCTGTGCTCTCATAGCGCGCACTTACATAACCCAAAGTATGCTGTTGCAATATTTATACTGAGTTGTAATCATCTATTGTAACTACTTGTTTACATATATATCTTCTTGACACTAAGCTCTTTGAGGGAGGAATTTTTTTTAAGTCTTTTTGAGACCAACACTTGGCACAGAGTGTAGTAAAGAACAGAAACTGGTTGAATGTTCCTAGGAATTCTAAGGATGAGGATTCCCACCAAAAAACTATCTGTGAAACCTACGCTGAGTGCCCAAATCCCTAGCCAGGTTGGATTTTTTTTTTTAGGTATCAGGGTCATTTGTTTTTCCTTCTCTGTGAATTGCATGTTTCTTGTTTTTTATTTGTTTATCTATTGGATTGTTTCTCTTTTTTCTTATTAATTTGAAAACTTTTTAATATTTTCTCCATATGTATTCTTTGCCAGATCCATGTACTGAAAATATTTCCTGCCAGTCTGTGAACTCTTTCCCTTTTATTATGCTATCATAGGTGAGCATGACTTTTTTAGTTTTAATGAGGTTTAACTTTTCAATCTTTCCTTTATATTCCATCCATTTTGTGTTTATTTAAGAATGCATCCTTAACCTCAGTCATAAAGATACCCTCCTATATTGTCTGCTAAAAAGTTGGGAGTTTTGTTTTTCATATTTGGGTCTTGAATCTGCTTGGAGTTCAGGTTTATATATGGTTTAAGGTAGGGGTTCAATTGCCCCAGCATCATTTAACGAATATCTAACCTTCCCGTTCACTTGGGATGCAGCTAATAGTAGGTTTCTGTATGTGCAGGGTGTGTGTCTGGTACCTCTTATTTGGCTGCACTATTTTTTGATCCCTGCACAAACGCACAACCTCTCTGTGTTCACAGGATGAGTCACTCCACCCTGCTCTTTTTCTTCAAAATTGTTTTGGCTATTTCTGGCTCTTTATTTTTTCATACACATTTTACAGTCACCCTGTCAAGTTATACACCAAACTCTTATACCCACTAGAGTTGACAGAATTTTGTTTGGTGTTGCATTATATTTTTAGGTTAATTGGGGGAGAATTTACGACTTTAAAAATGGAATCTTCCTATCCATGAACATGATGTAATTTCACTACCTATTAAATTTCACCTGTCTCCAAGATATACCCAGAATCCAGTAATTCTCACCGCCTCTCCTGCTACCAGCCTGGTCCAGGCCACCGTCACCTCCCCCCTGGTTACCCCGGTAGCCTCCCTGCTGGCCTCTCTGCCTCCACGTCATCTCCTCTACAGCCTGTTCACACAGCAGCCAGGATGATGATTCTTGTTTAGACATAAATCAGGTCGTGGCCCCTGTACCACCTAAAATCGCCTTGTAGCCCCAGTGGTGCCAAATTCCACACTTTGGGAAACAATGGTTTGAATGAATGAATGAGAGGATGCTGACTGTATGTAAGACCCTGGGAATTGAGAAATGATCAAGTAAGGGGTCGGTCTCGGGGAAACCAAAATGGGAAACATGGCACGGAGCCCCGCACCACGGTGAGGGTGAACTTGGGGAGTTCATGATGGAGCCAGAAGCAAAAGCGCGGGCACAGAGGATCGCGCCTGGACCAGGCGGAGGCTGCTTCCAGAGCGCAGTGACTGCGAGGGCGCGTCCGGGGCCTCCCGCGCGCGGCCGCCGCCCAGCCCAGCCCAGCCGGGCCTCGGGGCTCCGCGCGGGGACGCGCTCTGAGGGCGCGCTCCGGACGGCGGCGGCGCGCAGGGCCGCCGTGGCGGGAGAAGCGCTTCCGGTGGCGGCGGAGGCGGTGTTGAGCGGGTCCCGAGAGCGGCGCGGGCGGTGGCCGGGGGGGAGCGGTGAGTCGTGGGCCGCGGACCCGGGTGCTGTGGGTTGGAAACGCGCAGGGAGCCTGGCGGAGGGGCGCGGGCTGGAGCGGGGGCGCGCTCCCGCGGGCCGGCTGCCGGGAGACACCGGGGCTGGGAGGTCAGAAGCCCCCTCGCCATGCCCGGGACTTCCCGGGCCAGGGGTCCCTGCACCTTGGAGACCCCTGTCATCCCTCTGCCTGAGCTCCCCACCTCCAGCAGCCTGACCTCCTCTGAGCTCCCCCTGAGCCCCCGCGGTGGAGTGGGTCTCCCGGCATGGGAGGGGGCTCACCCATCCACGCCCGCACGCGCCCTGCCACGCTGTCCCCGCGGCCGCGTGACGAAACTCGCCGCGGGGAGGACACCCAAGATGGCTGCCGCGGGGACAGGCCACGGCGGGGACTGGCGCGAGCGATTGCTAGGTGGCCCGGTGGCACCGACCCCCACGCCCCTCCAGCTCCTAGCTCCTGGCTTCTCCTCCTGGCGCAGAGGCGGGGCTCGGAGGTCAGAGACCACCTGGCCCCTGCCCTAGAACTCGCAATCTAGTAGGGAAGAGGAAAGCAAGTAATGGGAACAGGAGTGATCCTGCCCGGACCTTGCATTTCCGTGCTGACCGCCTGAGCTTTCCCACTTGTCACGAGTCTCTGACCTTCTCAGAATGACAATAGCCACAATGCCTACTAAGAGTTTGCAGGTGATTCAGGTCCATCTACTTTTACATTCCTCCAGCCCCATGAGGTACTTGGCCTTGCCTTCCTAATCCAGATGGGGAAGGAAACTGGGGCTCAGAGAGGTTGTGTAACCTGCCTAAAGTCACACAGTTGGTCATCTGTAGTCTCAGCTTACATGTTACTTCCTCAGAGATGCTCTCCCTTGGCTGTGTTGTTTGAAATTGCCCCTTCATGCACACATCCTTTGTTAGATTACCCCTGTGATTTTTCCTTAAGAGAATTTGTCACCAGTTGAAATTAACTGTTTATTTGCTTGTTTGATTCTCTGCTTGTGATCAGGGCTTCTGTTTGTCTTGCTCATCTGTCTGTTCCCTGCACCAGGGAGACCCTCACTGAATATTTGTTGAGTGCCTGAATGAAAAAGCTCAGCATGAGTGACTTCACAGCTCGGGCACTTAACCACTCCATGGGCAACTGCCTTCTGAACCCCCATGGCATTTTGGTTTTACTTTTCTCAAAGTCATAATCTCTCTTCTGCCTCATCTTCTAGATTTTTACTTGCGTGTCTCTAGCTTTTCTCTTCCTATGCCCATCCCCAGTTTGCTGAGCTGATTCCATGTTCCAGGCACTGTAATAGGTGCAAGGTGGGTATACAGGTAAATAAGGAGACTTCGCAGCTCTTGTGGTGCTGAACTTGCCATATAAGAGCTGTAAGCTGAGAGGGAAATCTGTGAGGATGATTGGAGGCTCCACCAGGAGGTTCTGGGACCTCAAGCAGCTCCTTTCTCCCCTCAGGACTGCAGGTGTCTAGTTTGCAAAAAATGATGGTGTTTGGAGAGGAGGATATATCGGTTTCTATCCAGCTCTAACATATGATTGCTTTAAGTATGTATTCAAGGGTTTGCTTGAGCAGGCAAGCATTTAATTTAAGTCCCATGGGCTTTCAGGAAAGGGATATCTGTGGTTGCAGTTGTCAGAGAAGAAGCTGTATAGCAAGGGGTAGATGTAACTCAGGATCAGCAAAATATTTAGAATGCTTTTAATATTCTGTAAAAGTTTTATGAAATCCCATGTGGATGAGTATAGAAAGATGTTGTCAGAGGGAGGGGACCACTTCCCCCTCCTCACTTCCTGCAAAGGAAGCTGAGAAGACAACCAGAGCAGCAGTGACCCTTAGAGCAGATCCATCATACAACTTCTTTGCTCTCTGATGCTTTAGAATGAAATATGGCATCTACATCCTACTAAGCAAGCCGTGGTTAGATGCATTCGGTTGGAGTATAATTGTGAATGGAACCAACCTTTTGTCTGAGGTTAAAGGTAAGAAATCAGCACTAAGTCATTTTTTTAAAAGGCTGACTCTTGCCTAGACAGTGAAAAATTATTGTCAGAATACATATAAAACCTATACTTAATTATACAAAGTTCAAAGTTATTAAGTTTTTAGTTAACTACTATTACTTTGTGAAATATTTTCATACACAGTATATATAATCTGTTACTTGATTCTTTAAAGTAGGTGGGAAAATATTCAACTGAATATGTCCAAAATACTACAGTTCAGGAGTACTTTATTATTTTTACAGGCTGATACCACCATCTCAAATAAAAACTAATAGAATTTTTTTTAAAAAAAATGGATAAGAGCTTCACTCATCATAAGAAATCGATTAAGAAACCCAAAGTTGATCTTGAGGTTCACCAGAATATGAACAATGATTGTATTGTTACCTGGGTGTTTTAAAGTTCATAGAAGAATGGGATCTGCCTTGTGGATGGGGAGGTGGAGGCAGGGAGTATGGTGGCAGGGAGACAGACAGAAGGCAGTCATTCCCCATGGCTTCCTGATTCTACACAGGCCCCATGTCTCCATGCGGACCTGTCCCTGGAATAGAGGAGGGTATGCAACAGAAAGCCATTGCTGAGTGGAAATGCCCTTTTGAAAGAATCTGCTCCTTAGCACAGGATTCAGCTTTCTGATCTATAATTTGATCTCTTGTGTGGCCATGCCCATAAGAAAGGAATGCTGCATGTGGATGACCAGCACAAAGCCAAATTAGGAAATGTGCTCCTTCAGTGGACGTGATTGCCCTTGCCAGACACGTCACTTCTGGCCCCGCAAGGGTCAGAAGTGGGGTATAAAGTCAGGCCGAACTGCCTTCTTGGGCGTGGCACTTGATTTCTCTGAGTAACTCTGCAAAATAAGGGGAGATTTCTTAGAGAGCTGAAGTGAGAATTTAGCAGTCTAGTGACGCATGGAACACCCTGTGTCTGGCACACAGTGGACGCTCAGCCATGTCCCCCTACGGTGACTTTGATAGGGTATATCACACCTCTCTGGCCCTAACTAAATAAACCAAGAGCAACCAGACTCTTTTTCAACTCTTTCAAATGCAGTAAACAACTGCATTATGTTAGTTAAAACATAACTAACAATAAGTTTCCAGTTTAATAATTTAATTATCGTTGTTAATCTTTAGCCAGGGTTAAAGGTCTTTCTTACCAAGTCCCTGAGAAAGCACATTCCCTGCTAGTTTGTCTTCTGTGAAGTTTTGGAAAATTCTTCTTTTTTTCCAGTAGCTAAGCATTTTCTTGGCATGTAGCTAAAAGTTTGAAATAAAGCTTATCTCAGAGAAAAGTCATTTTTCTTAGGCATCATCTTCAGGAAGCTCAGGAAGCCAAGTGCCATTCCATTCCCCACCCTCCCCCCACCACCAACCCCACCAGTACTACCAGCCACTATGTTTCTGGGCAGGACTTGAGCCAATGAGGGCAGGAGATTCCTTGAGTGGAGAATGACATGTTAGTAATGACCCTACCTTTGTTTAGCCCTTTACACTTAATAAAGGTCAATAAAGCCCTCTTGCATACCTCAGTTTCCTGATTCTTCCCACTGTGTCAGCCAACTCTCATCTCCATCTTACAGACGAGAAAACTGAGGCTGAGAGCGGTGAGTTGACTTACCCAGTGACATGCTTAGAAAGGAAGAGACAGAGTCAGGACTCTAATCCACATTTCAGTGGTTCAAGTCCAGTTCTCATTCGTAGGTTGTCAGTGTAGGTACTCAGCGGACCAGGCTACAGGGCAGGGAGCCTTCCTCGACAGGACCCAGCCAGCAACCGGCCTGAGTGGCCATGGGGTCATCTAAATATTTATATTGCCCCTGAAAGAGGGTAAGAATCTTTCCTTAGCTGGTAGGGCATTTGGTTATTTATTTATAAGTTTTATATTCTTTCCCACATAGTGTTTCCCAAACTTAGCTAATCATAGGATACCCCTGGTGTATTTTTTTTTTTTTAATTTTTATTTATTTATTTATTTATTTATGACTGTGTTGGGTCTTCGTTTCTTTTTTTTTTTTTATTTTTATTTATTTATTTATTTATTTATGGCTGTGTTGGATCTTCGTTTCTGTGTGAGGGCTTTCTCCAGTTGCGGCAAGTGGGGGCCACTCCTCATCGCGGTGCGCGGGCCTCTCACCATCGCGGCCTCTCCTGCTGCGGAGCACAGGCTCCAGACACGCAGGCCCAGCAATCGTGGCTCACGGGCTCAGTTGCTCCGCGGCATGTGGGATCTTCCCAGACCAGGGCTTGAACCCGTGTCCCCTGCATTGGCAGGCAGACTCTCAACCACTGCGCCACCAGGGAAGCCCCTTTTTTTTTTTTTTTTTTTTTTTTTTTTTAATTTAGTTGTGCCGGGTCTTAGTTGCTGCATGTGGGCTTCTTAGTTGGGGCATGTGAACTCTTAGTTGAAGCATGCATGTGGGATCTAGTTCCCTGGCCAGGGATCGAACTCCGGCCCCCTGCATTGGGAGCGCAGGGTCTTAGCCACTGCGCCACCAGGGAAGTCCCCCCCCCCCCGGTGTATTTCTTAAAGATCGCCTTCCTAGGCTCCACTCCCCGCTTTACTGAATCAGGATTTCCAGGAAGCTGCTTTCCAGGTCAGAACCACCTCCCCAGGGAGCAGGGATTCTGGAGCCAGGTAATAAAACGTCACACTCCGGCAGCACCGCTTCCTTGAGCAAGCTCGTTAACCACCCTTGTAACCAAACCGTTATGAGGGTTACATGGGGTAATATAAGGCAGACTCTTATGATAAGTGGTTATTAAACATTAGTTATTATTAAGCAGCATCCTAATTTTGCTGATAAAGATGCAGAAACTTGGGGCAGTGGGATAATGTGTACAAGGTCACAGAGTCATCGGTGGAGCTGGCATTTGAACTCAGGTCTGTTGCCTCCACAAGCATAAGCCCCTAACCACTACACACCCCTTCCCTCATCACCTCCATCGGAGGATTCCAGGTTACAGGGCAGTTAGGGAGGTGCGGCTTGGAGCCAGAAATTCAAGTTCCACTAACCAACTGGTTCAGTAAACTTATTTGGAAATGAAACTGATCACCATTGTCTAATTGGAACAGACTGTTTACCAGCCATGAAGGCTTTTTTATATGTGGTGGGAAGTGGTCCTGGGCCTCTGAGTCAGGGGGTGGTCCTCGCCCTTGCATAGCTGTGCACTGACTGTGTAACATCTAACCTAAAAGGGAGACAGTATTGCCCTCCCAGAATTGGTGATGAAGGTTGTGATATAACTTAAATAATGACTTGAAAAAAGATGGAGTTACGTACCATTTCCAGTAGGCCTATAATGTGTAATACAGTATTATGACTAGAGAATCTTGGTCATGGCACTCATTTTGGCTTTAAAAGCTTATAAATTCTGTGACTGAGTTA
This sequence comes from Balaenoptera borealis, assembly GCF_965194805.1. Lineage (NCBI taxonomy): Eukaryota > Metazoa > Chordata > Mammalia > Artiodactyla > Balaenopteridae > Balaenoptera > Balaenoptera borealis. Next base: position 159,841,004 of record NC_138867.1, read on the forward strand.
TCGTGGATGTTAAAGCAGGTTTACTTCATTGAAATAATGGATAGTTTTGAAACGTGTGTACAGATTTGGATATGAGAATCATTCATATCACAGTCTTCAATAAGGTTTACCCAGGTTAGTAATCTGATAACTCAGTTGAAGACTGCATGGACAGAGATGGGTGAGGTCCATCCATAATAAGCTCTATATGAGAAGGGTGTCTATAAGCACGTTTGGGGAAATTTAGGCTCTATTCGTTAGAATGTGTTTGCTTTTCAGTTTATTTACTGCATGTTGGGTCTTTCCAAATCCAGGGCCAAGCCAGCGCTGGGTATAGGAGAGGCCTTCAGTGTGTATTGAATGCATATATTAATTTTGTTTATGAATGAATGAATAAAGAAAACTTGGAGAAATTCATTTTGATGAGTTTTGATGAGGCTTCATGATACTATATTTACCCAAAACCTTAGCCAAGAGATTGAATTTTAACAGGATTTTTTTCCCCTCTAAGAGGTTATTTCTATCCCCTTTGAGGGGTTAATTAATGTATTAACGTATATAATATGTAAAATAATATCTTTAGGAATGACTCATTTAAATGCAATCTAATGCTATAATTATTAATGGCCCCAGATAGCTGTCATTCTTAGTTTATTGATTTTGTCTTCAGGTAACAAAGCCTTGACTTTATTTCTTAGCATAAGTGATGTCAGTCACTACAGAAATTTTTTTTGAATCCCACTTTTTTTCTCATACAAAAAAATATTTTCATACCTTTAAAACCCAAATTTTTCTTTGAAATCATTCATTTAAAAAAAAGATTCTTGGGGGCTTCCCTGGTGGCGCAGTGGTTGAGAATCTGCCTGCTAATGCAGGGGACACGGGTTCGAGCCCTGGTCTGGGAGGATCCCACATGCCGCGGAGCAACTGGGCCCGTGAGCCACAATTACTGAGCCTGCGCGTCTGGAGCCTGTGCTCCGCAACAAGAGAGGCCGCGACAGTGAAAGGCCCGCGCACCGCGATGAAGAGTGGCCCCCGCTTGCCGCAACTATAGAGAGCCCTAGCACAGAAAGGAAGACCCAACATAGCAATTAATCAATCAATAAATAAATCTTTAAAAAAAAAAAAAAAGATTCTTAAGTCAGAATTAACACCTCAGTTGGCCAAGTGTCAAAAAGCAACATTTTAACTATTTAAATATACAGAGACCTCCTTTCACAGGTCGGTTCCCGTTAACGCCTCTGTTCCAGAATCTTCCAACCTCCTTTGCTTCTCTACACCCCCTATTCCATCATTTCTTCAGGTCATGGAAACTGAGTTTGTTGAACATCAGAAATCTACTCATATGATTATGTGTAAACCATAACATTGCACAGTTGACCATCTGCAGCTAGCTGGTCACTGGTTAGTAAATTTCTCCTTGGGAAGCTCTTCACTCAATCTATGTGTAGCTGTGATATTTCTACCTTTCCTGTCTCTCCTTCTATAGCCTCTCTAAATTTCTGAAGATATTTCCGCCCTTCTGCATAACTGTCAAAGCCTCAGATAGACGTGGCAGAGGGAAGATCCTCCCACTGATGTCTTCTAAGTCCGTCCATGGCATCTTTCACTTGCATGGCTTGTTGTAAAGCTGATAAACTTGCACATCCTTGAGCACATTGTTTGGTGTCCCGTGCTGTCTGTCCCTTGGAGGTGTGGCATTTTCCCTTATCCCTGCCACCCCTGAAATTGGATGATATATACATATATGTTTGTATATATACATATATATATACCTTGTTCTCTGAAGCTTTCTTTTGAGCCGTTGTGGCTTCGCAGTCATCCGCATGGTCCCCAGTATCATCACGAGGGCTGTGCAGCAGAATGACTTACCCAGTCTACTTTGCAGAAGTTCTTAGCTGAGAAGCACTTGTTCTAAACCGTCACCATAACATTGTCATGAAATACTGTCAGAACTGCGTGGTCAGTGGTGCTTAAGAACTCTCTGGAAAGGTATCTGATCTTTGACCAATGCCAACCTTGGTGAGGAGACAGAGAGGAAAGTCCAGGAACCACAAGTTCAGGGATGGCTGTGCTCTTCATGCATAAACCAGACAGTGGGGAAACCAAATCCGTTTCTTCCCCTACCACCCCTGGGACTTTGCTTCCTTCCCACGAAGGTGCCCCCGGTGGCCCCAGCCCCACGGCCTGGCCCACTGGTCGGTACCGAGTGTGTGGGGTGGATGACCCCAAAGTGCAGACCCCAGCAGCCGGTGGGCGCCCTGGATGCTGCAGGTCGCCGACCAAGTGACCAGCCCACCAAGCCCTGGCGATGAGGCAGGTAGGAAGGCGATGTGCCCCAGGGACCCCCGCGTAGCGGCCAAGGCCATGGGGGTGCCTTGGCCCCGGAGGCCGCTACTGGATCAGGAGCCCCAGCCATGGCTCCCTGCCTCTTGGCCGGATGTGCAGAGCTGCTCCCGGGTCCACAACTGGAGGGAGACCAGTGTCCAGGGCAGCAGCGCCTGGGTGCACTAGTTTTTTAGTGCAAAATAAGAAATAATTGTTTTGAAAACTGCACCCCTAATTATAGAAACTGGTTATTTATTTAGAGTGGGGAAGAAAGTGAAAACTGTTCCTGGGCTTGAAGGTTGGTGTGTGAAAATGCTTGTCTAATTGGAACATGGGAGTCCTAGTCAATAATTAAAATTTTATCTGGTTTGAGATCAGCTGTCTTTGTAAGAATGTTCATATGGCATTCCTGATTAGCCTTATGGTTTTGAAATCGGTGGGGGCAGGACAGGCTCTCAAGTCTAGTTGGTATTTCTTACGCCAGTATAGAGTTCTACTAAAATCCTTTTTAAAAATTTTTATTTATTTATTTTTATTGAAGTATAGTTGATTTACAATGTTGTGTTAGTTTCAGGTGTACAGCAAAGTGATTCAGATATATATATATATATATATATTCTTTTTCAGATTCTTTTCCCATATAGGTTATTACAAAATTCCAAGTATAGTTCCCTGTGCTGTACACACAGGGAACTATAGGTGTAGGTCCTTGTTGTTTATTTTATATATAGTAGTGTATATATGTTACTCCCAAATTCCTAATTTATCCCTCCCCCGCCCCCCCCCTTTCCCCTTTGGTAACCGTAAGTTTGTTTTCTAAATGAACTTATTTACAAAATAAAATCCTTTTAAGTAGGGAAAAAGAGTGCTGAATTAGTAGCCTATTGCTATTTAGCATATTACCACAAATGTACCTTAAAACAAAACAACTATGTGTTAGCTTACTGTTCTGAAGTCAGAAGCCGACAGTGGTTCTGTATTGCTTCTGGAGGCTCCGAGGGAGAATATGTTTCCCTGCTGTTTCCAGCTTCCAGAGGCTGTGCACCTGCCTTGACTCGTGGCCCTGCATCACTCCAAGCTCTGCTTGTCCCTTGTCACATCTACTTCTCTGACTCTGCCTCTCCTGCCTGCCTCTTTCTCTTATAAGGACCCTTGTGATTATCAGGCCCCCCTAGATAATCCAAGGTGGTTTCCTAGTCTCAAGAGCCTTAACTTAATCATACCAGCAACCCCCTTTGCCACGTAAGGTGATCTATTCAGAGTCTGTGGCGGTTGGGAGGTAGACATCTTTGGGCGGGCACTATTCTGGCTACCCCAAGTCTATACGAAGTGGATCAGTATGAGCGTTCAGCGTTGGGGTGTTGGTGGGCTTGGCCTGTAGTCTGATGATAAGCCTGCTTCCTCCCTTGCCGGGGAGATAAGGGGGTAGCTGTGAGTGACATCTCAGAATCTTACTTTCCTCTTCTGTGAAATGTGCACAATATGCGTAAAGCACAGCGTTGTGAAAACTGACATAGACTATTCTGCCACTGGCACATCGTAGGGGCTTGCACTCTTAGGCAAGCATCCAGCCCAGTTCCTTGTATGTAATAGAAACTACAAAAATGTGGGGTTTCCTTTCCCCATCTGTCTCCTTTTTCTTTGCCTTTTTAAGAAGCGACTTTGGGGCTTCCCTGGTGGCGCAGTGGTTGAGAATCTGCCTGCCAATGCAGGGGACACGGGTTCGAGCCCTGGTCTGGGAAGATCCCACATGCCACGGAGCAGCTGGGCCCGTGAGCCACAATTACTGAGCCTGCGCGTCTGGAGCCTGTGCTCCGCAACAAGAGAGGCCGCGATGGTGAGAGGCCCGCGCACCGCGATGAAGAGTGGCCCCCGCTTGCCGCAACTAGAGAAAGCCCTCGCACAGAAACGAAGACTCAATACAGTCATAAATAAATAAATAAATAAATAAATAAATAAAAGAACGTGAATTAAAAAAAAAAAAAAATGGTTAAATCCACAAAAACTAAGTATAACATCCAGGATAGAATCCAACTAAATGCATTTCATACAACTCAAGCGTAACCAAGTGAAGTTTTAAAAAAAAAAAAAAAAAAAAAGAAGCGACTTTGTACACACTGCTCTATATAAAATAGATAAATAACAAGGTCCTACTGTATAGCACAGGGAAGTGTATTCAATATCTTATAATAACCTATAATGGAAAAGAATCTGAAAAAGAATACAGACACACATACACACACACACACACATACACACATACATACATACGTAGGTATGTATATATATATCTGAATCACTTTGCTTTACACCAGAAACTAACGCAACATTGTAAATCAACTGTACTTCAATTAAAAACAAAAAAGAGACTTTGTGAGGCCTCCACAGCATTCTTCTCACGTATACTATGGAGGCACCAAAGGGTTAGCGTAGCACAGAGCTTTGTGGTGTGAGTAGAGCTGTTTTTATTTAAAGGAAAAAAGGAGGGCTTCAAAGATACCAATTCTGTGCAGACATTAATTGCTGTACTTTGGCGGGGGGCGGGGGGGGGGAGGGGAATAGCTAACAGAGAGTAATAGAGTAGAAAGAGTGAACTTTCTGACTAGTGCTCAGGAGTCCAGTCTGGCTTTGCATCCTCACCCACTGCCTTCTGCCACCAGCACCAGGGGCACACCCTCGACAAGTTATTTCCCCCCTCTGTGCCTCTGTTTCCTATATGATGAGAACATTGGGTGGATTATTTTTAAGATCCTCTCCAGCTCTTATGCAGTAGAACATTTTTATCTTATGAAGCACCATGTTGTAAAACCAGATCATGTTTTCAACAGCTTGACCTAAAGTTTGCCCTATATTTAACAAATTGGAGATGGTTTGTTATTAAGAACTAGAATTCTGTGAAAGCTACATTTTAATTTTTTGTTCGTGCTATTGTTATATATATTAAGTGTGAAGGGGAAATAGTGAGAATTATACTTCAAAAGGAAGATAGATTGCTTGGTACTCAATTTTATGAGAAAAAATCAGTATCAGATATCCACTGGGAAGCACTGCAGATTGCTCAGGCCTGGGGGAAGGCATAGGCAGCACAGAGAAAGATGCAGGGAAGGAAACAGCTCCCAGCTTCATGTAGAGTCACAGCCTGGTGCCCAGAGAGCTGGAGCTCCAGACCCAGAGCGCCTGCAGAATCACATGCCCAGCCTTATGTTAGACCTCCTAGGTCTGAATCTCTAGAAGGGGGATAGTATTTGTCTTTTTCAGAAGCTGTCCAGGTGATTTCAATACGTTCTGTTGGTTAGGAATCACCAGTCTGTGCCTGTGACTTTGTAGGAATAAACAGTGCCCCAGAGAGGGAGCGTTTAATATGCTGTGCTTTCACTCCCTACTTGCCATCACCATTGCTAAGAATTTTTAGAATTTGCCAAGATAACCATCTTTGCAGTGTTCCCATTCCCTAGATGGCCCTTCAGGAGTTGTATCCCCCTCTTCACTAGCCCAAGATGGGAGTAACCAGCTACCAAGGTGTTCTTCCTTTTGGCCGATGGGACTACCAATAGACTCACTTCACCTGTCCTCCAGGACACCACACACTGCTGAGTTCCTACCAACTGGTCACTCTTTCTCAGCCTCCTTTGCTATAACTTAGTCTTTCCTGACCTCTTAACATTGGAGGTCTTGGATCTCTTCTCTGTTTAAGTTCACATGCCTGTTGCTCTCCCATTGCATGAGTTTCAGTCATCTCTGCTCACAGATGAAGATCTGCAGACTAAATCTCTCCTCTGAACTCTGGACTCTTGTATGCAACTGCCTCCTGGACATCTCCACTTGGAAGTCCCCTAGGCATCACAAACTCCATCCATCCAAACCTGAACTTGCTGTTTGATCCCTGACACCGGCTCCTCCTCCAGTCAAACATCTTAGGAGTCATGCCTTTTCTTTCTCTCACACCCCACATCCAAGATTACAGGAAATCCTGTTGGCTCCATCAACAAAATATCCAGAACGTCAGCTCTTCTTGCCCCTCCTTGTTACCACCTGCACCACCATCAGCCCTCTCCTGGATGCCTGCAGGAGCTTTACAATTGCTCTTCCTGCCTCCACTCTTATAGCCCCACTACATTCTCCACACAGCAGCCAGAGAGATCCTTTTCAGTTGTAAGTCAGATCATTTTAGTCCTCTGATTGGAACCCACCAATGACTCCCATTTCCCTCAGGGTAAAATGCAAAGGCCTCACGGTGACCACGAGGCGCCAAACAGTGTGATTCCAACTAAACCCCTCCCCATACCTCTCTGACCCCTCATCTCCTGTCTCCCTCCCTCTTCCTCTCTCCACCCCAGTTGCATGCCGTCTTGCTGTTCTTTGAAGACACCTGCTTTGGGGCCTTTGCAGTGTCTGTTCCTTCTCCCTGGAATGCTGTTCTCCTGGATACGCACATGATTCAGTTCCTCACTTCTTTTTGATCTTGCTCCTTTGTTATTTTCTCAATGAGGCCTACCCCTACTGCCCTGTTTAAAAATGCAGTCTGTCCTCATGATGCTTCCCATTGTGATTCTTCCCCAAACCATTTATTACCTTCTAATATAGTGTATACTTGGCTTACCTTGTTTATTGTCTGTCTACCCTTCCGTTGCCAACACCCAACATCAGCTCCACCAAGGCAGGAATTTTTGTCTTTTGTTCACTGATTTAGCCCAAGAATCTGTCACATGGTGGGTGCCCAGTCAGTGAACACTAAAGGTAGGAGCACTTTCTAGACCTTAAAGAAAAAACAAAGCTAAAAGTTTTTTCCTGGTCAGAATTTCATCTGTTCTGTATTTAATCTGTGATCTACTAGAGGGTAGGAATTATACCTTCTAGTGGTCCATTCAAAAACAGAAGTGAATTAGACCAGATTATCTGTCTTTTCTAGTTACATGATTATATGTAGCATTTATTTGGTGACGTTTAAGTATAGAAACAAATTGTGATCTATACGCCTAAGTGTAAATTCAAATTATGACCCTTGGACGAGGCCAGTGTCCTCACATTGGGGAAAATACAGAAATTGGGGGTAAGCATTTAGGAACTTTCATAACAATATGATAGAGTTCTAGTATATCTGCTGAACCTAATAATAAAAAATGGGGGCTTTTATATGTGTCCCACTTTTTTATTTCATTTTTTCAAAATTTATTTTTAATATAGTTTACAAAAGTATTGGTTCATGATGGGACTAGAAATTAGAACAACCAAAGCAGGTCCTTCACCGCACATAGTTGAAGAGGCACTAATCAAATGGATGCCAGGGCTGACTTAGGAAGCTGGAGTAAAAAAAAGGCTTGAAACCTTCTGGACCTTTATGAATCGTCTCATAGATCTTCAGATTGTCCTCTCCTATAGTGATTTTCAACTTTTTTCTTTTTTGCTTTTTCTTCCCCCCCGCAAGCATTAGAACCCTCCCTTTAAATGATCATTGCCATAAATCCCAGATGTAGAGAGCAGATGAAAGCAGACCTGCTCTAGTTGACTATAAACTCAGGGACTCAGAACCCACCTGCTTGAATCCCCTCCACTCCCTGCAGGTCACTAACATGCCTCAGCAGAGCCCTAGGTCCCTGCACACAAGTCTGAAAACTGTTCTCCTGGATGGGAATTAGAGTTTTTGTTTTACTTTTTGTATGTTTTATAAATAATACATTTGATACATTCTTATTCAAAATTGAGACATTTCTTCATACAATGACACAGCTCTTTGAAGTGCATTATATCCTTACATCCCTGGACTTGACGTTCATGACTTAGAGGTGTCCTAATTTGAAATTCAAACACTTCTCTTATCATAGCCCAGCTGACTGAAAACCAGCAGGGACAAACCTTAAACAAAGTCATGTGTATTTCAATGAGGGAGACCACACACTGGAGGAACTGGGAGTGTCTCACCAACAAAAGAAAAGATAGGTCTTTCAGAGCATCTTGGAGAATGGTGGAACTTAGGGAAGTTTAATGAAGCAATATTTTGATTGACTCAGTGCAGGGCTGGGTGTAAAGATCTGAACTGTGAAGTAGCCCATGACCTGGAAACTACAAAGTTTCCTTGGAAACTACAGAGTTAAGAAATACATGGAAGGGACTTCCCTGGTGGTGCAGTGGTTAAGAATCCTCCTGCCAATGCAGGGGACACAAGTTCAAGCCCTGGTCCGGGAAGATTCCACATGCTGTGGAGCAACTAAGCCCGTGCGCCACAACTACTGAGCCTGTGCTCTAGAGCCCGCAAGGCACAACTGCTGAGCCTGCCTGCCACAACTGCTGAAGCCCATGCACGGAGAACGCATGCTCCGCAACAAAGAGAAGCCACCGCAATGAGAAGCCCACGCACCACAAGGAAGAGTAGCCCCTGCTCGCCACAACTAGAGAAAGCCTGTGTGCAGCAACGAAAGCCCAACGCAGCCAAAAAAATAATGCTAATAAATTAATTTTTTTTAAAAAGAAAAAAGACATGGAATGTTGTGTCCAGAAACTCCCTAATCTGAAACTCTGCACCTGGGCTGGAAATCCAGGCTCCTTTTCTGTGTCAAAAGTGGGATGATTCACTCTTCCTAGTATGATATCAAACAGCAAAGTTTCTGACAGTCTGTGATTGTGGAGAACAAGGTTTCTCAATGAGATAAGAAAGCAGTGGTCACCCAAAGAAGGGGGTTGTTATGACACCTTTTAGCTTCAGTGTGACCTTGGGAGAAATATGGTTTCCTGTCAGCTTTGCAGCTGACTCTATCTGTGTTTGTCATCCCAGCCTGCTTTATGAATAATGGGGCTGATTTTTACTTTCTTACACTGACCAGCTGTTTTACATATACTAGATTCCTCACATCTCTGGGCCTAACATGCTTGATTTTGATCCAGTGGGCTGTGAAATGTGTTAATTTGAGATTCTGATAAAGTTCAAATGACAGGCATCTGCACCTGACATCTTAACACACCTATGATCTAGTGAAGCACTGAAAAATAACTTAATGAAAAATACCTGGAAAAGAAAGCCACTATAAGAACCAATATTAGAAATATAGAAAGAGGAAAGAGGTATGAGAAAGCAATGATTTGAAATCTTAATAGTGATAAGATCCTTTGACCTGCTAATATCACATAGAGAGATCTAGTTTAAGGAAGTCACCAGTTGTGAGGAAAAAAATTAATAGACAAGGATACAGCATTATCTTTCATGGTGAAAAACTGAAAATAACATAAAGGTTGAAGGTGTTGCTAAATACCTGAAATGAATATTTAGTGCCATAGGGATTGCTCATGAAATAAGTACAGCAGGAAACAATCAGGATATTAAAATATAGAATATGATATCAACTTTATTTTTTTAGTTAGAGGGTAATATGTATAGAAAATGTCTGCAAGGAAATATATCAAAACATCAACAATGGTTATTTCAGCATGACTAAATTATAGCAGATTTTGTTTCTTTATTCTTTATTTTCTACAATAAGCTTATATTATTCAAAATACTACAATAAGCATGTATTACAGCAATACAAAGCAGCTCTAAAAATAAGCATATATTACTCAGGGAAAGAAACTAGTTACTTTAGAAAAAAGTAATGGTTCTTAGCCAGAAAATAAGTATTTTAAGAGGAAAATTATATGCTCTTATGTTATTACTATTTTTGGGGTTGTCAAAACGTGTTTTTCCCACTATGACTCTGTTATATTGAGGAGAATAATTTTTCATTTTTGATTGGTGGTTTATACACTGAATAAGGCTGAATGAATCTGAATCTTTTTTTAATTGTAGAATTTTTAGCATGTAAGCCTTTTTGCATAATTAGTCACTTCTAGTTGTAGGAAAAACAAATTTAGTAAACCAGAATGCCGCAGTAGTTTGACGTTGGTTCTTTCATCCAGAAAAAGTGTTTCAGACTTCAGACCCTATTATTGTTGATGTTATTTTTAACTTTTTATATTTTTATTTTTTTCTGAAGAATAGATTTCCAAAGTAAAGGATGATGAAATACTATGTCCTTATAAAAAGAACTATGTGGGAAATTATTGAAATTTGGTTAAGATAAATTGAGATTTACAGACAAATTTAGCTTTGGATTTAAATAGCCTTTCTGCCATTTATAGCAAAATTATTTTCATAAATACGAATGTACATAACTCTTTATTTGAAGATTAGTGTGACTACAAAGTTTCTAAATGTGTAGTGACTTTGTAAGTCTTAACTAGGCCTGTCCTTTTGACCCTCTACAGTCCAAGACAATGTCTGGAGAACTTCCACCAAACATTAACATCAAGGAACCTCGATGGGATCAAAGCACTTTCATTGGACGAGCCAATCATTTCTTCACTGTAACTGATCCCAGGAATATTCTGTTAACCAACGAACAACTAGAGGATGCAAGGAAAGTAGTGCATGATTACAGGTAACATTAACAAGTATGCTTTGGGGCTTAATATATTAATAGATCATCATGTTAGCCTATTGTCTTTAAACCTTCCCTTAGTGATTTTTCAACATTTTTTTTTGCAATTGAATCCTTTTTATAAAAAAAAAAAAAAAACTGTAAGAAATAGGAAGACGTGTTTCATTCCCCATTGTTGACCCTTAACACAGATATCCAGGGTTCGTAGTAACATGAAAATAAGCCAGCCATCCCTCCAACTCATAGGTGCCAATCCGTGAGGTCCCCTTTCTAGAGCCCTGTCTTCTGCTCGCCAATACAACCACACCTGCATCCACAACTTTCTGTCTCCAGATGGAGACTGCATCTTACAAAAAGCAAGTCGTCAAGAATTAGGGGAGGTTGTTCGCTTCTTCTCAGATTAAGCCCCAGTGAATAAACCCCACATATAGTAGCTCAGATGGGAAGGATGCTGGTGGCACAGTTTGTAGGTTTGGGATGGACTCCGTCAGTTCAAAGAGCCAGGCATGAGGTGAGAGAAGAGACATGCTCTAAGGCAATGGTCACCACTTTCTTTTTTTTTTTTAATTTATTTAATCTTTTAATACAATTTTTAAAGGTTACACTCCGTTTACAGTTACTACAAAATATTGGCTATGTTCCCCGTGTTGTACAATACATCCTTGAGCCTATCTTACATCCAGTAGTTTGTACCTCCCACTCCCACAGCCCTATGTTGCCCCGCCACAGAATAACCGCTAGTTTGTTCTCTATATCTGTGAGCCTGTGTCTTTTCTGTTACATTTACTAGTTTGTTGTATATGTATGTATATGTTCCACATATAAGTGATATCATACAGTATTTGTCTTTCTTATTTCACTTAGCATAATGCCCTCCAAGTCCATCCATGTTGCTGCAAATGGCAGAATTTCATTCTTTTTTATGGCTGAGTAATATTCCAGTGTGTGTGTGTGTGTGTGTGTGTGTGTGTGTGTGTGTGTGTATGCCACATCTTCTTTAGCCATTCATCTGTTGATGGACATGCAGCTTTCTTGATAAAAGACCATATAAGAAATATTTCAGCCTTCGTGGACCACAGAGGATTTCCGTCTTATTCTGCATGTTCTGCCTATTCTTCTTAGTGTCTTGAGGGTTTGTTTGCTTGTTTGTTTGTTTTCTAGGGCTTTTTGTTTGGTTGGTTGTTTTACAATCCTTTAAAAGATGTAAAAATCACTCTTAGCTAGCCAGCCATACAGGCCACAGACAGTAGTTTGCTGACTCCTGCTCTCAGGGAATGTCAGCCAGAAGCTGAGAATTGGATTAGTGGGAGCTATGAGCCTAAACATGCCAAAAATAATCCATGCAAGGTACGTATTTGACTGTCACATGGGTAGTCAGTGAGGCCACCAAGGGCGGTCTCTAAAGTTTGTTACCAAACACTGAGTCTGGCCAGGTCTTAGCATGCACAGCCGTGCAGAAAGAGGGCTCCCTGAGCAGCAGAACGTCATGGAGCTCTATGAGCAAGTCCTGAGGAACGAGGCAGAGGAAGACAGCAGAAGCACATTTCAGAATTCCATCAAGTAAATGTTCCATGATTCTGGAACAAAAGCCATAAAAAGAGGAAAGGTAGAGATGTAAAGACAGCTAGAGGACTTGAAAAGAAGCCATAAAAGAGATTGCAAAGTCCCTAAACTTGTAAGAGCAAAATTAAAATCTTCACTGGAGGCAGTGGTGGAGAAGTAATGACATCAATGGTACCGAGAAAAAGTGGAAACAGAGATGCTGGGGATAAACCTGAGTCACTCTCCAAGGATGAAGATCTGAGGTCGGCACACTTTTTCTGCAAAGGGCCAGATGGTAAATATTTTCAGCTGTGCAGGCCCTACAGTCTCATTCTGTGTTGTTTTGCTTGTTCACCACCCTTTAAAAATGGAAAAACCATTCTTAGCGCACCAGCCATTCAGAAATAGGCGTGGGCTGTAGTTTGTCAACTCCTGATATAGATGAAAAGGTGAGAGCGTGAAAAGGATTATATTTCAGGGGACTAGAGGATGGAGAGTGAAGATATAATTTATTGATGCTTCTCAAGGGGAAACTAGAAAAATGTGAAAGAGGTCGTAGTAAGTAGATAAAAGAATTTTCCTGTAGTGAGGACAAACAGCCACAAATTAGGCTCACCCTGTTTCAGGCAAAGAGACCCACATATGGAGTTTTTTTTCTTTTTTCTACAAAGCAACTTTTTAAAATTTCATAAGCATTCGAACAGGGAAAAAAGTCATTAAAAAAGAACAAATGACAGAGAAGTCTCAATCTTCTTATCTATGCACTGAGCGCCAGAGGACAGTAAAGGAATGTGTGCCGAGTTTCCAGGAGAAAGCATGAAACCCAGGAATTCTATACCAGAGTGACTCTGTTTACAGAGGCAACAGAAAAATATATAACAACATCAAAAATAAACTCCTCATAAATCCTTCTTGAGAGGTCAGGAGATGAAGCAAAATTGAGTTCAAAAATAAGAAATCCATAGTATGTTGTGATTCCTCAAACAATTCAAAATGGAATTACCATATGATCCAGCCATTCTATTTCTGAGTATATACCCAAAAGAATTGGAAGCAGGGTCTTGAACAGATATTTGCACACTCGTGTTCATAGTGGCATTACTCATAATAGCCAAAGGTGGAAGCAACCCACGTGTCCATGGATGGATGAGTGGAAAAGTAAAACGTGGTATATTCACACAATAGAATACTATTCAGCCTTAAAAATGAAGGAAATCCTAACACGTGCTACAACATGGATTAACCTTGAAGACATTATGCTAAGTGAAATAAGCCAGTCACAAGAGGACAAATTATTGTACAATACTACTTATATAATGTGCCTGGAGTAGCCAAATTCATAGAGACGGAAAATAGAATGGTGGTTGCCAGGGCCTAGGGGGCCGGGGAATCAGGAGTTATTGTTTAATGAATACAGTCTCAGTTGGGGATGATGAAGACATTCTGGAGATAGATGGATGGTGGCAATAGTTGGACGGTTACATGAGTATGCTTAGTACCACAAAACTGTACAGTTAAAAATGGTTGAGATGGTAAACTTTATGTTATATATTGTATTACAGTAAAAAAAAAAAAAAGTAAGAAAGCTGTAATATAAATAGACTAGTGACGAATGTCGAAACTGTTAAAATAGAAATAGTTGTTGCATTTCTAGTTATAAAGCATTGTATAAGCAAAAAGAAATTTTAAGTGTTTTGTAAAAAATAGTAATAGCTATCTGAATCTAAAGCCCTAGATTGTAGTATCAAAAAAAAAGTTTTTTAATAAAAAAAAAACAGGAAGAGGAGGAATTAAAAGTATACCAAATATTTATCTTAAATAGGAGGTGGGATCAAAAGTATATATGGTTTGGCTCTTTACTACGTTAGAGAAACGTAGAATGGTTTTGAGAATCTTAATGGTAACCACTAGTCAAGTTAAATCTTAGTATATATCTTCTAAAACCCCAAAGGCATAAAAACAAAGACAGTGTAATAAGTGTAGCTAAAGGTAAAACCAAAAAACTGTCATAGAAGCTTTTAAAATAACGTAAAACAAGATGGAGGAGGCCAGACAGCTTAGTAATAACAGTATGTGTAAAAGGGATTAAAACCCTCTATTAAAATCAGAGACTTTAAAATTGTGTAAAAACACTTTAAAAGCTCAACAGGGACATGGCATCCCAATTAGAATGCATGAGGGTTGCTAGCTACATGACTAATCTCTGTATGAGGTCACTGTGCATGGAAAAATACAATGCCTTCCTCCAAGAATCGCTGAGCACCTCACCTTTTCTCTTCACCTTTTAAGGAATATAAAACCCTTAAAGTCTGTGTCGTAAATTGCTTCACTGGGGATTAGGGGTAATGCTGCTTTTATCATGTCTGCTTTTATATTCATCATATATCTATATCTATATATCTATATCTATATCTATGTCTTTATCTATATATTCATCAGTAAAACCAATTGGTGAATTAATGGATAAGAAATACCCCAGAGTTCTCCCCCTACCCACTAAGAGACAAATTAGCTGTGCACTCTCAGAGGAGAATAGCTCAAAGGGTTAGTTGGAGTCAAGGAAGTATCATGTACAGTGTACCTTCAAGGAATATGAATACCAATAATCTATAGTCCTCGTGAGATACCAATGTGCTATTTTAGTATGAATCCAAAGGGAGGTAATAAAAATGGCTAACATTACAAAGCAGGACGAAGGTAACTGCAAATAAAAAGGAAGCTGTATGAAAATCAGACAAAATTCAGGGTGAATAGATCAGAAAAATTTGCTATTTATAAAATGACCATGTTCAGTATTCATGAACTAGTTAATGT
The DNA here is from genome assembly GCF_965194805.1 of Balaenoptera borealis. NCBI lineage: Eukaryota > Metazoa > Chordata > Mammalia > Artiodactyla > Balaenopteridae > Balaenoptera > Balaenoptera borealis. The sequence continues at coordinate 159,856,075 of NC_138867.1, forward strand.
TACATCAAAATATACAAAGAAAAGACTGTTAGAAATACAGACAGAACTTAATTAATCACGTCAGAATTGTTCAGTACTTTCCTTTAACTGTACAAAAAGAAAAACCAAAAGTAAAATTACAAAGTAGAAATAATATGAAAACTTAAAGGATTGTGCCAAAATTGTACTCTGAGTGGAAGTTTATAGTTTTACATGTCTCTCTGATTAAATGTTAAAGGCTTACAACAAATGAACTGAGACTTCAGCTTAAGAAATTAAAGAACAGCACAAAATAATAAAAAGAAAATAGCAATAGCACATGCTGTGTAATGATACTGCCTGAATCACTTCATGTGCATTCGTTTAAGCCTCAACAGCCCTTGAAGGTAGGAGCTCTCGTTATGCCCATTTTTCAGATGAAAGAACTAAGGCAGAAAAGTCAATGTCCTGCCAGTGTTAAGTGGCAGAGCCAGCATAGAAACTCAGACAGTCTGACTCCAGAGTTCATGCTGTTAACCACTATATAGACTGTTTTTCAAAGAAAACAGAGAGAAGGTCATTTTTTTAAGGTCAGAAATTAACAGAATTGAAAAATACATGAAAAACTGGTTCTCTGATAAGCCCAGAGAAAGATAAGCCTCTGGCACGTCTAAGCAATATAAAATAAATAAATAAAACTCAAAATATGTAACAAGAGGATAAGAAAGTTGCCTGTGAGAAATAGAAATATAAAAGTGAAGGGGATTCCCTGGTGGCACAGTGGTTAAGAATCCTCCTGCCAGTGCAGGGGACACGAGTTCGAGCCCTGGTCCGGGAAGATCCCACATGCCACAGAGCAGCTAAGCCTGTGCGCCACAGCTACTGAGCCTGCGCTCTAGAGCCCGCGAGCCACAACTACTGAAACCCGTGCACCTAGAGCCCGTGCTCTGCAACAAGAGAAGCCACTGCAATGAGAAGCCCGTGCACCGCAACAAAGAGTAGCCCCCGCTCGCCACAACTAGAGGAAGCCCGTGCGCAGCAACAAAGACCCAACGCAGCCAAAAATAAGTTAAATAAATACATTTTTTAAAAAAATGAAGCCTACTATGTAGCTCTTTGCTAAAAATTTTAGAAATAAGTGAAATGTCTAGCCTTCTATGAATATATAAATTACCAAAATTGACTCAGTCCAAAATAAGGCAAGGAAAGAGAAAAAAAAGGAACAAGGAAGAGATGAGGCAAACAGAAAACAAAGAGCAAGATGGCAAAATAAATAAATAAAAATAAAACTTTCCCACAAAAATCTCCAAGGCCAATTAGCATCACAGGTGAAAGAAATTATTTCTTCACAGATAGAAACTATATCAATTCCATCACAAACTCTCTCAGAAAATAGAAGAGGGGGAAAGACTTCTTCATCCATTTTATGAGACCACTGACAGAAAAACCAAAGAGATTACAAGACAAAAATTACAAACCAATATCCCTCATAAACATAGACACAAAAAATCCTCAACAAAATTTACAATTTAAATCTAGCCATCTTTATAAGGGATAATACCCAAAATAAGCAGAACCCAAATATGGTTCATCACAAGATTGCAAGGTCATTTTAACATTTGGAAATCACTGTATCAGTAGACTATGACAGAAGAACATACAATCTTCTCAATAGGTGCAGAAAAAGCAGACAAAATCCAACATCCCTTCATGATAAAACTCTCAGCAAACTAGGAATAGAAGGAATAAAGTACATCTAAGAAAAGCCTATAACTAACACCAAACTTAATGATGAAAGAATGAAAACTTTCCCCCTGAGATCAGGAACAAGGCAGGGAGTTCAGCTTTCACTACTTTTATTCAGCATTGGACTAGCATAGCTAGTCCAATAAGAAAAAAAGAGCAACAGAAATAAAAGATGTACAGATAGGAAAGGAATTAAACTCTCTTCATTCACAGAAAACATGATCATCTATATAGAAAGAATCTACCAAAAATGCAAATAGAGTGTGTTTAGCACAGTCACAAGATATAAGATCAATATACAAAAATCAATTGGGTTTCTGTATAGTAACAATTAACAACTGGAAATTGAAATTTTAAAAATCATATTTTCAGTAGCAACAAAAATATTAAATGCCTGATTTCAAGACTTACTGTAAAGCTCAAGTAATCAAAACAGTATAGATATATAGATCAGTGGAACAGTATAGAGAATCCTGAAATAAACTCAAACATATATAGTCAATTGATTTTTAAATAAAGATGTCAGGATAATTCAATAGAGAAAGAATATTCTGTTCAATGAGTGGTTCTGGAAAAATGGATTTCCACATTAAAAAAAAGAGTATTAATCTTTAAACAAAATCATAAACATAACTTGAAATGGATGATAGACCTAAATATACAAGCTAACACTGTAAAACTTCTAGAAGAAAACAAGATAAAATCTGTATGACTTTGGGATAGGCAAAGGTTTCTTAGATAAGACATAAGCATGAACAATAAGGGAAAAGATATGTCTCTCCACTTCGTAAGACACTGTTTAGAAAACAAAAATGCAATTCACAGACTGGAAGAAAATATTCGCAAAACGTATAGCTTATAAAGGACTTATGTCCAGAAGAGATAAAGAATTCTTTTCATTCCAACCCAATTTGATAAAAGATTTGAATAGGCTGATGACACTAAACCAGAGAAAATATAGAAATATCAAGTAAGCATATGGAAAGAAGCTGAGCATCATTAGTTGCTAGGGAAATGCAAATTAAAACCACAATGAAATATCACCTCACACCTGTCAGAATCAAAGAGGCAACAAATAACAACTGTTGGCGAGGATGTGGAGAAAAGGGAACCCTTCTGCCCTCTTAGTAGGGATGTAAATTGGTGCAGCCACCTATGGAAAATAGTATGGAGGTTTCTTTAAAAATTAAAAATAGAGCTACCATACGATCCAGCAATTCCATTCCTGGGTATTTATTCAAAGAAAACAAAAACACTAATTAGAAAAAGATATATGTACCCCTGTGTTTATTACAGCATTATTTACAATAGCCAAGATATAGAAGCAACATAAGTGCCAATCAATAGATGAATGGATAAGAAGATGTGGTATATATAGATATGTAAAACATCTATGACTCAGCCATAAAAAGAATGAAATCTTGTCATTTCCAACAACACAGATGGACTTGGGTGTATTATGCTAAGTGAAAATAAATCAGACAGCGAAAGACAAATACTGTATGATTTTACTTATATGTAGAATCTAAAAAATAAAACAAATGAACATAAAACAAAAACAAACTCATAGATACGGAGAACAAACAGGTGGTTGCCATAGGAAAGGGGGTCGGGGGAAGGAGAGAAATTGGTGAGGGAGATTAAGAGGTACAAACTCTCAGTTGCAAAATAAATGAGTCACAGGTATACATGAGACACAGTACAGTGTGGGGATATGTCAATAACTGTAATTTTAATATCTTTGTAAGATGACAGATGGTAACTAGACTTATCGTGGTGATCATTTTGAAATGTACAGAAGTACCGAATCACTATGTTTTGTACCAGGAACTAACATAGTGTTGTAGGTCAATTATACTTCAAAAACAAACAAACAGACAGACAAACTCATAGAAAAAGAGATCAGATTTGTGGTTTCCAGAGGTGGGGGTTGGGAGAGGGGGAATTGGCTGAAGGCAGTCAGAAGGTATAAACTACCAGTTATAAAATAAATAAGTACTTGGAATGTGATGTACAACATGATAAATAGAATTAACACTGCTGTACATTATATATGAAAGTTACGAGAGTAAAGTCTGAGTTCGCATCAGCAGGAAAAATATTTCTTTCTATGTCTTTAATTTTGTATCTGTATGAGGTGATGAATGTTCACTAAACTATTGTGCTGATCATTTCATGATGTATGTAAGTCAAGTCATCACGCTGGATACGTTCAACTTAGACAGTGCTGTATGGCAACTATATCTGAACAAAACTGGAAGAAAAGAAAAGAGTATACATTGGAAAGTCTAAAAATAAAAAACAAAACTAAAACCACAATGAGATACCACTTTATACCTACTAGAATGGTTAAAAAGAGAATTGATAAATACCTGTGGTTCATTCATTGAATGGAGTACCACTCAGCAATTAACCAGTCACTGATACAACAAAGATGCATCTGAAAGCACTATGCAAAGTTGAAGAAGCCAGACACATAGTACTACTCACTCGTATGATTCCATTCATGTGAAATTCTCCAAGAGGCAATACTGTAGTGGTAGAAAGCAGATCTGTGGTTCCTAGGAAGTGGAGGAATGACTCCTAAGGGGCCTGAGGGAACTTTTGGGGAGATGAAAATATTCTATACCATGACTCTGAAGGTGGTTACACCACCGTGTACATTTTTCAAAACTCATCAAATTGTATACTTAAATGAATGACTTTTATAATATTTAAATGATACCTTAATAAAGAGATTTAATTTCTTTTAATGTTATGGGAACATAGAAAACAAAAAGAGATGCTTTCCCCTTTGGTAACCATAAGTTTGTTTTCTATTAGACAGTATTTTTCAATTTCATTCCTAAGAACAATATATATATATATATATATATTTTTAATATATATAAATAAATAAAATACCTGGGAATTAACTTACCCAGAAGTATGAGGCAAGTACAGACCACTGGGCGACATTAAAAGATGCCTTTGAGTAACTGGAGAAATATGTGGTAGGCCTGGATAGAAAGTCTTATTGCCGTAGAGATAGCAGTTCTCTCCAGATTAATATAGTTTTGGTCAAAATACAATTGCGATCCCCTATAAAATTAACAAAATAATTCTAAGAGTTATCTGGAAGAACAAATTACTGGGTGTAACTAAGGCACTTTTGAGAAAGCAGAAGAAGAGTAGTGGAGGGAAGGACCATTGCTCTACCAGATATTAAAATGGACCCTCAGTTACAATGGTGGGTTTGGCAGCATGAGGTGTAGATGATGGGCACACTGTAGAAGGTCCAGAAATCAAGCCTAACATTCACAGAAGTTCATGATGGTAAATATAGCATTGAAATCTTGGTATTGGAAGGGCAGACCAGCCAACTGGAATCTAAAATTAAGCAATTTCACATATTCATATCTTAAGATAAATTTCAAATAGATTAAAACTGTGACCAAAAAAAAAAAAAAAACTATTAGGAAAATGCAAAGAAGTATATAGGTGAACATACCTATAATCTTGAAGTGGGTCACACCTTTCTAGGCAGAAACTTCATTTGTTCCTACCTGACTGCATAATAGTAAAAATTTTCAGGGTGGCAGATAACATAACTAACCAAAATTATCCACATTGTATAAAGAATACAACAGGTTACCTAAATAATAATAATGCCACTGCTGCTGAGGATAAAAAAGAAAAAGACATACTCAAGTAGAGAAAAAGGATAAAAGATATATTTACAGTTTTAATATTTTACATAGCTTTTGTCTCAGCAAATGTGCTCATTTCTTTCTAAATAATCTCGGATGTGGGAAAAGTTTTATTTATAAGGATATTTACTTCCTTATCCCTTACCAATGGAAAAGGTTAAAAGCAATTAAAATGTCCAACAGTAGGGGATTGGTATAATTTCTAAGGTTGCCATAACACATGACCACAAACTGAGTGGCTTAATACAACAGAAATTTATTCTCTCACAGTTCCAGACTCTAGAAGTCTGAAATCAAGGTGTTGGCAGGGCCCTGACGGCTCTAGGGCAGAATCCCTCCTTTCCTCTTCCAGCTTCTGGTGGCCCTAGGCTTGTAACTACGTCACTCAAATCTCTGCCTCTGTCATCACATGTCCTCCTTCTTTGTGTAGCTGCACTTGGTCGTATAAAAGCATCAATCATTTGATTTGCTCCCCCCCGCCCCCGCCAATCCAGCATGACTTCATCTTAACTATGTAATTACATCTGCAAAGACCCTGTTTATAAATAAGGTCACATTTTGAGGTTCCAGGTGGACAAGAATTTTAGGGGGGACACTATTCAACCCAGTACAGATGATATAGAAGAATATCTAAAGATATAGAGAAATGTTTGCAAAATATTATTGAATAAAAAAGGTGATTGGATACAATGCCTTTAAATAAAAACATCATGTATAATAGATCCAATAAAAGCCTGAAAGGGCATTTACCAAAGCATTTTGCCAGTGGTGCTAAGTTGGGAAAGGCTTGAATGATTTTAATTGTGTTAATGAATTCCTGTATTTTCTAAATTTCTTGCAATGAATATGTGTTTCTTTGATAAAGAGGAAAAATAGTGAGCCTTTCTTATCTAGGTTTTCAAACTATAGGTTTAAAAATGAATTCATATTCTTGATTGCTACAGCTTTTGTCTAATGAGTTAAAAATATCTTAGCATTTACAGAGTTCAAAGTACATTTTTAAATGTCATTTAAAACAAAGAATATTTCAAAGTTGAATACTTCCCTATTATACAAGATGCTTTTGTTTTTCCAAATTATAGACAATTTGAGGTTTATGGGTTTGACATGCTCATTTTAAGTGTTTATTGTCTTTTGTGTTATTAGAATTTCCCTGACTCTGTAATAGTTAGATTTGTCACTCCATCTAGACACAGATGTTCTAGGTAAACATAAACTCCAGAACATTCTAGCTACATGTCTCTAGAGCACTGGTGAGATATTTGGAATGAACAATTGCCATGTTATTTATTGCTGTTTTCCTAGGCAAGGAATTATTCCTCCGGGTCTCACAGAAAATGAGTTATGGAGAGCAAAGTACATCTATGATTCAGCTTTTCATCCCGACACTGGTGAAAAGATGATTTTGATAGGAAGGATGTCAGCTCAGGTTCCAATGAACATGACCATCACAGGTTGTATGATGACATTCTATAGGTGAGTTCTGGCAATGTAACGATAGTTTGTTTGCTTTATATCCCAGAAGCTTCAAGTACATTTTTTTATGTGAGTGGTTTTATCGAAATAAATGTCATTTCATGTGGAGTTTCATTTTGTATAAATGTTGCAACTCTAGGGGGTTGTTTTACCTTTTCCCTCTGTTGAATAGAACTCTCCTTTTTGCCCAAAAGGAGGTTGAATTTCTCCCTAAATCTTAGACCCAAAAGAAAATGAGAAAGAAAATAAAAAGGTCCTCTAAGCAGATTCTGTTTTTAATCCATCCATATGATATAGGTATAAGTATAGGTGTAGGTGTAGACACAGAGGCTTATACATGTAGTGAGGAGGGACCAGAAATAGCCTACAAACGGCTTTTTTCCCTAAGAGAAGGGACCTGACATTAATCACATTAATTGAGTGCCTACTCTTTGCTGGGCTCCCTTACAAATTTAAGATAAAATTTAAATAAGTTAGCTCCATCCTCACCCTAACCCTCTGAGTTTGTTGCTATCCATATCTAACGAATGAGGAAACTGAGAATCAGACAAGATAAAAATCTGCCCAGCCACACCGGTCCTCGGCCTTTGACCCAGAACACACAGTCCTGGACCCAGCGTTCTCCCTTCTCCAGTCCATCTCCCCTCTGGTTACTGATGCTCACATTGTCCATTCTGCATGGCGGCGAGTTCACAGGCGCTGGTGGTTATGTGATGGGTCGCTCTGTTTCAGGACCACGCCGGCAGTGCTGTTCTGGCAGTGGATCAACCAGTCCTTCAATGCCGTGGTCAATTACACCAACAGAAGTGGAGACGCTCCCCTCACTGTAAAGTAAGACTGGAAGATGTAACTGTCCTCTGCACGTCTCTGGGGTTCATTTGATTCGCTGGTGATGCTCTCCTGGTTAAAAAAGTATATTCGGACAAATTGCTTATATGGTTTGGAATCCTAGGGAGCATATTTTTCAGTGGTGTTTCTTTCCCTCCCTTTCTATGTAGGTAACGGTTTTTTGCAGCCTGCCTTTTCAGACGTTATCCGTGCTGTTAGTGGCTCTGGTAGGAGGACACGGCTCCCACACCCTAGGGTGCATCCCCCCCTCACCCCCGCAGAACACACAGCAGGCAGCTCAGGGCTGGCCTGTGTGAAGTGACACACTGTACCCCCATCCACCCTGTGGGTGTAGAAAGATACCAACATCAAAAGTAGCAGAATCAACAGTGTGATCTCTGCAGAAATCCAGGGGAATTTTATATCTGATTTGTCTTTAAGATAGGACGCCTCCGGAACCCAAAAGAAAGTGAATGGATTTAAAAATTTGCCTCCTGTGAAAAGATGTTCAGATAGGCTAAAGTGATTAGTTAACCAAAACTTTGAGCCTAACTTAATGACACTTCAAAGCATTTTCTTTTTTGTTTTAACTCTTAAATTGCTGTTGACCATCTGTAGTCTTCTATTATCATCCTAGGGAACAAAGAATATTGAAATCTGCAACCCAGCAGTGCTGACCACACCTTCATTTCATCCAGTCCTTGAATTAAAATTTATTTTAAAATAAGAGAGCACTGCTTGGGCTTAATTGTATTTTGAGGAAGAGACTTTCAGTATTTTTATACCATAAGATGTCATTTTTAGAATGGCAGCACTGCATTTTTACTTTCAGTATGTATAGTGATATTTTGAGAAGTATTTTTTTATTTAAGCAAATATGCTAAAAACATTTAAGCTAATATGCATTTTCCCACATTTGTAGCTTCCTGCACAGTCCCTGCTTCCTTCCCCCCCGCCCCACGCATACATATATACATATACTCTATGTCTACTCGTTTGGCGTGGTAGTTAGGTTCTATGTGAAGAATGCCATTTTTGTACGGGTCTGCTTGCTTTTTCTATAAATATCTCTGCTTGTAGAGTGATGACGAATGTTGTTTTGTGGAATCTCCTTTTTTTAATTTATTTTATTGAAATATAGTTGATTTACAATGTTGTATTAATTTCTGCTGTACAGCAAAGTGATTCAGTTGCACATATATACATTCTTTTTCATATTCTTTTCCATTATGGCTTATCACGGGATGTTGAATATAGTTCCCTGTGCTATACAGTAGGACCTTGTTGTTTATCCATTCTCTATATAATAGTTTGCATCTGCTAACCCCAAACTCCCAATCCATCCCTCCCCCACCCCGCTCCCCCTTGGCAACCACAAGTCTGTTCTCTACGTCTGTGAATCTGTTTCTGTTTCTTCGATAAGTTCATTTGTGTCATGTTTTATGGAATCTCTATTCTTAATCTTCTTCATTTCTTCGAAAAATGTTGGGCTTGAGTTTTCTGACATACACTTGTTGTTTATGTACTATTTTCCTTCTTTTCAGTGAATTGGGAACAGCTTATGTTTCTGCAACAACAGGTGCTGTAGCAACAGCTCTAGGACTCAATGCATTAACCAAGGTACTCAGATTTTTATTTCCATAGCAGTAAAGCTTCTTAATTTGTTCTCACCTGCCTGGCTCTAAGTCTCTCTGTTAATTTCTCAAAATAGTTCAAGTCCTATGACTCTCTTATTACAGTCATTATCTTCGACTGCTTTCTTAAAGTATATCTTTCAATACGTTTGGGAAGGAGTGTCACTAATAACATCTGCCAAGATCCTTGTCTGTACCTGGCACTGTGTATTCAATGCTAAATGCTCACCCACCCATACAGCCCACCAGAGGCTGGATGCCGGGCTGGGTACCTCCAGGCACACCCCTGAAGAGGTAGAGGAGGCAGCATCTGAACCCAAGACTGTGGGACTCCAAAGCCCCTGCTCCATCAGCCACATAAAGCCATCAAAATATCTTGGAAGTCTGCCTTGTCCCAGTATGCCCAGGCTGGAAATAGAAAAATACCTCTAGGACACCAAGTTTTGAATGTACTATTGGCCCAAGTTTCTATACAAATAGGACTCTGCATTTGTAGAGGTTTTCAAGAAGAAATAAGTACTTGCATTCAGTACTACAGGAAAAATAAGATCTTGCTTTTGGAATTATCTTTTCTGCAGCATGTCTCTCCGCTCATAGGACGCTTTGTTCCCTTCGCTGCGGTAGCTGCTGCTAATTGCATTAATATTCCGTTAATGAGGCAAAGGTAAGGTTAATATGCCCTCTTAGAGAGGACTTGTGCTTGACAGTAGGGTCTTATAATAATCTGCTTTGTTGAAACTTAAATAAATTTGTTTTATTTTAATATTTACAGATGAAGTTTTATGATATCTGGGATCTGCTTCTAAATAATCTGGTTTTGGGGGTGAGGATGGGTCCATTGATCAAACAAGCTCAGCTCTGAGTTGCTGATTATTAAAGCAGGCTGATGGCCTTATGGGGTTTAGAATAGTCTTTCTACCTCTGTATAATAAAAAGTTTAAAAAATAGATCTCAAACTTACATCTATGCCTAGAAAGCTTCTTCTATAAAATAGGTTCTTCCCCCCTTCCCCCAAATTTTCTCTTGGGGTTTCAAATAATATTAATCTATATCTTTGGAAGTATTTTTTAGTGCTGGCAAAAATTAAAGGAGAAGAAAAAATGAGAAAAAACCATTTTGGAATGGATAACGAAAAACAGGGTAACAGTAGGAGCTATAATTGTAGCAGTAGTGACCGTAGTTAAATATCCAATAGTTCCGTGTACTTGTGACTCCTATGTCAGTATAGTTAGTTTATTTTTTAATAATTATATCTATCTCTCATTTGGAAAGTTGCTCAAATTTGCACACGAGCTTAGAAATCAGCCTTATCTCTAAGTTAGCGTATTCACCTGTTGAGTCCTATTGTTATTCAAAATGCTATACCCTTTTTTTTACAAAGTTTACTAGCATTATTTTACTTGTGTGTCTATCACACGAGGATTAAGCATGTTTGTGGTTTTAAAAATAGACTTATTAGCGCCAAAAATGACACTGGAGTGGATTTTTGGATTAAGTCGGGACTCGGGCTTTCACAGCTTCAGTACTGTTTCCAGCCATTCCGCGAAGGCACCTGTGAACTTCTTTGCCCGTGTCTTGCTCTCTAGGGAACTCAAAGTTGGCATTCCTGTCACAGATGAAAACGGGAACCGCCTGGGAGAGTCGGCAAACGCTGCCAAACAAGCCATCACACAAGTAATCGTCTCCAGGATCCTCATGGCAGCCCCTGGCATGGGTGAGTAGTACTTTGCCATCCATTCATTTATTCGATACGTTTCAATCAAACAAGCGTTGGTGCACCAGTGAGCAATAACCACAAAGGATCCCTTCCCTTGGTGGAACTTACTTTCTGGCAGGGGAGGCAGAAAACTAACAAAAATAAGTAAAATATGAATATGTGAGATAGTTGTAGAGCTAAGGGGGAGAAAAGAGGGTTGGGGATCTTGGGGTGGAAGTGCTATCGAACGTAAGTCCGTGTGCCCGACATATAGTGAGGCCAAACGATACCAAAATGTCGGAGTTTGGAGCAGAGAAAGGTTTATGGCAGGGCCATGCAAGGACAATGGGTGGCTCATGCCCGCAGAAACCCCCGAAGGGTTTCAGCAAAGCATGTTGAAAGGCCAGGTGAGGCAGGGGGGGCACAGGGTGTGTGATCAACTCATGCACAATTCTCTGATTGGTTGATGGCGAGGCAACAGGACAGTTAACATTATCAATCCTTAGGCACCAGAAGGTCTGGGGGCTACATGCTCATAATCATCAAGTAGTTAATTTCTTCCATCTGATGGTGGTTTTTAGCATCTGAAAAACTCGGGAAATATCCATGAGGTACTGTTAGCTGGATACTTCAGAGAGGAGATGCAGCAGAGGATATGGGGAAGGGGTCTGTCCCAGGAAGACCCCATGGGGTCCTGCTCGGTTACAGAAGTAGACTGGACAGATGGGAGGGAGGGAGCCAAGTGGTTCCAGGGTCGAATATTCTGGGCAGACGGAACAGCAGGAGAGCAGGGAGCTGTGCCCGGTGTGATGGAAGCATCACAGGAGGCAGGTGCAGCGGGAGGAGAGAGAAGGGGGTGGGAACAGTAGAAAGGAGTAGACGAGGCCCCAGTGGGCAGAACGCAGATGACCCCGCAAGCGTTTGGAGCCCTGGCTTTTAGTTTGAGGGGTAGGAGGCCATGGAGGGTTTCGAGCACAGGAGTGGTAATAATAATCCGGCTTAGGTTTTAACTGAGTGACTCAGGGTCCTGCGTTGAGAGTAGGCTGAAGAGGGACCAAGAATGGTGGTTGGAGACTGTTCAGGAAGCCCTTGACTACTGCAGGCAAGAGATTATGGTAGTTGGACCAGGGCAGTGACAGTGAAGGTGATGACAATTTGAAGGAAAAGAATTTGATCTTTGTAAACCTTGAAAAGAAACTTCCAAAAGTTCTTGAATAGGAATAACTTCTACTGAAGATTTATTTGTATCAATTGGAAACCCTTAGAGCACGAATCAAGTTGGGTTAGTTATAGCAGCTATTAATATATGACTCAGTTTTGTCCGTAGGGCTTGGACTCAACATGACCAAAAGCAGAAAATCTCCATTGTGATTTAGTTGCTCTGAGAATCTCTGGTCCACTCCTAAGGCTTCTTCAGCTACCCTCAGACCAGGGCTCTCGAGAAGGTTCTCAGACTTACTCAGAAACCAGAGGGCCCAGGAATACATAACTCTTTGCAGAAACATATAAATATATATTATACAGAGAGAAATGAGTATGTTTACTTTCCTTGTCTAAATCAAATGCAAACAGCACTTGGCTATTAACTAAGCTCTCAAAAGAAGCATACTTAATCAAGTGCTGTCAGGTTTTCTCACTAATATTTTTTGTTGTCTTTAAATTCCTTTTGTCACTGGGAAAGCTCATCAGCAGACAAGTAGGAGTGGGCAAAGGAAAGTTGAAGAAAAGGGCATGAAAGAAAACTTTGAGGCGCATTCCAGCTAATTGCACTCCAGCTAATTGGTTATCTGATTTAACCACATTAAGTGATTTAACAAAGAAGCACCTCAGTGCCCTCATGAGACAGCGATGTGCACTGTAGGGGTGAGTGAATGGTGGAAACCACAGTCTTGAACTGTAGGCCAAGAGTCCCCTGAGTCCGGGACCAGCACGTTGTCACTAACCTATGAGGAGGCTGGGGAGACCACCCCAGAACACCTGCTGAGCCCAGATTTCCAGTTTGCCGAAATCAAGGTGGCCATTCCGGTTTCTACCCTGGGTGGGCTTCTGGTTTTGTTCTTTCCCATTTTGAAATACGGCGCTCCTCTTTGGAGTTCAGCCAGCCCGACAAATTTGTTTCCAGTGGCTTGGTTACCTTAAACATTATTTAGTCCCCGGAGAAGGAACACAATCTTTCTATCCCAGCGAAATCTCTAAAGGTAATTGATATATTGAAATTGATGTGACAGTTTAGTCTGATAAAAATCATGAATCAATGAACTAACCGCTATCCAATGTTTTACGTGCATCATTGCATCTAATCATCCTGGCTAGTTTGATACAATTGTCCCTATTATATAGATGAGGAAAACAGAAAACTGAGGCTCAGAGAAGTGTTTTCCAGGATCACCCAGCTAGCAAGTGGTCTGCGTGACTCAAAGCAGGAATCTTTATACTGGACTCTACGTGGGATGGACACCCCGGGAAGGCTGCATTTGTTTCATTGGTATAGGAGGGAAAAGTTCCTGATGTTTGTACTGTTGCATATTTAATGTTAGATATAAAGTTCTCTTCAAGATCATAAAATTTTCTGGCTGGCAAAGAGCATTGTGTTATTTTTCAAAAATCTAGAGAATGGAAACAATGGATTTTTAAAAAAATACTAAGGTATTTGAAAGAATTATTGCAATTACTTTTACTCTGCCAGTGTGAAAATAGCCTAAAAGTAATATAAGCCTTTTGTGAAATTGCTGGGGGGAAAAAAAAAAAAAGTGAGCTGAAAATAGACATGAAGATTTAAGTGGATCTATCTTTACTTCCAGCCATCCCTCCATTTATCATGAACACTTTGGAAAAGAAAGCCTTTCTCAAGGTAAGCCCCAGTTCTGTTTAACCTTGTCTCAATCCTTTCAATTTGTTTTCAGACTTCAAACTGTACAGAATATTTCCCACAAGAATAGTGAGTAAAGAATTTGAAGGCCCGTGGCAATTGGGCACTTCAGGGGATATTTTATTTCTAATATCAGATATTTGAAAAAGCTCTCATAAATCTTCATTTATTGAATGCTGCCCACTCCTCTTGAGAGGTTATAACCCAGGTACACGTTCATTGTCGTCATCAGTCGGATCCCTAGGTAGGTAATAATGAGGAGATGGTGCGAATTTGGAATGATTTGTTTGTTAAGTCCCTATACATACTATCAGAAAGGAAAAATAATCTGGAGTAGTAGCTTCACAGAACACTGAATTTAGTGCCCTGCTGTATTTTTCTTTGGTGATGATATCTAATAATCTATTAATCTATCAGCCGCCTCCCCTCAGGGTCTGAAAATATTATAGGATGAAACTGTCACTGAGAAATCTCTGTGCATTGTCTGCATTCTTTTTGTAACTTCCATGATTTAATGCAATCATATTTATGCTTCATCTTAGCTTTCCAGTTCTTGTAACAAGTAGGAAAGAGTGGGATAGGGTGACTCGTTTGGCTCCTGCTGTGTTTGGAAACTGACACCATTACACCTGCCGGGAGGAATGGGTCCAGTTCCTCGCTGGAGGAGCAGGTGTGTTGTAAACACTGCAGCTCTCTTGGGGTGAATTGTTTTGGGTCTTAGCAACAGAACCGTCACACTGAGAGGACAGTTATCAGACTTTGAAAAAAGGACATGGTTCACAGACCAAACACTTCCTGAATGATTTCTGTGATTAGGAGAATTCTAAGTGTCCAACAGGTAGATGTTCATTGACCTATATTCACCCTATGGGCTCCAGGAGGAAAATTAAGGCCAACACTAAATACTTTCAATACAATCACATTCTTAGAAAAATAAGCCAAGAAAGTATGCTTTGAAAAAATAGTAGTGTTGAGTGCCTCATTTGACCGGCATGTTGATGCCCCAATCCCACGTGAGGGAAAGGGGACCCTCTCTTCAGCAGCCCCCTCACAGTCTTTCTTGGGAGCTTTGGGTACGTGAGCAGATTATATTCCCTGAGCTTCTTCCTCTGGCAATCTTACATGTCGATGTGAATTGCAAGATAGGGCGTCACAGTGGCTCTGTAGTGATTGAACTGTCCCATTGCTCCTGGGAACGTTCCCAGGGGGGATCCACAGACCCCCCCCGGGCCACCCCAGGAGGCTGCATCCTCAAATGCACTCTGAGTCCCCATCCATCTCCTGTGAGGGTTTCTACAGCCTTAAGTGTAAGATTAAACAAAAATATAAAACAGTTACACTGATTTAATCAGTAAAGCTATTAGTGATGACCAAAATGTAAATTTGACCTCATTTGGCATAATTTACCTACTTCGATAAGCCCTTATTTTGAGGATTCATGAAAAGGCTTTGCTGAAGTCTGTTTCTGCTGCAAAATTTAGAAAAGATGAATTCTTTAAAACTGCTCAGGGATTAGTTTATGTACTAGAACAGGGACTAGATCTTGAAATTACCAAATTATGTAAACAGATGAACTCTTTAAAGCTGCCAAGGAATTAGTTTATGTACTGGAACAGTGACTAGATCTTAAAACTACTAAATTATGTAAACATCTAAAACTCACCAACTTTGACATCTCAGTGATTTTCAAATAATCTAAAAAAATAAAACCAAAAATTAATGCTCCTTCCTCTATCCATCCCTGCTTTCCTTATGGGAAGTAATTTAGACTTTGAGGGAGAAAACCTATCAAATGAACTTAGAAAGGGGGCCATCAACATTATTCTCCAGGATGCTAATAGGAAGTGACCCACCCAGTGGATCCATAACTTTGCAGACATGGAATTGATGCCCTGGGTTCTTCTCCGCTGGCTCTTGATCTGATAAGTCATTAGGATTATAGTCTTTCTGCAAGGGCATATGTTGACCCAGGCAACCTTTGGATTTGCCTGGTTGTTAATTTCTTAAGGTATTGGCATGCCAACTTTGGGAGCAATGGAGAATCAAAAACCATGTTTAATAAACCCAACTTCCCCTCCCATGGAATTTAAGCAAAATCCGGTTTTTAAAGCAAGACCAGACTTCTGGGTAGATACAAGGCTTGGAAATTGTCATCTCATCATGTTAGTTTGTCTGGCATAAAAGTGAACTTTTGCAAGAGAGGAATACTTTTGCAAGTGTGGGTCATTCCATCAATAATATATGATTGTCGTGAATTTGCAGGTGACTGTGAGAGCAGGTGGGAGGCCACCTTCAGTGGCAGTGTCCCCACCATTGAAGCTTTCCCATCCCCTTCTCTCTGCCTCTCAAACATCACCCAGCACCCGGTTAGCAGAGGTATGTCAGCAGCCCGGCTCTGGAGTGGAGCGGGGCCTTATTCCCCAGAGCCTTACTCCAGGCTGTGGATATTGAGCACACATGGCTGCTTACATGTGAGCTGATCATGGCGTGGGATTCCACAAATTCTGTAGGAAAGTCTGCATTCGAACCTACATTCATGCTAAAGAGTTAGGTCACCGGGGAAGACATGTGAAATGAACTTGGTCCTTTACTCTCCCAACTGTCATGACTTTGAACTCCTGGGGTCTCAGTGTTGTTGGAAAAGTTGCCACGGTTACTCTAATATCTTGGTGACAAACACTGGGCAGGAGACATAGCTGGGCATATTGCATCATCTTCTTGCTGGGACAGACAGAAATTGCTGTAGATACACCTGGCATTTTCTTCCATGAAGCAGCCAGCAAATGATACAAGCAGTTACCCACTGTTGCCACACTGCCCTAGGCTTTTCACAACAATACACGAATAAATATTGTGCTTTCCTCCCTTGTGTTTGTTTGTGGTTTTCAGCTTTGCTTGGTACCATACCCTTCAATAATCATATAGAGGTGTGCCACCTCGATTCCCCTCTGCCCTCCCCACTCCACCACTGAAGGGCCTCATGTAGACCCGGAAGGGGCCGCTGGCATCAGAAGCCATGGGGCAGGGTTGGGGAAGGCGGTCAGAGTAGCTCATGGGTCAGTCCGAGCGCCTCACTAGCTACAGAGGGTCTGGCTGCAGCTGAACTCGTTCAGACCTCTGTGGAGGATGGTGCTTTGAAAAAGCAATGGCTAAATGTTGAGCTCCTCAGACATACACCCCACTCCCACATTCAGGGTTGCTGTTACACCGAAATATCGCATTTTGCCCATGTAGCGAGGACTGTAGGACTTCACTGATACCTATGGCCATTACAAAAGCATAGGCAGAGCCAGCTTATCTTCCTATCCATATGTTTCCATCTGCAAAGGACTTGCACATGCTATTTGGAAGGGCAGGCTTTTCTGAGCCCTCTTACAAAGGCTTAGAGGTCATTTCCTCAGCCGTTCATCATGCCCATGTGGGTGGCATCTGCCTGGGTCGGTTAGCCCTCTGATTGTTCCCGCAGCTCCAGCGGCCAGATGTGCCTCTCTGCAAGGATGTATTTATCTGGGCTTTTACCTTGACTATGACCAGACTCCTCTGCAAACATGAAATGAATTGAATGTTCTTGGCTTTTTTAAACGGTGAGCTTGGGGAGCATTCAACATGACTCATCCTTCCCCCTACGCTTTATCTTTTCCCAAATGGAGCGCTGGCAAAAAGCATCAGCTGTGGGCAGGTGACTCACAGAGATCTTTGCAGTAAACCAAAAAGTTCACTGCTTAAAATCTGGTGCTTTTCCCAACAGTGTTCTTGAAGAATAGCTCCTGTGGTCTCTTTACTTTGCTGGCACTTTCATTGGGAATAAAGTTGATATGATTTGGGTCAGATAAGAGCTCCTCATTCCTTAAGTTCTAGTTCGTTTATATTTTCTTTAATAAAAGTGGACGGCCCTGTCTACTCAGTAGATTTTCAGGATTGTCTGCTAATGGAGTGTGAACGTAGCATTTATTTGTTCATTCATTTATTTTATTCAGCAGCCCTTTGTTGAATGCCTGTTGCATGCCAAGCAATGTGCTAGGTCCTAGCATCAGAGAAATAGGGCTTGGGCCCTGCTCTCAGGGACCATATAGCATGGTGGTGGGGAGAGGCACAGGGCAAATGGTTCCAATACATGGCGAGTACAGCGTGGGGCACAGAGGGAGCATAGAAGAGGTTTCACCCCCAACTGCCATAGGTGGGCAGAGACTTGAAGACAACTGGCCAGGGGCACCTGCTTTGCAGAAGCTCAGAGAAGACACAGAGCGTGGCTTGTTGGGAGACTTGTAGATGGTCAGGTTGCCTGGGATGTGGGCTGTGTGTAGGGAACTGACTGTACCATATATAAAAATCAACTCCCAATAGTTCATGGAATCTAAATGTAAAAATCTACAATTGTCAAACTTCTAGAAGAAAATATAGCAGAACATCTTTGAGATCTAGAGTTGGGCAAAGATTTCTTAGACATAACACCAAAAGCACAGTCCATAAAAGAAAAAATTGACAAATTGGGCTTCAACAAAGTGTTAAAGTTCTGTTTTTTGAAAACTGTAAAGAGATTGAAAAGACAAGAAACAGACTGGGAGAAAATTTATGCAAAGTATGTGTCTGATAAAGGACTTGTATCCAGAATATATAAAGAATCCTCAATACTTGTTAAAGAAAACAACCCAGTTTTTTTTTTAAAAAAAAGGGCAAAAGGTTTGAACAGACATTTCACCAAGTATATATAGATATAAAATAATATCACATGTAAAGATGCTCAGTATCTTTAGTCATTGGGGAAATTCAAGTTAAAAACCACATTAGCTACCATTAAACGCCTATTGGAATGGCTAAAATCAAAAAGACTGACCATAACAAGTGTTGGCAAGGATGTGGAGGACCTGAAACTCTCATTCCCTGCTGGTGGGAATGTAAAATGATACAACCACTTTGGAGAATAGTTTGGCAGTTTCTTAAAAAGTTAAACATATGCTTACCATGTGACCCAGCCATTTCACTCCTAGGTATTTACCTAGAAGAAATGAAAACATATATCCATAAAAGACAAATGTTCAAAGCAGCTTTATTTGCAATAGCCCAAAACTGGAAACAATCCAAATGTTCATCAACAGGAGAATGAATGGATTATCAAAGCAATACATTCCATGCAATGGAATACCTAACCCAGCAATAAAAAGTCCTGAACTATGGATACACACAACAGCATGAATGAATCTCAAAACAATTACACAAAAAAGTAGATACTGTATATAAAATCCTAGAAATTATAACCTAGTATATAATGACAGAAAGTAGATCAGAGGTTGCCAGGGAATGGGTACAGGGTTTAGGGAAGATGGTGGAATTGCCAAGGGCACAAGGAACAAGGAAAACATTAAGGATGATGGCTATGTTAATTATTTTGATTGTGGTGATGGCTTCACAGCTGAATACTTACGTCAAAACTTTTACATACACAGTAAGTATGTGCAATTTATTGTATTTCATAAAGCTATTGGAGAAAAGATCATTGGGAGGAGAAAGAATTTACTCATATTAACTTTTTGAGCTTTTACTTCATTGAATATATATCTTTTAAACTTGTGATTACTGTCTTTAATTCATTTAAACTTTTCATTTAAAATATCCTCTGTTTGCACAATTCTGTGCTAAATAAGGTATGTCCCTCCCTCACGGAGTTCTGTGATTATCTAGGGGAAAACCAGTCATCCTCAGCTCGCTTATTTAATCTCAGACTAAGTTCTGTTTAAGAAGTAGGGATGAACGAGGCAGGATGGGATGCTAGGAAGGAGTCGGGAGGAGGGATGACATCCAGGTTGGGTTTCACGGGAGAGATCACAATTCTCCAGGATCCTTGTCGTTACCGAGAGCCTTTCCAACAAAACCCTCTGCACAAGCCACCATCAGCCTTTGGTTTGTACACATCCATCGTCGAGATTACACGCAACTGTTCAAGAGTCCACTTGACCTGAGGATGGGCTCTCATGGGTTCATCTTCCCGCAAGATCTCATTCACGGCTTAGCTTGCCTTCCCATCACCAAGTCTGTGTACCCGCGCAGATGACACACATCTGGGAAGTGCTAGGAAGAGGATTTACCATCTCCTTATGAAAATCCTTCATCATCAGACAGAGCCAGTTGCCCCAGATACAATATTTCCTTTTCCTGCTTTCCTTTGAGGGGTGGGGCCCCTCTGTGCGAGCTGCATGGTCTGTCTCTGCTTGATGACATCTCTCCCTTCCTCTCCAGTCCACGTCTCTCTCCCTTCACGTTCACCCATGTGATGTACCTTTTTGCCAGAGGAGTCTTCTCGGGGACCAGGGTATGCCTATCATGCAAGCCTCCTTGCAGTCATATGATCTTTTAACAGCTTGTGTTGACACTTAACTAAGTTGGCTGATTTCATTACAACCAGTTCACAACTTGGTTGCAGCTCTTTCAGTGGCCTTATTTATATAATCTATATATTTCGTTGCTCTTTATATTGCATATTATGCTTTTTTAAAACTCCCTTTTGAAAACTAAAAATCTAATAGCACTTATTCTCTAAAAGACCAACCAACTCATTCATTTCCATTAACAAAAAATTGACAGGCAAAAATTTGTTATGCCAGCAATAGTTTTAGCCATACCGACAGCAACTAAAACCAAGAAAGGAAAGGTGCAGAGGAGGAGGGGGGATACTTGTTGGGTTTCTGCTACGTTCCGGGCACGGTACTAGGTGCTTTATTAATGTTATCTGGCATATCTTCTCCCACACGCTTTTAGGAAACTGTTGTGATCCTCATTCTACAGAGAAGGAACCAAAAGTTGGAGACTGTGCCCTTTTCCCACAGTGGGGATGAACTGGTAGGGCAGGGATTTTTTTTTTTTTTTTTTTTTTTTTTTAATTTTTGGCTGTGTTGGGTCTTCGCTTCTGTGCGAGGGCTTTCTCCAGTTGCGGCAAGCGGGGGCCACTCTTCATCGCGGTGCGCGGGCCTCTCACTATCGCGGCCTCTCTTGTTGCGGAGCACAGGCTCCAGACGCGCAGGCTCAGTAGTTGTGGCTCACGGACTTAGTTGCTCCGTGGCATGTGGGATCTTCCCAGACCAGGGCTCAAACCGGTGTCCCCTGCATTAGCAGGCAGATTCTCAACCACTGCGCCACCAGGGAAGCCCTAGGGCAGAGATTTGATTGCAGCTTTGTTTGTCTTCCAGCCTTGGAACCACGCTATACAGATCCCCAGCCAGGAGAGAAATTATAGCTAAGTGATAACGATTTCTCCAGCTCCCATATAGCCAGGCATCTCTCAGATTATATGTGCAAGGGAGAAAAATGAGAAGCCGCTTAATCTTTGCATGTGCGTTCATGGACAGATCGAAGAGGGAAGTCAGGACTAACTGTAATGCTGTTACAGTGTTAGCCCTGCATTTCACTAATCGCATTCCAGCTGGATCTTGTAATGTGGCGAGGTTCCTGTCCCAGTTAACCAGCAGAAGAAATTGTTTCTAAGAGCCTGTGTAAAAAGTACTCAAAATAATTTATTTCTCAACACAGAGGTTCCCATGGATGAGCGCACCTATTCAAGTTGGATTAGTTGGCTTCTGGTGAGTAGAATCACTTTGATGTCATTAATTTCTTTTTTTAAGATAAATAGACAGCATATGAAATGTGAGGGATAATATGGGACACACGTTTTGAAAATGAGACCATCCCAGAACATCTGGAACTATGGTCCCAGTCATTAGCTAGACATAAACTGTCTTTAGAGAAACCTACAACATTTGGGGCTATTTGTGTGATTCTTTTTTAAACTCCTTTTATCTCTTTGATTTAAAAAAAAATTATTTTGGCAGCCCTTGGTAGTAAAATTATACAAACAGGACATATTTTTGTGAGGCAGCATAATACTCGAAAGAAAGAAAGGGGATTGTTATCAAAGTAAAATAATAGAAAAAGAATCTGAAAAGTCGACCATTTCAAAAATGCTCTGATTTTTTTCTTTTTTTTTAAGTTTGGTATTTGCTACACCTCTGTGCTGTGCTCTGTTTCCTCAGAAAAGGTATGTATTTGTTATTCTTCAGAGTGATCATGCGTTTTAATCCTAAAAACCAGGTGAAGAGACAGGTCCATTTCACTAGTAGGAAAGTTGAGTCTCAAAAAGATAATGAAGCCAAGTCTCTAAAAGGAAGAGATAAGAGGCAGAAATCAAATGCATGTCTGTTTAATATCAAAATTCTCTTTTCCCAGCTCTTTTCTACCTGCTACTGTTACATTTGAAAATTCTTTATTCTTGTGTAAGACTCAGGTTAACTCTGGTGCCAATTTGCTCTTATAAAAATTTAAGTATGGCTCGATGTCCAATCCATTGGCAAATGCATCTATAATGCAGATATATATTCGAATTTAAGTTCCACCCCTAGGGACAGCAGTTATATGCACTTAGCTTTGGTGGTTGGTATATTTGCTTCCCTTCTTCCTACTTAGGGTTTTTTTTTTCTTTTTTTGCCTTAAAATCTTGATTGTGCACGTGTCTTTCATCACAAGCTGCCCTTGAATCCTGCCTTTGATGTAAGAACTGTGTTGACAGGCATTAAATCAGCATCACATAAATCTAAGGCTTCAGCTTTTTTCTATTGTAACATCAAGGCACAGAGGAGCAGCATTTTGTTGTTTTGCTGTGGTTTGTGTTACCAGGCTCCTGCCCTTGTAATATCCTTCATGGGCCAGCAGGCCCCAAACATACGGCCTTTAATGCCCTAGGCTTTCACAGTAGGTTTGAGATGAGGTATTCTGTTCTAGAACTAACTTCTTCAGGTCCCTCTACCTGATAGAAAAATCCATCTTTTATCTGGTCTTTCACTTCTGCCTTTGACCCCCACTGTTCTTAGTTGGGGATTTAAATTTCGAGGAGAGGAAACCTTTATCACCTTGATGCCTATAGCTAAGCCCTCCTTGAAGAGGGCGGGACCTTCAGAACCTCTGCTGAAGCCCAATACAGATGAATTTCCTAAAGAGGAGCACTCATACCTATTTAATTGTACAAACCCCAGAATCTCAGGGCTTAAGGTAAGAAATGTTTATTTCCTTAGTATATTGCATTGGAATATGTGTTCAGCCCTTGACCTTGCACTCGGTGACTTAGGAACATGGCATTTGGGTTGAGAAAGATCTGACTTCAAATCTCAGTTACACCTCCAGTTTCCTTATCTGTAAAATTAGGATAATACCTGACTTGCCGGGTTTTTATAAGGGTTAAAATGCATAATGTCTGACCCAAAAACTGAGTGCTAACTCATACCCATTATCATTATCATCAGCAACATCATTTTAAAATTACTCAAGTTCCCACTATATGGAAAAAAATAGCCATTGTGGTTTTTTTTTCTAGTTTTTTCCTATATTCATAATTTTTCTCTTTTTTGCATATGTTTATAAATCTATATCCTACCTTTTTTACCTCGTAGTTTACCACATCTCAACTATATTGAAGAACAGATCTTTTTAAAAGACTGATTATATAGTCTTACCAAACCCAGGTTCGGCTGCTCGCCGCTCAGAAGCCAATAATTCAAGAGGCAGGTGTCAGTAGAAAGGAAAGGTGCTTTAATCATAAAAGCTGGCAATCTGGGGAGATGGTGGACTCGTGTCCAGAGACCAATTCTGATGATTCTTCTCAGCCATGACAGTTTTTAAAGGGAAAAATGGAGGGGAAAGAATCTCAGTGAATCATCGAGGCAGGAGGTTGGATTCTGCATCATTCTCCGTTTTGTGCAGACTGGCTGACTCTCTTAAGATGTTATCTTGCCCATATGATCTGCCTGCGGGATTGCTTAGGGGGATTCGTTGGGGGTAGAGAGCTAGTCATTTTCTTAACTGCTTACTTCTTCGGTCTTCTTTTTATCTAGGAAAAGAATCAACAGGTTAGACACCGCATGGTGTGCATTCAGGACAGCACAAGTCAGGAGTTAGGTTAATTGCCTAGTGATCTCATCCCTGTAATTAGGTTCTTTTAAGATTAGAGGGGAACAGAAATGGGCAAACAGGAAAGGGGCAAACGAGTTGCTTTCAATAACAAAACGTCCACAGTTTTTCTGGACAGTTTTTCTTCATCCTTAATACATATGCACATATAAAACATTCAAGTACATTTTTAAATGCATAAAGCAAACACGAACAGTGGTCCTCTCAGTAGTGTGACAACAAGAGATGTTTCTTCTCGTACATTTTAGTATTTTCTGAGAGTTTTAGAATAAGTATGTTTTACCATACAATGGACAAAAGCACATTAACGCAAGTGAATTTTTAGTGCTAAAAAACTCCACTGAGTGCATATATCTTTTTTTCATTAACGGTGAACATTTATGTTGTTTTCCTTGGGAAGTGGCATGACCACAGGTTGTTTTCCAATACCATCAGGGTCTATGAGTGTCATCACCATACCTCCTTGCTGGCAAAAGTGGTTTTTAAGGCTTGTAATAAGATGAGAGGTAAAAAGGGTTGGGTTCTGATGGCGCCTTTCTTTGATATTTAGTGACAGTTTTCTGAGAGGAACAGGATACTTGTTTTCTGGGCACGTGAAGCCTTTTTCAAACAGGACTCTGTCGCCCTAGTCACGGGGGTGGGTGGGGCCACTCTGTCTCCTCTCTCCAGGTTCTAATTCCCACCTCCGCCCGTGGAATGACCCTGTCTGTCGTCTCTCCCTTCTCCCAGTTCCATGTCTGTGACAAGCTTGGAGGCCGAGCTGCAAGCCAGGATCCGAGAGACCCATCCTGAATTACGGCGGGTGTACTTTAACAAGGGATTATAAAGTAGGGAAAGAAACATCTTCAGAGGATCCTACCAACCGCAAGTGTGGTGTAGCCAAGTTGGTAAGGAATATCCTGGTCCTGGTCAACTGGTGACAGAAACCTTTTAACGATCCACATTAGCCTTTTAGAGTCAAGCTGCTACTTATAGCACAGCACCTGGGGTGGCCTCCCCTTACATTTGAATCATGGTATAATTTACAGAAACACCCTTCCTGTAGCTTTTATAGCCACTGTTTTTTCAAAGACAATATCCCAGCCCTCACCCAGAGTTTTCAAAAGCACCGTTAGGCATACAGTAGATGTTCAGTATATTGACTGTCAGTCAGTGAAAAGGAAATCTGTTTAAAATACTGAATTTTTATCCTACTCTTGTTTCAAATCAAGGAGAGCTCTCAATAGTGAGTTGAGAAAACACAAAAGCCCTGAAGCTAAACTGTAAAAGAAAATGACTCATAAATATTAAGGACAGTTTACTTTCCTGCCCAGTTTGGGCTGGAGGCAACCCGAAGTAGAAGATGAGTTCTTTGCATTTGTAAGATAAAAGCTCCTTCATACACCTCCCGGAAAAGTCAGAGTGATAGACAATGGTGAAAGGTCCCTGCTGTCAACAGCTGTATGCTTTCATATTGCTGATGGATTTCTTCGGTTGAGTTTGAAATTTATTCTATTTTACATTCTTATGAAGATATTAATCTTACCTTGCATTTGTTGACTTTATATTCAATCATTTAAATCAACTAATCAAATAACGGAAATGCACAAATGTCAAATTTTGGAAGTATATTCGAAACCAACGCTGTATGACTGGGTTGAATCTGGCGTGTTTGATTTTTTTTTTTTTATAAGCGAGAGAACAGTTCCATCTGCCTGCATGTCTTTTCTTGTCATCCTCGTAGATCTCTTTGGCTTTCAGGAAGATACGGAAATAATGTGTATGTGAATCAATGACTCAATGAGTTTTACTTGAATGTTGTATATTACATTCCACCCTGTTTGAAAATAATGAACCCGTGGACCACTGTTTACATCATCTGTAGTAGCTTCACATATAATATATTTAATGTAACAGATTATGTTTCAATTCTGTAGAGGTTCAAAGGCATATGTGAGGTGGTCATTTCACTGAGTGTAGACCACTTGATTCAATTTGTAATTCAGAGACTTATAAGTGGGAAAAAAATGTAGAAACTAGTTTGGGCAAATTTTTCCTGACAATGTGACCAGACTGAATTTCCTCATAAAGAAAAAATGGTGTGCCTCGTGTCTGTGTTTCTCTTTTCTCTAAAATGATGAATGGACCTGAAGCTCTTGGGCCACTCTGAGCCTTCCTTTATACTGCCAAAATATTCTCATTTAGAGTTTCTGTCTTAAACCATTTGAAGCAAAAGAGCTTCCCCATGACATTCTGGCCTTGGATGTCTTTTGTTGCCATAGATGCTTCTCTTTAAAAATGGGTAAAAGCGGGAAATTCAAGGCAGAGCTCCACGAGGTGCTTAAAGGGCACTTTTAACAAGAAACTAAAGCACTTGAGGCCTACCCCACTCGCCCCAGCTAATCTCAGAATTCTTACCTCCAGTCAAGTGGCAGCTCCATGTCAAAATCTTAACCTTCGTTGAAAAATTAATGAATGCCTGGTTGGAAGATTGACAAACTAACCGAAATTTTAATACACACCAGGATGAGATGACCAAAGGATCATTATAAAAGGGATAATGAGCCTGGAGATGTGTCTTTTTAAACATTATCTGTTGAAGCTTCTGACTCTTGATGCTTTTATAGAGAACTATGAACTGTATAGTTGAATCATGGTTTATAAAAAGGAACAAAATGAACAAAGATTGGCAATCTTCGCTGATCTCTTAGGAATACCTCTTCTGGAGAAAATTCACATGAAGTGCAATATGCTTGTAAAGGTAAATAGTTATTAATATTTCTAGTAAAATGATATAAAGAATTATGACTGTAAGTATTAACTGACTGGCAGCTTTTTTTCAGTATTAGCACAGTGTCTGGCCAGTGTTGGAGTCAATGTATTATTTCAGTTCAACTGGATGAAATGTTAAATAAACTCAGAATGAAAAAAAATTCTCTCTTTTATTTGTATGTAAAGGATGATGCAGTTTTTATATTATAGTCAATGGTACCTTTCATTCTAACTTAATATCTGGGTACCATCAGTAACTCCTGATGAAGAGATATTTTTGTATTATGCCTTTAGCAGGAAATATATTTCTAGTTTTGGCTACCAGTTTTCCACCTTCTTGAACACCATAGAGGCTCCCACCCACCCCCGGCAGCCCCACACAGCGTAATTCCAGGTAACGTTCATTATGACACAGGGGGAATGAGATTCTGCCTTAGACCCTGATGACTGACACCCTTACACATGGTGGTGAGGTCAATTTGTTTTTGTATTGTTTGTCAGGTTCTAATGTGGAACTAACGTTTACCATAGTTCACAGAGAAAATCTAAATTTAACCCAGGATTGGGGAGTGCCTTATTAACAGACGTAAAAAAGAACTGAGCATTTTACCCACCTTGGTCACGTCTCTGCTCTGTTTTGCTACAGGACCTCTGTTCATCACTTAAATTATTGAAATATATTCAAGAGCTTGGGTCTAGGAGTCAGACAGAGCCGGTACAATCTTGGTTGTACCCACTTTTAAAATAAACATATCTGGGCTGCTGACATTCTCTGTGACCTTCAGTTTTATTAGTTTGGATTGTTGGGAGAGAATAATTGAATCTACCTCATAGAGTTGTTGTGAACAAGATAATTCCAGCACAGCGGTTTACGTAGTGCCTGGCACAGAGTAAACATTCAGTGGATGATTGCTGATTGTATATTTGTCTACAGATGCTGGATGTGCATTCAAAATGCCAGTATATCAATATACTGGTAAGATTTCAGAATCTTGGCGGCTTCCCCACAGATAACCCACAACCTCACTAAAAGTAGCAGATTAAAGTGGCCACGGCGAGACACTTGAATCCATCCTTTTAAAACGTCCAACAATTAAGGTTTTGCCTAAATGAGACAGAGGTAGGAAAGTCTCTGCTCACAGATGAGAAAGCTGGGGCTTCAGTAGTACAAGTTCAAGGCTGCTCCTGGTCGCTTGAAAACTATAGTGGCAGCCAAGGTCTGACACGTGAATCTACAGCCCTGTCCAAAAGTGTAAACAACTGGAACACTCCAGTAAAATTAGTTTTCAAACTGGTATATTCTTGAGTATTCAGAATTTCACTGAAAGCCAAAGAAAAATAAGGTTACATTTGTTAGTGATGTTATAAAGTATCACTTAAATTCTAGATGTTCAAAGTATGGTCCATAACCCAGCAACATCCAAATTGGTTAGAAACGCAAGTTCTTGGGCCCCAGCCCAGACCTGCTGAGCCAACATCTGCCAGATGACAGGAGCCCTGAGATCCCTGTACGCATCACAGCTGGAGAAGTTCTGGCTGTGCCACGTCTCCAATGTTCCCAGGGACCCGAGCTTCACTGGGTCAATTTCAGATCAACTTCTAATACTCGGTGAATTTGCGTATTTACCCCTCACCAGATTCCAAGGAAGCTTCCAGCTTCAGTGTTGACGTTCTTAGGGACATAGGATCAACAAGCTTACGAGGGCAGGGATTTCTGTTTTGTCCACGGCCGTAGCTCCATCACCTAGAACAACTGGCACCAGCCAAGGGTCCCCCTGGTCATCGGGTTCATCCTGGGCTCTTTCTGGAAATCTGAAGAAGGGTCTTCACATTTCCAATATCCAGTTGTGGAAAGGAATTCACTTGGTGTCACGGAGAGGTCGTCACCAAGATGTGGAAAGAACAGGGAATCTGAGGGTTTCTGGGACCAGAGCTGGCAATGAATGTTATCCTTGGGAACCGAGAGGCAAAATGACTGGGGGCGTCCAAGTTGTAAGCATTGTTCTGGAGCCAGCCCAACTGTCACGGAGGACACCACCGCCCCTGTAGCTTTTGGAGCCGAAGGAGCACTTGGGACAAGACACACAGGGGCTTGTTTAACCCTCAAGGAGACCACGATATGCCCAGTTTTAAAGAGAAGGAATTTGAGGCTGAGAGATGTGGGCTGATTTGTCTAATGTCATGCGGTGGCCCAACCGCTATCTCAGTCCAGGCCTGTCAAACTCCAGTGTCTTCCACTGTACTTCACAGCTTCTCCATCAATAGGAATAATTAGAACTAGCTTCAGTACAGCATTTTACAATCTTCAACATGTTTTTATTTCTGCATACATTACTCCTTGTAATACCCCCAGCAGTTCCTCTGAGATCACCTCCATTAAAAAAGTGGGGAAACAGTCTTGAAGAAGTGAAATCACTTACCACCAACCTAACTTGGTGGATTCACAGGATTATAAAAGATGTATTCACGTTCCCACACACCCCCCCCCCCACAGACAAAAGGTTTATGGAACATACAGAATTCCAATAAGGACCCAACCAAGGTCAAAGGCAGATCAGCAAGGTCATTTCCAGATAGGATCCCCTATTAGAGTAATAGGAACAATGGTTTTCAAAGTGTGGTACCTGGTCCAGCAGCATCAGCTTCACTGGGAACTAGAAATGCATGTTCTCAGGCCCTTTGGTACTGAATCAAAAACTCTAAGGTGGGACCCGGCCAACTTCTAACAAGCCCTCTGAGTGATTCTGACACAGTCCATTCAAACTTGAGAACCACTGGGTGGATGTTAGGATGAATGCTAGAGTCGCGTTCAGCTCCGTTCTGTGAACTGAGGCAGGCTAATCGCTCTAAACCTCAGTTTCCTCATCTGTAAAATGAAGTTAATACCACTTCCGTCACTGGGTTATTGGGAGGATTCAATGAGAATTAATAAATGGACAGCACTGAGCCTGGCACAGGGCACACTCAACGCATTGTAGCTAAATTTATGTGATCCCCGGGGCCGGAAGTTTGACAACACTGTTCGTGATCCTACAGGGAAACAGGCACTCTCGTGACTGCTGGTAGACATGACATCCACATTGCTGCAGTTTTCCTGCAAGACAGTTTGGGTGTAGCTATCGAAACTTATTAAAGCACGTACCCTCCTTAAAGCAATTTCACGTCTAAGAATTAATCCCACAGATGGATACACTCTGGTTCACAGGAGACCTGGCTACTCCTGGGAGGGAACCATATGAATGGAATGGTCAGGGGAGGTGAAGGAAGGGGGAGGTTGGAGAATATTTCCAGAAGATGGTGAGAAACTGCCAGGTAGGAAAAAAAAAAAGTGTACGCTATTGTGGGTAATCCCAAGTATAAGAATAAATTTTCCCTTGGGGAAAAGAATTTTTTAATTTCTGAATTGGATTTTTGCAAGATAGAAGGATAAATAACAGGTGATTGTCACAAATATGAGCTAATTTGGGAAGAAAGGCTATCTCTGGATGGTGGGATTTTTAAGTGATTTAAAAATTTTCTCCTTTATGCTTTTCTAGTTTTACAGATTTTCTTCTGTTTCTGAACTCAGGATATATTAAATGCTACTTAAAAAAAAACAAAACCCTGTAGGTTACAGTCCCAATTTTATAATAATTGATGCACTGATATGTATAAAAAGACATATTAGAGGAATATATGCCACAATGGTTAACAGTTGGTATCTCTGGATTTACAGGTAATCTTTATTTTCTTTACGGTTTTCTGTTTCTCAGATTTTCTGGAATGCACCTGTATTGGTTCTAAAATCAGAAACACGTCAAGTTCAGGCCGTTGAGTGACCCCAGCTCTGGCTTGGAAGCGGGTGCCTCTCAGCTCCCAAGCCCTGGGATTACCGAGCCAATCATTGACCCTCCCCTTGATTCCATCTCTCTCCTGGAAATGATGGAAACGGTATCTACCTTATAGACGGGCCTGAACCTGTGGTTTTGGAGCTCCAGGCCGGAGAGATCCGCAGCTCCGAGAGACGCCGCCAGGGGGCAGCATTGCCTCCAAGATCGCGCGGCTGGAGCCCACCGATCCCCAGAGCTGCCGGCAGGTGGCGCAAGGCAACAGACTGCCGCCCTCGAACGTGCATCTCTGGATTTCCAAGGCCAGATCCGGAAGATGGTGCAAGAAGCCAGGAGAAGGACATGATCTCTCTAGCTTCAGGAAGCTGTAAAGATGCCGACAAGCAGGAATGGGGCTTATTGTGCAGGGCACCTGATTCCCGGTAGGAGGGGGGCAGTGCGGAACACAGAACAATTGTAGACCAGACCCAGTCCCTGCCCTCAGGGCCATCAGTGCTGCGACACAGGCCAATCACACTTGAAGCCGGCTCAGGGAAAGGGAGCTGGGAATCAGTGAGGGCTTTAAAGAGTGGCATCTCAACTGATACCGGGAAGAAGAGTAGAAATTTCTCACTGGGAGGAGAAAAGGGGCAGGAAGAAAACTAGGGCTTCTCCGTACTGGAAAGGGCTTCCCTTTCCATGGAAAGATCTGGAAACCAGGGAGAGTGTGGCTGAATGGTGTGTGCAAAGGAGGGAAATTTGGGGAAGATGCCACCAGGATCTCAGGGTCGTGAGGGCCCTTCAGTGCCCAGGGAAGGAGTGCGGGCTTCATCCTGAAAGCAGGGACTCCTTCTGGAGGCTTTTGTCCCGGGGAGGAAAAGCAGTCAAATCCTAACTCTGTCACTTACTGTTTTTGTCACATGGGACCAGCCAGTTCCCCTCTCCGATCCTCAGTGTACTCATCTGTAAAATGGAGACAATAAAACCTACATTACAGTCTTGCTGTGAAGCTTAAAATGGGTAAATGGAGAACCTGAGTCATGACTTTCCTTCCCTTGTCCTTTTATTTCTCTGCAATAAACCAAATGGAAAAGACAGACAAGCAGGCCATTTCCAGGATGTCACAGCGTCGGTTTGGCAAGTGTGATGTTTCCAGGGGCCAGGAAATCGATTCATCATGTGTGATTGCAATCAAGAACAAGTTCTTTCCTCTTATTCTCATTTATGGTGAAAATGTATTTTAATAATGTGCACTCTCCAAGATGGTAGCAGGAGAGAACAATTTTTAATAACGAAAAGCTAAAAATAGAGACGAAGATGACGATGCTATTGAAATTCCAATGGATGCCACCTCCTGATACAAACCCTGAATAATAATTTTGGTCCATAACTAGGAGGGGGGTTGCCGGGAACCCTGTTCCCCAGGGGAGCGGCCTCAGGTGCAGCCGGGTGGCTTACCCGCTGGATGGCTGAAATAGGAAAGAAGCAGAAAGTGTTCTTCCCACGGCCTTCTCGCTGGGCGGGGTGAGTCACATCGGCAAATCTAGTGAGGATGACCCGATGAGGAGGAAGAGGATGCTGTCACCGACAGAGAAACTGGGACTGGATTCCACTTGTGCAGCGCACCTCCAGCTTCCCAGGGCTCCTTTGCAAGGCAAAATCTGGACAATGGCGAAACAAAAGAAAACAAAGCAAAGGACTCCCAAGTAGAGGCTGACAATAAAAAATGGAGAGAGGAAGAGGAGAAGGCTGGACAGAAAAGCCACTTGGACCAGGTGTAGACAGCAGCTCTCAAGTCTGGGAATTGAGAGAGGGGAAGACAGGGTTTGGGGGGAGGGGACACAAAGAGGCAGCAATGGGGAGCCCCCATCCTTGATGCTGGGCATGAAGAGGGCACCCCCGTTTGGGTGTAGGGCAGGGTTTCTCCCCCTTGGCTTCACTCCAGAATCACCTGAAGAGCCTTTCACAAGTCTCATTGCTCAGGTCCCATCCAAACCAATCACATCCCAATATTCGGAGGTGGCCTGGGAACCGGCATTTTAGGCTCCCCAGGGCTCAGGTTCTAAGAGCAGCCAGGGTTGAGAACTGTTGTTCTCGAGATCGAGGAGGACATTAAGGTGATTCCACGGCTCTGGAGGTGCTGGGGACCGGGGGGAGTGGTTAGTGCACTCCCGCGGTGGGAACGGAACGTCCCGCAGTGAACTAGGAGTGTGGACGCAAGGAGTGCGGACCTGTGTTATCATTTATTTACACTCGACCACCGTCGAGCCTGCATTACAGACAGTGACGGCGAACAGGCACTGAGCAATTATTTTACCCTGTCGCCGCCTCATTTACTGTCACAACACCCTGTCAAGTAACTGCGACTCTAGTTGTTCCCACTTCACAGATGAAACTGCAGCATTTCAGGAACTTGCCAGAGATAGCCAGCTCACGCGTGGCAGAGGTAGGCAGAACGCCCTCTGCCTACGTGTGCTGCCCAGACCCTCCCCTCAGCGTGCCATCCATCGCAGGGGGGTGGGGGTGGGGGGGTCGAGCCAGCCTCTGACCCCAGGGTAAGCACAACCAAGGCTCCATTCCCACAGGCCTGGGAGAAGGAATCTGGAACATCGCCAAAGGCAAACAATGGATGTGCCCAGGACCGCAGTGGCTTGTTAGCTCTGGACAATGTGGCTCTGGAAGGAGTCCAGTGGGAGTGGAATTTGCAATGTGAAAGATGAAGCTTCTGGAGCCCTGCAGCGTGTCTCTTCTGGGCGCGTGGCTGCTTCTTGCATCCTTTCCCATCCAGGGTCCTCCTCCTCCTCCTTCTTCAGCCTTCTTTTCTTTTCTTTTCTTTTTAACATCTTTATTGGAGTATAATTGCTTTACGATGGTGTGTTAGTTTCTGCTTTATAACAAAGTGAATCAGCTATACATATACATCTATCCCCATATCTCCTCCCTCTTGCATCTCCCTCCCACCCTCCCTATCCCACCCCTCTAGGTGGTCACAAAGCACAGAGCTGATCTCCCTGTGCTATGCGGCTGCTTTCCACTAGCTATCTATTTTACGTTTGGTAGTGTCTGCCTCAACCTCTCTGACCTGAGAAGCACTTTATTTTCACCATCAAAATAATACACGCTCATAAGAATAAACTAAGATGACGCAGAAGTGTATAGAGATCGCTTCCTTCTTCTCCTTTCCTAATCTCAACCCCAAGGCTACCTTCTCCAGGGGTAACGGCTGTGGACTTTGATCTCCGTTCATCTGGCCACTGAATATGTTATGCGCTCACCTGTAGGTGTATTTGGTTTGACTTTACACAAATGAAATATACATATTCTACTACACCTCATTTTTCCCCATAAAATTTTTTATTTTTTAGGTAATATTTATAGATCTTCCTCATTCTTGTTAAGAGCTTCATAGAATTCTGAAACGTTAATTCCTATAATGTATTAATCATTCCTCTGTTGACGGGCATTTCTGTTATTTCCACAATTTTGCTACTACAAAAAAAATTCTGTTGTGAATATCCTTGTGCAAAGCTTTATATTCTTATGCTGTTGTTTCTTTAATAGGGGTTCCTAGAAGGGAAATTAGTTAGGTCCTAGGATGTGAGCATTTAAAATTTTGTTGATGATGATGAAAGCTAACCGAATTTAGCCTTTACTTTGATGTGCCAGGCCTGATAAGTGCAATTTAGTCACTATCCCATTTGAGCCTCTCATCAACTCTATAAGATAAACTCTCTTATTAGTCTCACTTTTCACACAATAAATTGAGGCCTAGAGAGGTTGAAACCCTTGCCCCGAATCACCCAAGGAGTAAATGGACTGTCCTCCAAAAAGGTATTTCACTCTAGCAACAGGGCCCACACCCTCCCCAAGATAGGATATAGTTGTCTTTGTAAGAACTAAACATCTAAAGGTCACTTTTTAAAAATTTACTTATCCCTTGGAGTAAACCTTTTGAACCTCCACTGTTACCATTCTCTTTTGGACCATTGTCTCCCCTACTTGGACCAGAGCCTCCACTGGCTCCTGCTGCCAGGCTTCCCTCTTTTAGCCCATCCTCCACATTTACCTGAGCAGGCACACCCTCCCCTGAAGCCATTTGACAAAGTCCTGGCTCCTCGGTCTGACATGTGAGACCTTCCACGACTTCCTCCCTGCCAGACTATCCAAGTGAATATCCTCTCTCTGGCCCTCCTGTCCTTTTCCCGTTGGCTTTTGCAAACCAAGTCCATGTACTTTCACATCTCCAGGCCTGTACACATGCCATTTCCTCTTCCTGGAAAGCTTTCCTATCTTTGATATGCCTGGTGAACTCCTACTCATCCTTCAAAGCCCAGTTAAAATGGCCCCTCTTGAGACCAGGGTAAAACCAAGAAGAACACCAAAATATTAATACTAAAGTGAGACTGATATTTATTTCTGTTTTATACTTTTTTGTGCTTTCTAAATGTTTCAACGTGAGTAACTATTTCATAATTAGAAAGAAATAAAATAACTTTAATCTTTGAGCATTTTTCAGTTGAAATGTCTTAGCCTGTGCTTTCTAAAGTAGTGCTTTAGGGGCCTGACCTAGATAATTCTAAATTACTCTCTGAGAGGAAACTTGGCCTTGCCTCTTTGTTCATATTCAGGTCCAAGTAGGTGTCTTTTTCCTCTGAGAGAATTTCCAGGCGCCTGGCACATAGGTGACACTCAATAAGTGGCTGCTAAATACATTAATTAATTAACTAACAAAAAAGTCAAGCCCATGCACACACCTTGGCTGACTTCTAAAGCATAAGCTTCTCATTCATTCAAAAGAAGATTCCTTCCTGGGCTCCTCTCCCCCAGACACAAGGACAGACATGCCCTCAAGGAAGTCCCTACATGTGATTGCTTCTGGGTTCCTCTGGGTCTTCGGCAGCTAAGAGAGCAGATGTTACATATTTGGCTCAGTGTTGGACCGCTGTCTCATTCTCCAAAGCTGGGAGGCACAGTTTAAGAGCAGAGGGATTGAGACTTCCCTGGTGGTGCAGTGGTTAAGAATCCACCTGCCAATGCAGGGGACACGGGTTCGAGCCCCGGTCTGGGAAGATCCCACATGCCGCGGAGCAACTAAGCTTGAGCGCCACTACTGAGCCTGCACTCTAGAGCCCGTGAGCCACAACTACTGAGCCCACATGCCACAACTACTGAAGCCCGCACACCTAGAGCCCGTGATCCACAACAAGAGAAGCCACCACAATGAGAAGCCCACACACTGCAACGAAGGGTAGCCCACGCTCCCGCAACTAGGGAAAGCCTGCGCGCAGCAATGAAGACCCAACTCAGCCAAAAAAAAATAAAGTAAAAAATAATAAAATAAATAAATTTATTAAAAAAAAAAAAAAAGAGCAGAGGGATGGAGGAGAGGGTCAGGGGTACTCAGGTCTGGCTATTTCTGTCCAATGCAGATTCTTCTAAAAACAACCTTTGCTCTAGAACTTGATGCTGCCTTGGCTGAACGTCAGAGCTGCACCACCGTCTGAAACTTCCCCTGACTCTTCCCCCTTTTATCTTTCATGGGCATTATGCCCATTAACCTCTTTGCTCTGCTAATTTTTACCGAGCCTTTAGCACACATCAGGCACTGATGTTCTCCGTGCACTGCCATTGAGTCCCCACAGGAATCCTCGGCTGTAGGAAACGATATCATCCCCCTTTTATAGATGAGGAAACCGAGGAGTGGAAAGATTATGTGGCTCCCCCCCGGGGGCCAAAGCCAATGGGAGGAGGAGCCAGGCTTGGACTCGGAGGCGGTGTCTGCATCCCTCCCAAAGGGAGAATGCCGAGCAGCTTTCCAGCATTCTCGTTGCTCCGTCCTCTCACCTGGATGTTTTCCAGACTCTCATTAACTCCAGATTTTTAAAAATACACTTTCCTTCTTGGAATTTGTCCAATTAGGAAATGACGTTTCCTGGTAATCTGGTCATAGATTCCTTAGCAAGAGCTGAAATGAAAGGCTTCTCCTTGGTAAAGGTGCATCAGAAGTCCCACCTTGGAGACGTGAGTCAGAATGTGGGAAGGAGAGCACTCGGTGTGCACAGAGTGGAGGAGGATCTGCCTCGGTCTCCCCGTGGTTGGCAACCC
The DNA here is from genome assembly GCF_965194805.1 of Balaenoptera borealis. Lineage (NCBI taxonomy): Eukaryota > Metazoa > Chordata > Mammalia > Artiodactyla > Balaenopteridae > Balaenoptera > Balaenoptera borealis. Next base: position 159,892,581 of record NC_138867.1, read on the forward strand.
TCGAAGGCCAGAGACCCAAGTTCGGGAGATGCTGTAGGTTAGAGGAAGAGCAGGGTTGGCTGACCCCTTGCATCAGAAATGCACCTCCAACCTACACTGTTGGTGGGAATGTAAACTGGTGCAGCCAATGTGGAAAACAGCATGGAGTGTTCTCAAAAAACTAAAAATAGAACTACCGTATGACCCAGCAGTTCCACTCCTGGGCATAGATCCGGAAAAAACAAAAACTCTAATTCAAAAAGATACATGCACCACAGTGTTCATTGCAGCATTATTTACGATCGCCAAGATATGGAAGCAACCTAAGTGTCCATCAACAGCTGAATGGATAAGGAAGATGGGGTGTATATCTACAGTAGAATACTACTCAGCCATAAAAAAGAATGAAATTTTGCCATTTGCAGCAACATGGATGGACTTGGAGGGTATTATGCAAGTGACATAAATCAGGCAGAGAAAGACAAATACTGTAAGATCTCACTTATATGTGGGATCTAAAAAATACAACAAACTAGTGAATACAACAGAAAAGAAGCAGACTCACAAAAAAGGAAGGAAGGAGGGAAGGAAGGAAAGAAGGAAGGGAGGGAGGGAGGGAGGGAGGGAGGGAGGGAGGGAGGAGGGAAGAAAGGAAAGAAATGTGGTTCCCAGTGTGGTAGCTGCCCCACCACAGATGTGATGCATTAGCTGCCCCTCTTGTTCCAGGAGGCCCACCTCCTTCCCAGAAGTCAAGCAGACAGAGAATGGCTGAGAGAACTTAATTCCTTTGTGCCTCTAGTAATATCATCAAAACACACTGATGGCCTCTTCCCAGGGCTCGTCTGAGCTCTTCTATGGCTCAGAGCCCCACTTTCATCAATATCTCATGACCCATAGATCTCTAGAGCCTGGATATTCTCCCCCCATCCCCTTGGAGGTGGTCTCTAAAGTCCCCGCTGAAGAAGGCTCTTCACGTTAAATCAGTGAAATGACATAGAACAGAATCAACCAGTGCAACCTTGGCTTCTGGCCCAGGATCTCTGTCCTGGAAAATTACTAAGTCACGGTGTGAACTTGGGTAAATCACTTCCCTCTTGAGCTTTGGTTTTCTCATTTGTAAAATAGGGCTAATAATAGGACCTGCCTCATGGGGCTTTTAGGAGGATCACGTGCAGTGATGCTTAGGGAGGGCTAAGCACAGTACCCGCACACAGCCAGCACTTAAGTGTTAGGTACTATCTTGATCTGCTAGGGCTGCTGTAACAAAAATACTATAGACTGGATGGCTTATAAACAATGGAAATTTAGTCCTCACGGTTCTGGGGGCTGGGGAGTGGAAATCAGCTGGGGACTGGCTTCCTCACTGAGGGCCATCTCCTCACTGTAACCTCTCGGGGTGGAAGGGACGAGCTGGCTGTCCAGTGTCTCTTTGATAAGAGAACTTATCCCCATCAGGAGGGTTCCACCCTCAAGGCCTAATCTCCTCCCAAAGGTCCCACCTCCTAATACCATCACCTTGGGGGTTAATTTCAAATATGAATTTGGGGGCTTGGGGACACAAACATTCAGACTACAGCAGTTACCATCTCATCTGGGGTTCCTCAAAGAGTAGAATTTGGGCTCGTGTTTTTTCTATGAGGTGACGGCAGGAAGCACGGGGGGAACAGAGAGGAGTGACAGGAGCAAAGCCAGTACTGGGTGTTGTTTTGAGCGGGTTCCTGCTGTGGGCACCTGGGGCCCAGGCCCTCGTGGGAACCTCTGAGAAAGAGCTTGGAATCATGTCAGTATCATCCCCCCGGAGGATGGGAAGGAGGCTGGGACGTTTACCCGGACTCTCACCCCCATGACGTAGGGGTCTGCCCTGGGAGGCAGTGACCAGCCCCACTGTGCATCTGGGCACAGCTGCACGAGGAGAGAAGCCCTTGGCAGAGAAGAGAGATGCAGAAGCTCGGGGAGGGAGGTGCTCAGCTTTCGGGTCAACCCTGGAGGGCCAGGGGCATGTACAACGGGGCTTCAATCACTTCTGTTACCGTTACCATTATTATTACTAGTAGCAACAAGTATGCATAGTAGGGTATTTTTTCTTTCACTACCCACTTAATATAACAGACTGCTATGACCAACTCAATCTGATTTTCCTTGTCCTCTGTGATGCTTGGATTTCAATAAATACTCGAACAGCCTCCATGGTCCATGCAAAGGAAAGAAGGGGAACGACCAGTTATGGAGGGCTTCCGTGTGCCAGGGACCATGCTAAGCACCCAATCCTCGCACAACTTGTGCACTTGGGGATTCATAGCCCCATTTTGCAGGAAACAAAAATGAGGCCTAGAGAGGTTATGTATCTTGTCCCAGATCACACAGCTTGTAAGAGATTCAAATATTCAAAATAAGACTGGCATTGCAAACGTAGAGAATGGACTTGAGGACACAGGAGGGGGATGGGTAAGCTGGGACAAAGTGAGAGAGTGGCATGGACATATATACACTACCAAATGTAAAATAGATAGCTAGTGGGAAGCAGCCGCATAGCACAGGGAGATCAGCTTGGTGCTTGGTGACCACCCAGAGGGGTGGGATATGCAAGGTGGGAGGGAGACGCAACAGGGAGGGGATATGGGGATATATGTATGCATATAGCTGATTCACTTTGTTATACAGCAGAAACAAACACAACATTGTAAAGCAATTATACTCCAATAAAGACGTTAAAAAAAAAAAAAGACTCTGGCATCGATCATCCCGACCACTGCTGAGTTAAACCAAAAACAGCTCCATTCTATGAAGTGACGCAGAGATCTAGTGAGTGAGTAGGACAGAGCAAGGTACTCAAAGTCAGGTGCCTAGAGGGCTGAGTTACTAACCTTAACAACACTTCCCAAGGGTCTCCTCCTGCAGGATTTCCCTTCTATTCTCAGGGAAGCCAGGAGGTAATTTGCACATTGAGAAGGAGAATGGTCCTGCATTTAGGTTGACTGGGTGTCATTGGTAATAGCGCCCCTTTCCAAATCATCCTGGTTTGGACAATATATTGTCCCCCTCTACAAAATGCTAGTTAACAAAGAGCTTCCTGTGGATAATTTTATTTTATCTTCCCCACAACCTTGAGAGAGCAAAGAGAGACCCAGAGAGGAAAGATAATTTGCACAAGGCCACACAGCAAGCCCCTGGCATATCTGAGACTGGCGCCCAGATGCCCAACCCCAAAGCCCATGTTCTTTCTGCTCTATCATCCTGCATTTTTCTTAGACTGGTATCCATTCATTTGTTCGTTTATTCTTTCATTCTTTCTTTCTTTTTCTTTTGAGCACATGATGCCAGTCCTCATGTTTGGCTCTGCTTCCAGAAGCTCAGGGTCCAGAAGGACACAAAACCCAGGCTTGCATCCCTGCCATAAAGCCCATGAGATTCTGTGCATTGCACGTGGTGCCAACTCTGTGATCCTGCCCGTGGGTTTCAATCCTGGTTTGGGTGCTTACGAGCTGAGTGACCCCCCCTGGGTGAGTCTTGGGCCCTCCAGCTGCAAAATCAGATAATCCGAGCCAGTGCCCACCTCGTGCAGCTGTTGGGAGGCGGAAAGGAGGTACTGGATGGAGAGAGGGCTTGGCACTGCGCCTGGCACACAGGAAGTGCTCGGAAAAAAAATGTGAGCCATTATTTCCTCTATCAGGCAGGAAACACCACCCAGATCTCAACCTGGATGATGGAGTCTCTAGGAAACCAGAGAATTGCGGTTTTGTTTTTGTTTTTAGCCCATGGCCAGGAACAGTCATTCAAAACTTATCTTGCCCCATGGAACAGGGACAACTTTCCAAAGAAACAACTGGGACTATGGAGAGGAGAGTTATTTGGCTTCTGAGGAAAGGGGACTTGAGAAATGTGGGTCCTTTCTTTAAGCATCTGTGCTCTGTTTATCCTAAGAGAGTCTCCATTTAATCACACAGGAAAGGCGGAATCCAAGGGGGAGTATTTGCATAATAAAAGAGGTGACTGAATTCAAACGTGTACAGTCTTTACCTTTCAGAGGCTGCAATCCTTTTGTTCTCCATTCTAATCATTTCTGGCAGTTTTTTCAAAGGCTAAAGCTTGTGTCACAGGGAGATATCAATTCAGGAGGAAAAAAAATGGTCATAAAAGGGGTTAATTTGAATCGTGAGCAGAAAGCCTTGTTTTTTTTTTTTTTTTTTTTTGCTGTGAGGGGCCCAGACGGGGACGGCAGTGACTGACAGCAGCAGAAGGAAAAGCAACTGATTTCCTGGTTTCTTTTTCCTTTCTTCTTCTTCTTCTTCTTCTTCCCCAGCAGGGGGTGAGGGAAGGGTATTTCTTCAAAGTGGAATTTTAAAACGTTCTGAATTCACATCCTTTTTTTTTTAAAACAAAACAAAACAAGATGTAAAACTGCTTGATAAATGCAAACAAAACACTGGGAAATGTACTTGAGTTTCAACATTATGACCAGTTGGAAAGGCAGAAAGGCACTACTTGAGGACCTACCATATTCTAAATCTTCTCAAAGTCTTTGATGTGTTTATATTATTTTCATTTTATAGATGAGGGAATGAGGTTTAGGTGGTTCAAGAAAGTCCCAGGAAAGTGCTTGAGGAAGGGATTGAATCTCACTGTTTGTCCTACAAAGAAAGCAATATAGAAAAAAAACAAAAACAGATACCTGCCCCCCCCCCAAAAAAAGAACACATGAACAAAGAAAGAAGGGAGGGGTGACTCCTTAGCTATTATAAAGAGAAAAAAATATAAAGAAAATATAAGCAGATAGATTCTGAAACACACACTGAGCATCAGAAATAGACAGAGAAAAATAGAGGCTATGTGGAGGCCAGCGGGGTAATATGTCCTGAGTAAGGAAGTGAAGCCACCTGGTGGGGACCTTGGCACCGTGGACTGCACGTGTCCTGTCTAAAAGGGCACAATCAAGGATGGAAGAGATAGTGGCAGTGTAGTTTCCTCCTCTTACACACATGCACAGAATAACTAGGACAGCAAAAGAAAAGTAGCCACAGACAACATATTTAATAAAACCAGGTGACTAAGGATCCCAGAATACAGGAGGCTGCAGTGACACCGCTGATGGCAACAAGGTCACCTGGGTCGCAGCTGTGTGGGAGCAGATAGAGGGAAAACAAAGACTTCCAGACGTCCTAAGAGCCAGGAGCTGCAGAGACTGACAACAGTGGGTCCTTGAGAGGTGGTCTTGTTACAGCGGGTATGTAGCTAGATATGAGCAGAGAAACGGGGGGCACCAGCCAGGTGGCAGGAAACCACACATCTTGTGAACAGTGGGGGTCTATGGGCAGACAAAGAAAAGCAGGAACCTCCAGACTGACAGGAAACCACACATATGGGGGTGATAAGTGTCCTAGAGACAGACTAAGAAAGGCGGGAAAAGGCGGGAATCTCCAGCGTCCAAACGTAACCTTTTGCTCATCATGCTCTCATTACAATAAAATTAGCCTTGCAGCTAAAAGTACCCATCATGCAGCGATGCCATGATGCTATCAATCAAAGCTAAATAAGGACAAAAATCCCTCTTCCTCTTGGGAAGGTGGAGCTGGGATGAAAATTAGGGAATTTGACCCCCAAACCTTTTCCTCCGCAATGACTATTCTGCCCCTTCATTTGTACGCCCCTTATAACCGGCTTGCCAAGGAAACTCAGGGCAGCAGCTCCTTGCTTGTCTGCCTGCTGTCCCTCTGAGAATGTATTCTTTTTTTTTATAAAATTATTTATTTATTTATTTTTGCTGTGTTGGGTCTTCGTTTCTGTGCGAGGGTTTTCTCTAGTTGCGGCGAGCGGGGGCCACTCTTCATCATGGTGCGCAGGCCTCTCTTGTTGCAGAGCACAGGCTCCAGATGCGCGGGCTCAGTAGTTGTGGCTCACAGGCCCAGTTGCTCCGCTGCATGTGGGATCTTCCCAGACCAGGGCTCGAACCTGTGTCCCCTGCATTGGCAGGCGGATTCTCAACCACTGCGCCACCTGGGAAGCCCTGAGAATGTATTCTTGCTTAAATAAATCCTCACTTTACTTTCTTGATCTCCCTGTCTCATTTCTGAATTCTTTCTGTGATGAGACAAGAGCCTCACTTCCACCGGAAACAGTCTGGAGTACACAGAACTGGGAGGGGCCTACAAGGCTCTGCTTTGCAGGTCGCTGCACAGGGACAGAAGGGGTCTGGGTGCTGGGATAACCTGGGACCTCAAAGCTCTCCAAAATGCTCAGGAAAGAGACAGAGTCACTCAGGGCGGAAACTGCTGAGAATAGTAAGCAATACAACCAGGGTAGAAAGTTTGTGAGTAAAAGTGAAAAAAGATTTAATTATTTGTGAGGGAAGTGACCAGAGGATACAGATCTCTGAAAATAAAAAGGAAGCTGGCTATACTGAGAGATAATAATTTTTAATACTTTGTGGAAGCAACAGAAAAGAGAGAGAAAAGTGTGGAGTGTCAAAGAAAAACAGCGCCAGACACGTGTTAAAGGCAGCAAGACAGATTTTATTCAGACCAGGACAGTAGGGCAGAAACCCAGGTACAAACTGAGCTCAACTCTGACTGGGACAAAGGTGACTGAAGTTTTTAAAGGGAGAACAGAAAGGGGCTGTGAGGAAACGGAAAATCACAGAAGGGAGTTCAATGAAGAATTACTGAAAATAGTTTGGCCATGTGGGTTGGGACAAGGTACATTTTGTGGTTTGGCTGTATTATGTTTTTTTGAGTGCCAACTACAAATTGGCACTTGCCATCTACCTCTATAAGGATTAAGTCATGAGCTGCTGCAGCCCCTGTCCTTCAACACCCCCTGAAAGGAGAGCAGGGTGGAGATCAGGAATGAGGCACTCTGTGCTCTGGGAAAAAACTGGCAGAACAGGTCTTCAGATAGTTAAATATTTTTAGGAGAAGATTTTATGAGCCAATTCTTGCGTCTCCTTTTATCTAGAAAAGCACTAAAATCCTTCATGGTGACGTCTGCTCCTCGTGACTAGCAGCAACCTTCTGCAAAATATATATGCTTGACTGCATGTACTCCCCCTTCACCAAAATCACATATATACTGGCCTTCCCCACTACCTCTTTGAAGCAGTTTCTCAGAGCTATCTGAAATGCGGTCTCCCAGGCTATAGTCCTCATTTTGCCCCAAATAAAACTTAACTCACAACTCTCACATTGTGCAGTGTTTTTCAGTCGACATGAACAAAGACTCAGCACCCTGGCCTAGGGTCACCTGTTGAGACATGGCCTAGTGCAGGTGGAAGCCAGGCTAATGCTTAGCCAAGTCTCTTACCATGGTGTGGGCAAATCTTTTGTGCTATAGGGGAATCCATGGTTCACAGTAGCTGGGAGAGCTGGCCCACCCTATCTCCTGCACAGGGTAGAAAAAAATCTCATACTTCAGTGGAAAATTATGCATATTCTATAGAACACCCTTTGCCTTATTAGACTCTGATTCTGTGGGAGTCCTTTTACAACTCTGTAAGTAGTTTGTAACTGATGGACACGTGGATTCTGTCCTGTCTTATACCCATCCACACAAGTGCAAAAAGTTTGTCTTCATTTGCAATTCATTTCAACACTCCTTTACTCCGCATAGATTCGTGCTTTTCTGAGTTTTCCTTTGAATGGGTTATAACGTCCACCTGGTTCCCTTGTTGATTAACAAATAGAATAAAATTTTTAACATGTGTTCATATTTATATCTGCATGAGAGTCATGATTCTACCTGTTTCTGAAAATCATCTTTTAACATCAGAACTTCCTCCAAAATGTATTAAAACCCATCCTGCTTAAATATGAATAAACAGAGGAAGATTGTGGTCAAAGAATAAGAAAAACCGGATAATTATCAGAGTAATATATCTATGAAAAGCAATAACACGTTACAAATATGTAGCTCCAGTGAGAGGAAAACTATTACCTAATATTTCAAAATGAGCTAGAAAACTGAAAAAAAGAATAGCAGTTAAAAAAGAACCATATAAAACAGAATTAGAAAATCCCAAGAATGAATTAAAGATAAAATTAATAGGCACCATAGAAAATTACTGTTAGAGAAGTATAGGGTGAAAAGAGAAAAAAAAGAAAAACAATGAAACGGAAATGAGGAAATTAAAAAAGAAAAGATTTGGGACTTCTCTTGGTGGCACAGTGGTTAAGAATCTGCCTACCACTAGTCCCCTCCACCAGGAAGCCTACACAACCCACTGAACCAACCTTAGCCACTGGGGACAGACACCAAAAACAACGGGAACTACAAACCTGCAGACTGTGAAAAGGAGACCCCAAACACAGTAAGTTAAGCAAAATGAGAAGACAGAGAAACACAGAGCAGATGAAGGAGCAAGGCAAAAACTCACCATACCTAACAAAGAAAGAGGAAATAGGCAGTCTACCTGAAAAAGAATTCAGAATAATGATAGTAAAGATGATCCAAAATCTTGGAAATAGAATGGAGAAAATACAAGAAACGTTTAACAAGGACGTAGAAGAACTAAAGAGCAAACAAACAGTGATGAACAACACAATAAATGAAATTTAAAATTCTCTAGAAGGGATCAATAGCAGGATAACTGAGGCAGAAGAACGGATAAGTGACCTGGAAGATAAAATAGTGGAAATAACTACCACACAGCAGAATAAAGAAAAAAGAATGAAAAGACTTGAAGACAGTCTCAGAGCCCTCTGAGACAACATTAAACACACCAACATTCGAATTATAGGGGTCCCAGAAGAAGAAGAGAAAAAGAAAGGGACTGAGAAAATATTTGAAAAGATTATAGTTGAAAACTTCCTAATATGGGAAAGGAAATAGTTAATCAAGTCCAGGAAGCACAGAGTCCCATACAGGATAAATCCAAGGAGAAACATGCCAAGACACATATTAATCAAACTATCAAAAATTAAATACAAAGAAAAAATACTAAAAGCAGCAAGGGAAAAACAACAAATAACACACAAGGGAATCCCCATAAGGTTAACAGCTGATCTTTCAGCAGAAACTCTGCAAGCCAGAAAGGAGTGGCTGGACATATTTAAAGTAAAGAAGGAGAAAAACCTGCAACCAAGATTACTCTACTCAGCAAGGATCTCATTCAGATTTGACAGAGAAATTAAAACCTTTACAGACAATCAAAAGCTAAGAGAATTCAGCACCACCAAACCAGCTTTACAACAAATGCTAAAGGAACTTCTCTAGGCAGGAACCACAAGAGAAGGAAAAGACCTACAATAACAAACCCAAAACAATCGAGAAAATGGTAATAGGAACATACATATCGATAATTACGTTAAATGTAAATGGATTAAATGCTCCAACCAAAAGACATAGACTGGCTGAATGGATACAAAAACAAGACCCATATATATGCTGTCTATAAGAGACCCACTTCAGACCTAGGGACACATACAGACTGAAAGTGATGGGACAGAAAAAGATATTCCATGCAAATGGAAATCAAAAGAAAGCTGGAGTAGCAATTCTCATATCAGACAAAATAGACTTTAAAACAAAGACTATTACAAGGGACAAAGAGTGACACTACATAATGATCAAAGGATCAATCCAAGAAGATGATATAACAATTGTCAATATTTATGTACCCAACATAGGAGAACCTCAATACATAAGGCAAATGCTAACAGCCATAAAAGGGGAAATCAACAGTAACACAATCGTAGTAGGGGACTTTAACACCCCACTTTCACCAATAGACGGATCATCCAAAATGAAAATAAATAAGGAAACACAAGCTTTAAATGATACATTAAACAAGATGGACTTAATTGATATTTAGGACATTCCATCCAAAAACAACAGAATACACTTTCTTCTCAAGTGCTCATGGAACATTCTCCAGGATAGATCATATCTTGGGTCACAAATCAAGCCTTGGTAAATTTAAGAAGATTGAAATCATATCAAGTATCTTTTCCGACCACAACGCTATGAGACTAGATATCAATTACAGGAAAAAATCTGTAAAAAATACAAACACATGGAGGCTAAACAATACACTACTTAGTAAGCAAGAGATCACTGAAGAAATCAAAGAGGAAATCAAAAAATACTTAGAAAGAAATGACAATGAAAACATGACCACCCAAAACCTATGGGATGCAGCAAATCAGTTCTAAGAGGGAAGTTTATAGCAATACAATCCAACCTTAAGAGACAAGAAACATCTCAACTAAACAACCTAACCTTACACCTAAAGCAATTAGAGAAAGAAGAACAAAAAAACCCCAAAGTTAGCAGAAGGAAAGAAATCATAAAGATCAGATCAGAAATAAATGAAAAAGAAATGAAGGAAACAATAGCAAAGCTCAATAAAACTAAAACATGGTTCTTTGAGAAGATAAACAAAATTGATAAACCATTATCCAGACTCATCAAGAAAAAACGGGAGAAGACTCAAATCAATAGAATTAGAAATGAAAAAGGAGAAGTAACAACTGACACTGCAGAAATACAAAGGATCATGAGAGATTACTACAAGCAACTCTATGCCAATAAAATGGACAACCTGGAAGAAATGGACAAATTCTTAGAAATGCACAACACTCCGAGATTGAACCAGGAAGAAATAGAAAATATAAACAGACCAATCACAAGCACTGAAATTGAAACTGTGATTAAAAATCTTCCAACAAACAAAAGCCCAGGACCAGATGGCTTCACAGGCAAATTCTATCAAACATTTAGAGAAGAGCTAACACCTATCCTTCTCAAACTCTTCCAAAATATATCAGAGGTAGGAACACTCCCAAACTCATTCTACGAGGCCACCATCACCCTGATATCAAAACCAGACAAAGATGTCACAAAGAAAGAAAACTACAGGCCAATATCACTGATGAACATAGATGCAAAACTCCTCCACAAAATACTAGCAAACAGAATCCAACAGCACATTAAAAGGATCATACACCATGATCAAGTGGGGTTTACCCCAAGAATTCAAGGATTCTTCAATATATGGAAATCAATCAATGTGATACACCATACTAACAAATTGAAGGAGAAAAACCATATGATCATCTCAATAGATGCAGAGAAAGCTTTCGACAAAATTCAACACCCATTTATGATAAAAACCCTCCAGAAAGTAGGCATAGAGGGAACTTTCCTCTACATAATAAAGGCCATATATGACAAATCCACAGCCAACATCGCCCTCAATGGTGAAAAACTGAAACCATTTCCACTAAGATCAGGAACAAGACAAGGTTGCCTACTCTCACCAATATTATTCAACAGAGTTTTGGAAGTTTTAGCCATAGCAATCAGAGAAGAGAAAGAAATAAAAGGAATCCAAATCAGAAAGAAGATATAAAGTCATCACTGTTTGCAGATGACATGATACTATACATAGAGAATCCTAAAGACTCTACCAGAAAACTACTAGTGCTAATCAATGTATTTGGTAAAGTAGCAGGATACAAAATTAATGCACAGAAATCTCTTTCATTCCTATACACTAATGATGAAAAATCTGAAAGTGAAATTAAGAAAACATTCCCATTTACCATTGCAACAAAAAGCAGAAAATATCTAAGAATAAACCTACCTAAGGAGGCAAAAGACCTGTATGCAGAAAATTATAAGATACTGATGAAAGAAATTAAAGATGATACAAATAGATGCAGAGATATACCATGTTCTTGGATTGGAAAAATCAACATTGTGAAAATGACTATACTACCCAAAGCAATCTACAGATTCAATGCAATCCCTGTCAAAGTACCAACGAAATTTTTCACAGAACTAGAACAAAAAATTTCACAATTTGTATGGAAACACAAAAGACCTTGAATAGCCAAAGCAATCTTGAGAAAGAAAAACAGAGCTGGAGGAATCAGGCTCCCTGACTTCAGACAAAGCTACAGTAATCAAGAGAGTATGGTACTGGCACAGAAACAGAAATATAGATCAATGGAATAGGATAGAAAGCCCAGAGATAAACCCACGCACATATGGTCACCTTATCTTTGATAAAGGAAGCAAGAATATACAGTGGAGAAAAGACAGCCCCTTCAATACGTGGTGCTGGGAAAACTAGACAGCTACACGCAAAGGAATGAAATTAGAAGACTCCCTAACACCATACACAAAAATAAACTCAAAATGGATTAAAGACCTAAATGTAAGGCCAGACACTATCAAACTCTTAGAGGAAAACATAGGTAGAACAGTCTATGACATAAATCACAGCAAGATCCTTTTTGACCCATGTCCTAGAGAAATGGAAATAAAAACAAAAATAAACAAATGAGACCTAATGAAACTTAAAAGCTTTTGCATAGCAAAGGACACCATAAACAAGATGAAAAGACAACCCTCAGAATGGGAGAAAATATTTGCAAATGAAGCAACTGACAAAGGATTAATCTCCAAATTTTATAAGCAACATATGCAGCTCAATATCAAGAAAACAAACAACTCAACCCAAAAATGGGCAAAAGACCTAAATAGACATTTCTTCAAAGAAGATATACAGATTACCAACAAACACATGAAAGAATGCTCAACATCCTTAATCATTAGAGAAATGCAAATCAAAACTACAATGAGATATCATCTCACACTGGTCATAATGGCCATCATCAGAAAATCCACAAACAATAAATGCTGGAGAGGGTGTGGAGAAAAGGGAACCCTCTTGCATTGTTTGTGGGAATGTAAATTGATACAGCCACTATGGAGAACAGTGTGGAGGTTCCTTTAAAAACTAAAAATAGAACTACCATATGACCCAGCAATCCCACTACTGGGCATATACCCTGAGAAAACCATAATTCAAAAAGAGTCTTGTACCAAAATGTTCATTGCAGCTCTATTTACAATAGCCAGGACATGGAAGCAACCTAAGTGTCCATCAACAGATGAATGGATAAAGAAGATGTGGCACATATATACAATGGAATATTACTCAGCCATAAAAATAAACAAAATTGAGTTATTTGTAGTGAGGTGGATGAACCTAGAGTCTGTCATACAGAGTGAAGTAAGTCATAAAGAGAAAAACAAATACTGTATGCTAACACATATATATATATAGAATCTAAAAAAAACCCAAAATGGTAATGAAGAACCTAGGGGCAAGACAGGAATAAAGACACAGACCTACTAGGGAATGGACTTGAGGATACGGGGAGGGGGAAGGGTAAGCTGGGACAAAGTGAGAGAGTGGCATGGACATATATACACTACCAAAGGTAAAATAGATAGCTAGTGGGAAGCAGCCGCATAGCACAGGGAGATCAGCTCGGTGCTTTGTGACCACCTAGAGGGGTGGGATAGGGATGGTGGGAGGGAGGGAGACGCAAGAGGGAAGAGATATGGGGACATATGTATATGTATAACTGATTCACTCTGTTATAAAGCAGAAACTAACACACCATTGTAAAGCAATTATACTCCAATAAAGATGTTTTTTAAAAAAAAAAGTAACAACAACAAAAAAAAGAATCTGCCTGCCAGTGCAGGGGACACAGGTTCGATCCCTGATCCGGGAAGACCCCACATGCTGCGGAACAACTAAGCCCGTGCACCACAGCTACTGAGCCTGCACTCTAGAGCCCACAAGCGACAACTACTGAGCCCGCGTGCCACAACTACTGAAGCCCTGACAACCAAGTAGCAATGAGCATCCTTAGCACTCACTGTGGTCTCTAAACATCATTTCTCTCTAAAATGAATCAGTGCTCCTCAGAGAAATAGGTATTTGAAGATCTGGCAAAAGAAATGTCAAAGACAAATCTGGGGCATCTTGTCATGACCGTGAAAGCAAGAATCTATCAGACTATTGGGAGCATGTCAATGGACATAAAAGCCTATCTGAAGGGGCTCTCATTGGCCAAAGCAAGATTAATTTGAGCATTAAGAATATTCACTGAGGGGCTTCCCTGGTGGCGCAGTGGTTGAGAGTCTGCCTGCCAATGCAGGGGACACGGGTTCGAGCCCTGGTCTGGGAAGATCCCACATGCCGCGGAGCAACTGGGCCCGTGAACCACAACTACTGAGCCTGCGCGTCTGGAGCCTGTGCTCCGCAACAAGAGAGGCCGCGGCAGAGAGAGGCCTGCGCACCGCGATGAGGAGTAGCCCCCGCTCGCCACAACTAGAGAAAGCCCACGCACAGAAGCAAAGACCCAACACAGCCAAAAATAAATAAATAAATAAATAAATAAATAATAATAATAATAAAAGAATATTCACTGAAATAGATGGAAAGAAATCACACAAAATATATGACATCTCTAAGTTCAAAATGATACTTTTAAAATCTCATTGGTTTCTTTCAACTCATTATGCTGAAAACTGATAAAGTATAAGATTTAAGCATTTACTTGCCTTACCTGCATGGATTAGATTTCAGGGATATAAAATAGTACGGAAAATTTCTTCTATATAGAAGAATCATAGTGAAGGAATGATAGCATTAGAAATTCACCAATTTGCAGTCCCTAATGAAATAGTATATCCATGTCAGTGTTTGTCAACTTACTTTTCATTATCACCTCCCTAAGGAGTCTTTTTATACTTTTTTTCTCCCTAATCACACCCTCCTCCCATGAAGTTTTAATACCACAAATATACTGTATACCTACCTATGTACTATATGTTCTCCTATGCTTTATGCACAGGAAAAAACAAAACTTTTTCTGCCCCCGTCCAAGAACCATTTTTTGTCTCCTTGGAGGCACCATCATCCCAGTAAGAATGCGTGATCTAGACAATAATCATCGATGGTATGATGGTGAACTTTACTGCGGTGAGATCCACTGACACCATCTGAACTCGTTAATCATTCTTAAAAGTGTGGAACAACAGACATGATACAAAGCAATAGGAAATAAACAGCACTACCAATGAGTAAGATTTGCAAACAAAAAGAAAAGAATAAATTTGATTCTAACCAAGTCTTTAACTCTAACTGCTTTAGAGGAAATACAAAGATAGACAAGCATGTTAAATACAGCAGGAGGAAACAATTAGTTAAATCTAGAATATGCAAAGCTTTACAGGAGAAATGACCCAGTTTCTTCAATAAATGGAAAAAATGAAAAAGAAAAGAGGGAGAAGGAGCTCTTGTAGATAAAGAAATTTAGGAGACATGTCAACCAAATGCAGTATGTGGGTCTTATTGAACATAATTTAGACATTAGATGATATTAAGGAATTGTTACTAATTTTGTTGAGTATCATAATGCATCGTGGTTATGATTTTTAAAGGTCTTCATCTCTTAGAAAGTAATACTATTGTATTTATGGGTAGAATCATATGTCTTGAATTTGACTTAAAATATTTCAGCCCTCCCCTCCCCCTGCCAAAAAACAAAAGAAAGTTTGGGATATAAATTGAGGAAACATGGGACTTCCCTGGTGGTCCAGTGGTTAAGAGTCCGCCTGCCAATGCAGGGGACACGGGTTTGAGCCCTGGTCCGGGAAGATCCCACATGCCTCGGAGCAACTAAGCCCGTGTGCCACAACTACTGAGCCTGTGCTCTAGAGCCCACGCGCCACAACTACTGAAGACTGCGCGCCTAGAGCCCGTGCTCCACAACGAGAGAAGCCACCACAATGAGAAGACAACACACCGCAACAAAGAGTAGCCCCCGCTCACGGCAACTAGAGAAAGCCCAGGCGCAGCAATGAAGATACAACGCACCCAAAAATAAATAAATAAATTATAAAATAAATTATAAAAAAATATTTTTTAAAAAAAGAAATTGAGGAAACAAGAAAAGCAGATGTTAAAAATTGTCAAGTTGTGTGATGATACACGGAGGTGCCCTTATATTATTCTCATCTCTACTTCTTAGTATGTTAGAAAACTTTCATAATAAAAAGGTCTTTTTTAAAATTGTTATTTGCTTAACCGAAACATTCAAAACTAAATGTAAAATAAAGAGGACAGCTAACTGATACTTCATGGGAATTAGAGGCCAGTGTTTTCAAATATTCTCATTTTTCAAAAAGTTTGAAATTGGGTTTTCATGGAAACTCTCCCAATTTTTAAGTGTTAGCAGCAAATTCTGCATTTTTAAAGATCCCTGAACAG
The DNA here is from genome assembly GCF_965194805.1 of Balaenoptera borealis. NCBI lineage: Eukaryota > Metazoa > Chordata > Mammalia > Artiodactyla > Balaenopteridae > Balaenoptera > Balaenoptera borealis. The sequence goes on from NC_138867.1 coordinate 159,908,626, forward strand.
CCCCATTGTGGATCCAATGTAACTTGTGAGCCCCTCATCTGGGACTTAGGGAAAAAAGCCAAACCTCATTGCTCTGATTAAAAGTAGTCCTTTCCACACCGGGAATAACTTGTCTGCTTTTAGTTTTAAACCTCATGATTATTTTTGAAATGTCACTTTATTTTCCAAAGGCCAACTGAAACAATTGAGTTTAAAAATGCATTTCCAGGTCTCATTTTCTCACTGTGCCTGAAAGCACTACCGTTGCTCAGTCCTCCCTTCCTCAATTTCCCTGCGACACTGCCGCTGTCCCCTGGGCCTCTTTGGCTCTCCTCCGCCCGCATCCCCATCCCACCACTTTTTTTTTTAATTGAAGTATAGTTAATTTACAATGTTGTGTTAGTTTCATGTGTACAGCAAAGTAATTCAGTTATACATATATGTTTTTCATATTCTTTTCCATTATAGGTTATTACAAGGTATTGAATATAGTTCCTTGTGCTATACAGTAGGACCTTGTTGTTTATTTATTTTATATATAGTAGTGTGTATCTGTTAATCCCAAACTCCTACTTTGTCCCTCCCTCCCCACCCCCACTTTCCTCTTTAAAACTGTAAGTTTGTTTTCTATGTCTCTGAGTCTATTTCTGTTTTGTAAATAAGTTCATTTGTATCATTTTGTTTAGGTTCCACATACAAGTGATATCATATATTTGTCTTTCTCTGTCTGACTTACTTCACTCAGTATGGTAATCTCTAGATCCATCCATGTTGCTGCAAATGGCAATATTTCATTCTTTTTTATAGCTGAGAAATATTCCATTGACTATATACCACATCTTCTTTCTCCATTTGCCTGTTGATGGGCACTTAGGTTGCTTGGCTATGAACATTGGGGTGCATGTATCTTTTCGAATTAGAGTTTTCTCTAAATATATGCCCAGGAGTGGGATTGTTGGATTATATGGTAGCTCTATTTCTAGCTTTTTAAGGAACCTCCATACTGTTCTCCATAATGCTGCTCCAACTTACAGTCCCACCAACGGTGTAAGAGTGTTCCCTTTTCTCCACACCCTCTCCAGGATTTATTATTTGTAGACTTTTTGATGATGGCCATTCTGACCAGTGTGAGGTAGTACCTCATTGTAGTTTTGATTGGCATTTCTCTAATAATTAGTGATGTTGAACATCTTTTCATGTGCCTGTTGCCCATCTGTATGTCTTCTTTGGAGAAATGTCTATTTAGGTCTTTTACTCATCTTTTGATTGGGTTGTTTTGTTTTTTGATGTTGAGCTATATGAGCTATTTGTATATTTTGGATATTACAAATGCAAAATGATGGACCCTTGTTGGTTGCATCATTTGCAAATATTTTCTCCCAGTCCATATGTTGTCTCTTCGTTTTGTTTATGGTCTCCTTTGTTGTGCAAAAGTTTACACGTTTGATTAGGTCTCATTTGTTTATTTTTGCTTTTATTTCTTTTGCCTTTCCTCATCTCCCTTTTTTTAATAAATTTATTTATTTATTTATTTCTGGCTACACTGGGTCTTCATTGCTGCACGTGGGCCCCCTCTAGCCGCGGCGAGCGGGGGCCACTCCCCATCATGGTGCGCGGGCCCCCCACTGTGGCGGCCCCTCCAGCTGCAGAGCACGGGCTCCAGGCGCGTGGGCCTCACTAGTTGTGGCACGTGGGCTCAGTAGTTGTGACTTATGGGCTCTAGAGTGCAGGCCCAGCAGCTGCGGCGCACGGGCCCAGCTGCTCCATGGCATGCAGAATCCTCCCAGACCGTGGATCAAACCCGTGTCCCCCGCACCAGCAGGCGGACTCCCAACCACTGCCCCACCAGCGAAGTCCCCCTCATCCGCCTTTTAATGCTCTTTCCTCCCTCTTCTTCATCCCCCCAGTCCACACAAGACAGGGCTCCCATTTCGTCTTGCACACTCCCATGGGCAGGCCCTGTGATTTGTGTTACCCTCATCATTGCCATGACTCCTAAGTCCCCCTCTCCAGCCCACCCTCCTGATGATCTTCCAGGACGCCTCAATGACATCTCAACCTCACAGTGTTCCGACCAGGCACACTATCTTTCTTTCCCTGCCACTCCCCTCTCCTGAAGTCGCTGTGAACAGCGCTGCCATGCTCAGAAACCATAACTTGGGATATCAAATACATGTATGATTTCAAATGTGGGTCTATGTTTTTTTCATTTATTCATTTAACAAACACTTATTGAATGCCTACCATGTGCCAGGCACTGTCTGGGCACTGGGAACATGAGAACAAGACTTTGCTCTGATGAAGCTGACAATATAAAGACAACTCCATGATATATTAACAGGGCAAGGTGATAGAGAGTGACTTCGAGCAGGTGACTTTGGAGCAGACCCCTGGACGAAGTGGGGAGTCAGCCATGTGGATATTTGGGGAAGAGGATTCCAGGCAGAGGAAACAGCATGTACAAAGGCCCCGAGGCAGCAGTGAACCGAAAGTAGGCCAGGAAGGCTGGAACTGAGCGAGTGAGAGGGGATGGTGAGAGAAGGGATTAGAGAAGTAGCAAGGAGCTGGATGCTGCAGGATCTTAGCAGTCATGGGAAAGGCTCTGGGTTTAGTTCTAGTGCAGTGGGAGGCCATTGGAGGGCCTTGGGCAAAGGGATGACATTATCTCAATGGACATTTATGTCATATCTCTCTGGTTTCTGGTTGGAGAATAAACTGTAGGAGGACAAGAAACAAGGAGATCAGTGAACTAGCATTTCCATGAGACCCTATTCTCAGAGATTCCTTGCTCTCACCTGGACTGTTTATTACACTCTAAAAATGTCTGTGGTTATCACTGGGAAGTGAATGCCAGTGTATTCCAAAGGCCCTGGATGACCCGTTTAGAGCTGCGTACCTGCACCAAACTTCAGACTCCTGATTGTGTGTTGTCCATGATGAGCCCCAGGGGTACCACTTTAGTCGTCACAAGCTAAGGAGGTGAGAAGCTGAGTTCTGCCTGGATCGGGGCCCTTGCCTGGATCTCTCTTCCCTGAGTCATTCTGACATCTGGCTCCTTCTCTTACTTTGGGTCTTAGCCTAAGTATGAGCCTTCAGAAGCTTCTCCTCTGACACCCTATATATGTCAAGTCCGCCTGTTATTCTCTGTCACCATGCTCTGTCCATTTTCATGGCACTTATCACATGTCACATTCATGCATGTGCTTGCATTCTATTGATATATTATGACCTGCCTTGACCTACTAGACTGGAGAACCAGGTCTGCCATCTTGCAAGCATGAAAAGGAAAGAGATTCCCAGAGAGGCCGCCTGGAAGTCCTGACAGAGTTGGGGCATCCAGCCTGGAACTGTCAACCTCCAGACTTCCTGTCAAACAAGGACATTAAAAAACCCCAATGTTTAGCCACTTTTGTTAGGTATTTTGTTCACACAGCCAAAAGCATCTCAATGGATACACCTCATTTTACAGAAGAGGAAACTGAGTCTCTGATGAATGATGTCGCCGAAGAACCATCTCTGCCTTCCCCCTTGCTATTCTCTCCACTGACATGCCTCCTTCTCCCTGACACTATATCCTCCAGGTAAGGACAGACTTGTCCTTGAAGGCCCACTCCCAAGCCCTCTCTTCTAAGAAAACTTTGCTCCCACCAACCATTGGCGTCTCCCCCACCTACAGGATTGTTTGTGATGACCCAGCAGCACCAGCAGTGCAGAGGTTCCTTCTTGAGAGAGAGGACTTCAACATTTGCATTTTTAAAAGCCATAATTATTTTTCCATGCTGCAATTAGTGATAATTATTTTATTTTCTGCTGAGTCTATGCCAGAGAAGCAGCTCATTCCCCCAGAGTCCTCAAAGGTAGCCCTGCGCCCTGGGGACTCTCCAGGCCTGCAGGGGAGGAAGGGCCTTTTCTGTGCTCACTTAGAGATCACATCTTGAGGGTGCTGAGGTTGCTCTGGGCCCAGCTACAGCTAACTGGCTGTGACCCTGGGCAAGTCACCTCTCTCTGAGCCTTGGACGCTTCTTCAGCAAAGTGAGGCTGTTGGACTCAGCAGATATTCCTGTCCCAGCCTCTGGGGACATCATTCTGAGTCTGTGAGGCATCAAGGAACTGCCCATTGAATTCTGAGCTCATTTCTCTAGTCAACTGTGCTCTCTCCCCAGGAACTGAGGGAGACATGGAGGGCCCAGGACTAGATGGAATTTCATGGATAGGTTATTGTGGGGAAACCTTCATCTGTGCAGCATTTTCCCCTCCTGTTTTTCATCAGGTCCTCTCAAGGACCCTGGGACATGGGGAAAGAATAGTCTTTTCAAAAAATTTTGCTGGGACAACTAGATATCCACATGGAAAGGAAAGAAGTTGGACCCCTACCTCACACCATATACAAAAATTAACTCAAAGTGGACCAAAGACCTACATATAAATGATAAAACTATAGAACTCTTATATTTACATAGGGGTAAATATTTGTGATCTTGGACTAGCCAAAGATGTCTTAGGCATGACACCAAAGGCACAGACAATGACAATAACAAAAATAGATAAATTGGACTTTATCAAAATTATAAACTTTTGTGCTTCAAAGAACATTATCAAGAAAGTGAAAAGACAACCCACAGAATAGGATAAAATATTTGCAGATCTTATATCTGATAAAGGATTTATATCTAGAATATATAAAGAACACTTACAACAGTAATAAAAATATGAATAATCCAATTTAAAAATGGGCAAAGAACTTAAATAGACATTTGTTCAAAGAAGATATACAAGTGGCCAATAAGCACATGAAAGGATGCTCAACATCATTAGTTATCAGAGAAATGTAAGTCAAAATCACAGTGAGATACCACTTCACAACCACTAGGTTGGCTAGAATAAAAAAGATGGACAGTAAGTGTTGGCTCATGAGGAGGTGGAAGCTTGGAACTCTCAGAGCACTGTTGATAAAAATGTAAAATGGTGCAGCTGCTTTGGCAAATAATCTGGCAGTTCCTCAAAAAGTTAAATATAGAGTCACCACATGACCCAGAAATTCCACTCCTAGGAATATACTCAGGAGAATTGAAAATATATGTCCACACAAAAACTTGAACATACATGTTCATAGGAATAACTTATGCATAGTAGCTAAGAAGTGGAAACAATCCAAAAGTCCATCAACTGATTGATGGATAAACAAAATGTGGTATATCCATACAATGGGACATTATTTGGCAATAAGAAGAAATGAAGTTCTGATTTATGGTACAATATGGGTGAATTAAAAACATTATGGTAAGTGAAAGAAGCCAGACACAAAAGACCATTTACTACATGATTTCACTTATATGAAATGTCCAGACCAGACTGATCGCTAGAGATTACTGACTTCCAGGTGGTGGGGGAAGGAGGAAATGGGGAGTGACTGCTAATGGGAATGGGACGTCTTTTGGGGATGATGAAAGATTCTGGAATTAGATAGTGGTGATGGTTGCACAACCTTGTGAATCTACTAAAAATCACTGAACTGTACACTCAGAAAGGGGAAATTTTATGGGATGTAAATTATATCTCAATTTAAAAAAAAGAACCCTGGGAGATACATGGTTCTCTCTCTGCCCTAGCCTGTCTATACTTCCTCTGCCCACACTCTAATGCCAGCTCCGCCCTGAATTGAAGTTGTGGTCCTGGGACTAGCCCTGATGCTCCCTCTCTTGCCCCACTGAGCACCCAGAGTGCTACTTTTAAAGTGCAAATAACGTCTTGTCCCTGCCCTAGGTAAAGCGCTCTCATTGCACTGGAATCAGATCTAGTCTTCCTGTGGCCTACAGGGCCCTGCGTGATTTTTCCCCTGCCTGCCTTGACCTCACACTCACTCCACTTCCCCCTCACCACCATGCTCCGGACACACTGGCCTTCTCTGTGTTCCTCAAGCCCCAGGCTTGTTCCTACTTTATGGCCTTTAGCTGGCTATTCTCTCTGTCAAGATTCCTGTTCCCACAGACCTCTGCATGGATCTAGCACAGTACCTGGCATGTAGTAAGATCTCAATTGTATGTGTTGAATGAATAAACAAATTGTTGTGCATCTGCCACTTACTAGGGGTGTGCCCTTGCTGTCAAGGTGCCTGACTGTCCCAAGCCTCTGTTTCTTAATCTGTAGAATGGGACCTCATAGGACCAGTTATGGGAACTCAGTGAGATGATGTACATAAAGCCCAAACAGTAACTTCTTGTCTTATGGGGTAAAATGCCCAAGTAGGAGGGACGTCTTTTGTGGTTTGAGGGGAATATTTGAATACTGGACCCCAGAGTAAATTTTGCATTTAGGTCCCCACCATCAAAGGCAACCCCATGAAGGGGCCAGGCCGCTTATGGACTTGGGGTTACATCACAGCTCACAACCCATGGAGAGAGGGGTCCAAGGTGGGAAACACATCTGATTCACCCCTATGTCCCGGTGGAACCACTGAGAGGCAGACCCAGATTCCGCATCCTCAGGACCATGACCCCAGTTGCCACCTAAAAATGGATCCTCCTGCAGAAGTGGTTAAGACCTGTGAAGTGGGTCCTTGAAACATACCCAACTCCTTGCTGTGAGCTTTCTTGTCTGGAACAGGCAGACTGGGAAGCAGGGCTCCCACTTTTGGGAAAAGTAGAGGACCTTTTGGAAGGCATCCACCTTTGAAGGCCCATCGTGGGAAAGCGATGGGCGTGTTGCCTGCAGCTGAGCCCCAGGGAGCCCCAGGACCAGGCCACATCTGACTGGGGCCTAAAAACAGCCCTGCCACCTGGGAAGCTGGTCTGGGCTGGCATCCAGGCCAGCTGTTCTGAGACCCACTGGAAGCAGGCCACTGGGGTGCTTCTGTGGTCTGCATCCTGGTCCCGCCTGCCCCATAAAAATACAATGCTTTTCACTGCCCTGGACAAAGCACTGACTGCACTCTCCCTTTTGGAGCTTCAACTTCTTCCTCCAGGGCAATGGAATTGAACCGAGTGCCCTGTCTCCAGTCGGTTGAGGAGGAAAGATCCGATGTTCTGGGAGGACTCTGGAGGCTGTGTCCTGGAGAGTGGCAGGCAGGCCTAGATCGGACGCCATTTTGGCTTTTATCAGGTGTGCCACTGAGGACAGGTCGTTGACCTCTCTGAACCTCTTTCCTCATTTAAACTGGGGACATAAAGCTCCACTCCACAGAACTGTCTAAAGGACTAAGATGATGTATATAATGACTCCCACAGACAAAATTTTAGAAGCTATTATAGGAAAATTGTCATCAATAGTGGACTAGGAAAAACATTTTTTGGATAATATACAAAAAGCACAAACCACAAGGGAAAGGAGTTGGTTTGACTAAAATTTAAAACTTCTGAGTGAAAATGGCCAACAAAAAAGTGAAATTGATTAGTCAAAGGCAGGGAAAAAGTATTGGCAATACATAACCAACCAAAGATTGATATACTGAATACTATAAAAAATTCCTATAAATCAAGAAGAAAAAATCAGGCAACTGAATGAAAAATGGGCAAAATGACCAAGAAATTCACAGAAGAAGAAAATAAAAGGGCCAAAACACAAATGAAAAAATGCCTGACTTCATTAGTTATCGGGGAGATGTAAATACTAAGTTACAAAATACTAATTCACATCCATCAGACTGGCAAAATTTAAAAAGTCTGACCACCTTAGCATGATAAATTTGGAGTAAAACAGTGAGGTTATCAACCATAAGTAAGATTGTAAAGGCATATCTGACCCGTCAATTTATTTTGAAACACCTCTAGTCACAGGTAGTGACAAAAACAAACTAAAAACTGAGTCTTCCTCTACTGTTTCCAAGCAAAACAGAGGCCAAACCTAGAGGTGTTCTTGCTCAATAAATGGGAAGCAACATAGGAAGGAATCTGGAACCAGAGTGAACAACTAGCTAATGGCACCTTTGTCTACAAGAAGGATGTGATCTTTTCTTACATTCTCAAGAGGAACTTACCCATAGTTGCCTGAGAGCACTTTCCCCCCATCATCTAAACTCCAGAGACACTAGATATGATCAACATAAGCTGTATTTGTAATTTTCCAAATGAATACCAAAGTTAGACAAGAGTCAGGGTGGCAGGAAAGATAACACTCAAGGAAAAATAACACATATTTTCTGCAAACCTAGCAATAATTGCTCAATGGCCCTTCCCCATTAGACTGCAAGGTCCTTAAGAGCAGCAGTAATAATAATTAATAACTTCTCATGTTGCATTAAAAAAAAAAAATCTGACCATACAAGTGTTCAGAAGATGTGAAACAACCAGAGCTCTTATACACGACTGAGGGGTATAAATTAATACAACTAATTTGGAACAGTTTGGCATTATATAGAAAATTTGAACATATATATATCATGTGAACCAACAATTCTGCTCTGAAGTATATTCCCCAGAAAATCTTGGGCACCTACATACCAGGAAAAATGTGCATATAATAATTGTGATAACTCCAAACTGGCAAACGACTGTACATCAACTGCAGAAGGGAGGGGTTAGCAAACTTTTTCTGCAAAAGGCTACATAGTAAATATTTAGGCTCTTTGGGCCATACATTCTCTGCCACAACTAAACAACTTTCCTTCGGAGAGTGAACACAGCCATAGACAATATGTAAATGAATGGCCTGGGCTGTGTTCTAATAAAACTTTATTTATAAACAACAGGCATTCAGTTGGATTTGGCCCCATGAGCAGTAGCTTGCAGACCCCTGGTAGAATGATCATATAAATTGTGGTATATTCATACAATGGAATAATACTTTCCAACAAAAAAATTACAGAACAACATGGATGAATCTTAAAAAGGTATTTTTGAGCAAAAGAAGTCAGATATAAGAAGAAATATGTTTTTCATTCTATTTATAGAAAACTCAAAAGCAGGCAAAATTAAGCTGGAGTGTTTAAGAATGCATAACTAAATAACAGAAGTATGAAGAACATTAATGTAGCTACTACCATGAAAGGCAGGACAATGGTTACTTTTGGCAGGGATGGAAGGTCGTGTAATTGAAAAGGGTAGGGTCTACGGCCATATCACCCTGAAAGCGCCCGATCTTGTCTAATCTCGGAAGCTAAGCAAGGTTGGGCCTGGTTAGTACTTGGATGGCAAAGGGGTAGGCTTCTGGGGCACTGACCAGTTTTTGTTTCTTGGCCTGGGTGGTGGTTACATGGATGTTCATTTTAGAACAATTCATTAAACTGTACATTTGTATTGCATGTACCTTTCTGAACATGTATTATTTTTCACCACAAAAAAGTTTTTTAAAAATATGAGAACTTCTAATGTTGATTCTCACATCCCAGTGTATTTTCCTGCACTCTGTGAGAGCAAATTTCCCTGGTGAGGGTAGCTGCCTAGAGCCCAGCAGAGAATTTCTGGGACAAGAAAACATAGGAGGGAACCAAGATGGCGGAGTAGAAGGACGTGCTCTCACTCCCTCTTGCGAGAGCACCAGAATCACAACTGGCTGCTGGACAATCATTGACAGGAAGACACTGGACTTCACCAAGGAGGATACCCCACGTCCAAGGACAGAGGAGAAGCCACAGTGAGACGGTAGGAGGGGCGCAATCAGAGTAAAATCAAATCCCATAACTGCTGGGTGGGTGACTCACAGACTGGCGAACATTTATACCACAGAAGTCCACCCACTGGAGTGAAGGTTCTGAGCCCCATGTCAGGCTTCCCAACCTGGGGTTCCGGCAACGGGAGGAGGAATTCCTAGAGAATCAGACTTTTAAGCCTAGTGGGAATTGATTGCAGGACTTCGACAGGATTGGGGGAAACAGAGACCCCACTCTTGGAGGGCACACACAAAGTAGTGTGTGCATCGGGACCCAGGGGAAGGAGCAGTGACCCTGGGGGAGACTGAACCAGACCTACCTGCTGGTGTTGGGGGGTCTCCTGCAGAGGCGGGGGGTGGCTCTGTTTCACCGTGGGGACAAGGACACTGGCAGCGGAGGTTCTGGGAAGTACTCCTTGGCATGAGCCCTCCCAGAGTCTGCCATTAACCCCACCAAAGAGCCCAGGTAGGCTCCAGTGTCGGGTTGCCTCAGGCAAAACAACCAACAGGGAGGGAACCCAGCCCCACCCATCAACAGTCAAGCGGATTAAAGTTTTACAGAGCTCTGACCGCCACAGCAACAGTCAGCTCTACCCACCACCAGAGCCTCCCATCAAGCCTCTTAGATAGCCTCAACCACCAGAGGGCAGACAGCAGAAGCAAGAAAAACTACAATCCTGCAGGCTGTGGACCAAAAACCACAGTTACAGAAAGATAGACAAGATGAAAAGGCAGAAGGCTATATACCAGATGAAGGAACAAGAAAAAAACCCAGAAAAACAACTAAATGAAGTGGAGATAGGCAACCTTCCAGAAGAAGAATTCAGAATAATGATAGTGAAGATGATCCAGGACCTCAGAATAAGAATGGAGGCAAAGATTGAGAAGATGCAAGAAATGATTAACAAAGACCTAGAAGAATTAAAGAACAAACAAACAGAGATGACCAATACAATAACTGAAATGAAGACTACACTAGAAGGAATCAATAGCAGAATAACTGAGGCAGAAGAACGGATAAGTGACCTGGAAGACAGAATGGTGGAATTCACTGTTGCGAAACAGACTAAAGAAAAAAGAATGAAAAGAAATGAAGACAGCCTAAGAGACCTCTGGGACAACATTAAACTCAACAACATTCGCATTATAGGGGTCCCAGAAGGAGAAGAGAGAGAGAAAGGACCAGAGAAAATTTTTGAAGAGATTATAGGCGAAAACTTCCCTAACATGGGAAAGGAAATAGCCACCCAAGTCCAGGAGGCGCAGAGAGTCCCATACAGGATAAACCCAAGGAGAAACACGCCGAGACACATAGTAATCAAAGTGGCAAAAATTAAAGACAAAGAAAAATTATTGAAAGCAGCAAGGGAAAACTGACAAATAACATACAAGGGAACTCCCATAAGGTTAACAGCTGATTTCTCAGCAGAAACTCTACAAGCCAGAAGGGAGTGGCATGATATACTTAAAGTGATGAAAGGGAAGAACCTACAACCAAGATTACTCTACCCAGCAAGGATCTCATTCAGATTTGATGGAGAAATCAAAAGCTTTACAGACAAGCAAAAGCTAAGAGAATTCAGCACCACCAAACCAGCTCTACAACAAATGCTAAAGGAACTTCTCTAAGTGGGAAACACAAGAGAAGAAAAGGACCTACAAAAACAAACCCAAAACAATTAAGAAAATGGTCATAGGAACATACATGTCGATAATTACCTTAAACGTGAATGGATTAAATGCGCCAACCAAAAGACACAGGCTTACTGAATGGATACAAAAACAAGACCCATATATATGCTGCCTACAAGAGACCCACTTTAGACCTAGGGACACATACAGACTGAAAGTGAGAGGATGGAAAAAGATATTCCATGCAAATAGAAATCAAAAGAAAGCTGGAGTAGCTATACTCATATCAGATAAAATAGACTTTAAAATAAAGAATGTTACAAGAGACAAGGAAGGACACTACATAATGATCAAGGGATCAATCCAAGAAGAAGATATAACAATTATAAATATATATGCACCCAACATAGGAGCACCTCAATATATAAGGCAACTGCTAACAGTTATAAAAGAGGAAATTGACAGTAACACAATAATAGTGAGGGACTTTAACACCTCACTTACACCAATGGACACATCATCCAAAATGAAAATAAATAAGGAAACAGAAGCTTTAAATGACACAATAGACCAGATAGATTTAATTGATATTTATAGGACATTCCATCCAAAAACAGCAGATTGTACGTTCTTCTCAAGTGTGCACGGAACATTCTCCAGGATAGATCACATCTTGGGTCACAAATCAAGCCTCAGTAAATTAAAGAAAATTGAAATCATATCAAGTGTCTTTTCTGACCACAACGCTATGAGATTAGAAATCAATTACAGGGAAAAAAACGTAAAAAACACAAACACATGGAGGCTAAATGATAGGTTACTAAATAACCAAGAGATCACTGAAGAAATCAAAGAGGAAATCAAAAAATACCTAGAGACAAATGACAATGAACACACGACGACCCAAAACCTATGGGATGCAGCAAAAGCAGTTCTAAGAGGGAAGTTTATAGCTATACAAGCCTAACAAAAGAAACAAGAAAAATCTCAAGTAAACAATCTAACCTTACACCTAAAGAAACTAGAGAAAGAAGAACAAACAAAACCCAAAGTTAGCAGAAGGAAAGAAATCATAAAGATCAGAGCAGAAATAAATGAAATAGAAACAAAGAAAACAATAGCAAAGATCAATAAAACTAAAAGCTGGTTCTTTGAGAAGATAAACAAAATTGATAAGCCATTAGCCAGGCTCATCAAGAAAAAGAGGGAGAGGACTCAAATCAATAAAATTAGAAATGAAAAAGGAGAAGTTACAACAGACACCGCAGAAATACAAAGCATCCTAAGAGACTACTACAAGCAACTTTATGCCAATAAAATGGACAACCTGGAAGAAATGGACAAATTCTTAGAAAGGTATAACCTTCCAAGACTGAATCAGGAAGAAACAGAAAATATGAACAGACCAATCACAAGTAATGAAATTGAAACTGTGATTAAAAATCTTCCAACAAAAGTCCAGGACCAGATGGCTTCACAGGTGAATTCTATCAAACATTTAGAGAAGAGCTAACACCTATCCTTCTCAAACTCTTCCAAAAAATTGCAGAGGAAGGAACACTCCCAAACTCATTCTATGAGGCCACCATCACCCTGATCCCAAAACCAGACAAAGACACTACAAAAAAAGAAAATTACAGACCAATATCACTGATGAATATAGATGCAAAAATCCTCAACAAAATACTAGCAAACAGAATCCAACAACACATTAAAAGGATCATACACCACGATCAAGTGGGATTTATCCCAGGGATGCAAGGATTCTTCATTATACGCAAATCAATCAATGTGATACACCATATTAACAAATTGAAGAATAAAAACCATATGATCATCTCAATAGATGCAGAAAAAGCTTTTGACAAAATTCAACACCCATTTCTGATAAAAACTCTCCAGAAACTGGGCATAGAAGGAAACTACCTCAACATAATAAAGGCCATATATGACAAACCCACAGCAAACATCATTCTCAATGGTGAAAAACTGAAAGCATTTCCTCTAAGATCAGGAACGAGACAAGGATGTCCACTCTCACCACTATTATTCAACATAGTTCTGGAAGTCCTAGCCACAGCAATCAGAGAAGAAAAAGAAATAAAAGGAATACAAATTGGAAAAGAAGAAGTAAATCTTTCACTGTTTGCGGATGACATGATACTATACATAGAGAATCCTAAAACTGCCACCAGAAAACTGCTAGAGCTAATTAATGAATATGGTAAGGTTGCAGGATACAAAATTAATGCACAGAAATCTGTTGCATTCCTATACACTAATGATGAAAAATCTGAAAGAGAAATTAAGGAAACACTCCCATTTACCATTGCAACAAAAAGAATAAAATACCTAGGAATAAACCTACCTAGGGAGACAAAAGACCTGTATGCAGAAAACTATAAGACACTGATGAAAGAAATTAAAGATGCTACCAACAGATGGAGAGATATACCATGTTCTTGGATTGGAAGAATCAACATTGTGAAAATGACTATACTACCCAAAGCAATCTACAGATTCAATGCAATCCCTATCAAATTACCAATGGCATTTTTTACAGAGCTAGAACAAATCATCTTAAAATTTGTATGGACACACAAAAGACCCCGAATAGCCAAAGCAGTCTTGAGGGAAAAAAATGGAGCTGGAGGAATCAGACTCCCTGACTTCAGACTATACTACAAAGCTACAGTAATCAAGACAATATGGTACTGGCACAAAAACAGAAACATAGATCAATGGAACAAGATAGAAAGCCCAGAGATAAAGCCACGCACCTATGGTCAACTAATCTATGACAAAGGAGGCAAAGATATACAATGGAGAAAAGACAGTCTCTTCAATAAGTGGTGCTGGGAAAACTGGACAGCTACATGTAAAAGAATGAAATTAGAATACTCCCTAACACCATACACAAAAATAAACTCAAAATGGATTAGAGACCTAAATGTAAGACTGGACACTATAAAACTCTTAGAGGTCAAACACTCTTTGACATAAATCACAGCAAGATCTTTTTTGATCCACCTCCTAGAGTAATGGAAATAAAAACAAAAATAAACAAATGGGACCTAATGAAACTTCAAAGCTTTTGCACAGCAAAGGAAACCATAAACAAGACGAAAATACAACCCTCAGAATGGGAGAAAATATTTGCAAACAAATCAATGGAGAAAGGATTAATCTCCAAAATATATAAACAGCTCATTCAGCTCAATATTAAAGAAACAAACACCCCAATCCAAAAATGGGCAGAAGACCTAAATAGACATTTCTCCAAAGAAGACATACAGACGGCCACGAAGCACATGAAAAGATGCTCAACATCACTAATTATTAGAGAAATACAAATCAAAACTACAATGAGGTATCACCTCACACTAGTTAGAATGGGCATCATCAGAAAATCTACAAACAACAAATGCTGGAGAGGGTGTGGAGAAAAGGGAACCCTCTTGCACTGTTGGTGGGAATGTAAATTTATACAGCCACTATGGAGAACAGTATGGAGGTTCCTTAAAAAACTAAAAATAGAATTACCATATGACCCAGCAATCCCACTACTGGGCATATACCCAGAGAAAACCATAATTCAAAAAGACACATGCACCCGAATGTTCATTGCAGCACTATTTACAATAGCCAGGTCATGGAAGCAACCTAAATGCCCATCAACAGACGAATGGATAAAGAAAAAATGGTACATATATACAATGGAATATTACTCAGCCATAAAAAGGAACGAAATTGAGTCATTTGTTGAGACGTGGATGGATCTAGAGACTGTCATACAGAGTGAAGTAAGTCAGAAAGAGAAAAACAAATATCGTATATTAACGCATGTATGTGGAACCTAGAAAAATGGTACAGATGAGCCGGTTTGCAGGGCAGAATTTGAGACACAGATGTAGAGAACGGACATATGGACACCAAGGGGGGAAAACTGCGGTGGGGTGGGGATGGTGGTGTGCTGAATTGGGCAATTGGGATTGACATGTATACACTGATGTGTATAAAATTGATGCCTAATAAGAACCTGCAGTATAAAAAAACAAACAAACAAAACAACTAATACTAAACTTTCATTGGGTTATTTGTATGGAAATATGTTAATATAAATGTTTCAGACATTACATGAAATTTCTAAAAATCTTATATGTTCTGGTATAATGTTATAAGTCATAATCCTAGTTATTACTTTAAAATGTATATCTCAGAAATAACTAATTTTCTTGTCAACTGCATTATTATGAACTTTCATCAAATCTTTAACTGTGGTCATTTTTAAGTCTTTTGTCATTTACAGACAGTTCTGGGTGTACTCTGATGCTTTTGCAAATATGTTCCTATAAAAGGGTTTCATCTTCAAGAAATTCATGGAAAAGACTCTGACAAGTACAGGTTTCTGGTAACTGACTGTACTGCTGAACTGAATGAATAAGCATTTTCAGAACTCTAATGAAAAACTGATGAACTCATAAAAGTGCTAACAAAAGATCAAGATGAAAAAAAAAGTTAATTACATGGGACTGAGTGAACTGATGAGGATGAGTATAATTTTTGTGACTTTCTGTCTAAATTAAAAAAAAAAAAAATCCCACAAGGACTCAGAGGCAAAGAATATACAAATCAATTTTCACTGCAAAGTAAAGGAGCTGTTACAGTGGAGGATTACCAGACTGAATGTCAATATTATGACATAGTATGAGTGTGTTTCATGTTTGGTAATTGCAATCATTGTTGCTTTTGTTGTGGTCATCCATGTACAATGCTTGGTGTCAGTCTATCTCTTGTAAAAATAAAATACAGTGTGTGTGTGTGTGTGTGTGTGTGTGTGTGTGTGAAAAAAAAAAGAAAGAAAGCATAGGAGGGAAATAATCACTTAAGCCCTAAGGAATTACCCTGGGGACTTTGCCCTGAGCAGAGAGAGGGGAAAGAAGGTTTCAGCCTTATTTAAGGGGGAAGCCCCAGAGTTACGGCGGAAACCTAGTGTCTGAGCCAGAATTGGAAAGAGAAATGGTCCCTGCCAACCTGCTCCTATGTTAGCCTCTTTGGGTTCTTTTAACACTGAGTGGGGGGTGGCAGGGTTTTGAAGGGCTGTTTTCCTGGTTGCATAGACCCACTGTTCCTAGTCCTCGGGGTGACTCGTAGCAAATGCTAAACATGTGTGCACACGTGTGTGTTTCTGCATGCACTCACATTTGTGTACACACCAAGCATTTGAAACAGGCCTTTCAGATAGCTACCAGATCATATAGTGTTGAAATTATCTTGAAAAACACTTTGGCACCCAAGAACTGAAAACATGTCCCAACTTTTACCCAATATTTCTACATCCAAGATTGTTTCCTCATGATATTATCAGAAATATGAAATAAATATTTGCAGAAAAGTGTTCATCCCTATGTTATCAACACCAGTGAAAACTTGGAAACTACTTAGCATTCAAATATAGAAATGATTAAGTCAACCAATTCCAGACACATGATGAAAAATACTATGGTCATTAAAATTCTATTTAGGGAGAGCTGGTAATAACCGGGAGGGGAATAGGATACAAAATTGAAATTACAGGATGATTATGACTTCGACAACAACAAAACCTTATACTCAGAAAAATACCATAGAAGGGAATCCAATAAAATAGTAAAGAGCCATCTTCAGGGGGCAGGAATGAAATAGGATGATTTTTTCTTTATAACTTTCTAGAAGAAATTTTCCTAAATTATCAAAACAATTTGATTATTTTTTAAAAAATTGTAGAAAAGTAGGTGAATACAACTATGTATAAGGAAGATAAAAATCATGAAGTTTGGTGTCCTGGGACAGGAGAGTGAAAAGGGAAACTGAGGCACCGAGTGGGCAAGGAGAGGAAGTTGCCGCTTGTTGAGTCCTTTTTTATGGTTTACATAGCTCAACATCAGGCAACTAGTGGATGCCCAAACCAGGGTTTCTGTACTCCAGAGCTGTGCTCTTACCCATTGATCACCTGCCCCCCAAAAATCATCATCACCATCATCATCATTATCACCATCATCATCATCGTCGTCGTCATCATTATCACCATCATCATCTTTGCTGTCTCCATTGTCTCAATTCAAAGACACTTCTTTTTTCAAATTTCAACATTTCTGAAATTTCATACCATTGATATGACAGTTTTTTTCTCTCCAAAAGCCTATTAAATCAATGATTCATCTATAATCACTGCTTCCATAGAACCAAGGAAATACTGTAATTGCTGATTGTTATTTGAGCAGTTATTTTGTGCCAGAGACTATACATAAGTTCATCAGCTCCCTACAGCAGCTCTCTAAAGGAAACATTCCATGTAATACTTTAGCGATGAAGAATGAGGCTCAGAGAAATACATAATATGTCCAAGGCCACCCAGGAAGTAAATGGCTGAGCCAGGACTTGACCTGCTAAGTGTCACGCACTCTGGTTTGTCTCCTCCAAAACTTTCCTCCTCTGCCACTCCGCCGTCTCCACCTCACACCCTCCTGTTCCCTGGACCTGGTTCCCTGAGCCACAGAGGGGGAACACACTGCTCCACCCAACACGCTGCTAAGAGTAGAGCAGTTCTCTGTACTCATTGAATAAATCATTCTAAATTGACTCAGCACATCTCCTTCTGGGGGACCACCCATCCTCCACAGGCAATCGCTTTGTTTCCAGTAGAGTTGACTCTACCCCTTCCATAGACATGTGACTTAAGCCAGGCCAATCAGAATGTCGTATTCCCTTAATCATGGTGATGAGGCCAGAGATGGGCACCTGATCCACTTAGAGCCAATGAGATGCCCTTAGCCCATTTCTGTGAACTTAAGAAATACACTGTGGCTCTTCCTGCCTAGAGAGGAATTAGAGAGAAGGTGGAAGAGCTGGAACTGCTGTAGCCTTCTTATGACATGAGGCCTGGTAATAAAGCATAGCCAAGAGAAGGGGAGAGAAAGAAACTGGGTACCGGATCAAGTCATGCCAACCAGTAATCATACCCCACCTGTGCTGGTTTAGGTAAGATGTTCTCTGCTAAAAACTCTTCAGCAGGTCCCCAGTGTCTGGTAACAAGGTCCAAACTCCACCCTTTGGCATCCAAGGCCTTCCTGATCTGGTTTCAATCTGCAATTCCAGCTTCCAGGCTCTGCACATCTCCCTGTCATCCAATGTTCCATCTGCTTTACACCACTCACCCTTCAGCAACAAACCAGCAATTTTCCTTCTTCTTAAAAGCTTTTGTATATGCTGTACCTTCTGCTTCAAATGGCATTCTTTACACACAGACATGCACACAGAATAAAACTTCCTAACAGTCTTAGATGTCCAAAGACAGTGAATTTGCACCACAGGGTATCACAGGCAGAAAGAAGGGCATTCAGAGGGTATGTTACAGAGAGAATTCAAGACAGCAAATAGGGTTTGCTTCAGCTCAGGGTTTCTCCAGCCTGGGGGTTGATGACTTACCTATGTCAAAGCCACCAGGGGGTGATTGTCAAAATATAGATTCACAGATCAAAACTTTAGCCCAGACCTACAGAACCAGAATCTCTGGGATGGGCCCCAGGAATCTTCCCCTTTCTCAAGATCTCTATTATAAGGAAGATATGGTATCTAAGCATCTATCTATCTACCTATGTATCTATCTGTCTACCTACATGGCTGAGTAATATTCTATTTTATATATATAAAAAGATGAAATAATGCCATTTGCAGCAACATGGTTGGACCTAGAGATTATAATACTGAGTGAAGTTAGTCAAACAGAGAAAGACAAATATCATATGATATCAATCATATGTGGAATCTTAAAAAAATGATACAAATGAACTTATTTACAAAACAGGAATAGACTCACAGACATAGAAAACAAACTGATGCTTGTCAAAGTGGGGGAGGGATAAATTAGGAGTTTGGGATTAACAGATGCACACTACCATATATAAAATAGACAAGCAACAAGGACCTACTGTATAGCACAGGGAACTATATTTAATATCTTGCAATAACCTATAATGGAAAAGAATCTTATATATATGTGTGTATATATGTATAACTGAATCACTTTGCTGAATCACCTGAAACTAACACAACATTGTAAATCAACTATACTTCAATGAAAGAAAGAAAGAAACAAAGAGAGAAAAGAAAAGGAAAAAAAGAAAGAAAGAAATTTAGCTATTACCAAAAAAAAAAAATCTCCATTCTAATGTTTGCTAATGTTGGAGAACTTCTGGCCTAGAAGAGTATCAAACCCCCTTTAACCCCGCAATCTTACAAAGTCTGGATGTTTATCAAAGTCTCAACATCCCTCCCACCACTTCCCTTCTCAGGGGAATTCCTGACTCCCATCTTTTCTCCCTGTGAACTCTGACCCTTGGAAATCATTTCTATTGGACTGCTTTAGATGGGAAGGGAGGGTTCATGTTAAAGGTTTTATCAGATGGAACTCCATTGCCTCACCTATTCCCCGAAATACTGCATGTGTGTACATACACACTCCTGTACCGTAAATAGCTGTGCTCACTGCTTCTCCAAGAACAGAGTATGTGAATCTGCTTAACATAAATTAAGCTTCCGCATGTTTCCCTATCCTGTTCCCTCTGCTACGAATGCCATTTACTTCCTCATCCTTTTAACACACATTCACTGAATACCTACTGTGTGCCAACTATCTAGAGGGTGCTGGGGATACTGAGATTAAAAACAGACCCAGTCCTTGTCCTCAAGGAGCTCAGAGTAGCAGGAGAGATGGCACGTGCAAAACACTGAGATATGTGCTATTCATTCTTTTGTTCGTTCACTCACTCATGTGTTTGCACAACACAGATATTTAAGCACACTCTATGTGCAGAGTTGCAGCAATGCAGCAGTAGCCAAACAGACGAGCGCTTGCTCTGCTGGAGCCCTCATTCCAGTGAGGAAGACAGACACCACACAAGTGAACAAAGGAACCCGACAATGTCTGACAGCAATATGTGCGATGAGAAAAACAAAATTGAGAGAGTGGCATGGACATATATACACTACCAAATGTAAAATAGATAGCTAGTGGGAAGCAGCCGCATAGCACAGGGAGATCAGCTCAGTGCTTTGTGACCACCTAGAGGGGTGGGATGGGGAGGGTGGGAGGGAGGGAGATGCAAGAGGGAAGAGATATGGGAACATATGTATATGTATAACTGATTCACTTTGTTATAAATCAGAAACTAACACACCATTGTAAAGCAATTATACTTCAATAAAGATGTTTAAACAAAAAACAAAAAACAAAATTGGATAGATCTGCTTGGAGTGGGGGAGAGAGGTGCCTGGAGTGATCAACATGGACTTCACTAAGGAGAAGACCTTTGAGCGGAGACCCTGATGCAAAATGATGAGAAGGCGCCGCCAGGTAAAGATGGGGGAGAAGCACACCCAGACAGAGAGAGCCAGGAACAGGAAGGCCAGTCGGCTGAGGGTTGGATACAAGGGAAGAGGCGTAGGAGATGAGGACAGGAATGTGAGAAAGGGCTAGATGGAGCAGGATGTGCCAGAAGACCACAGTGGGAAATTTGAATTGTATCTCAACTGCAATAAGGTGCCTCGGAAAGGTTTTAAGCAGAGGGGCATATAGGATTGAGAAGTCTAAGATTGGATTTAAGAAGCTAATACAAGATCCAGGAGAGAGGGTGCCTTGGTCTAGGGGTGTGGAGTCAACATAGAAAGAAAAGGGGGCTTCCCTGGTGGCACAGTGGTTAAGAATCTGCCTGCCATTGCAGGGGACACGGGTTCGAGCCCTGGTCCGGGCAGATCCCACATGCCACGGAGCAACTAAGCCCGTGCGCCACAACTACTGAGCCTGCGCTCTGGAGCCTGTGAGCCACAACTACTGAGGCCCACGCGCCTAGAGCCAGTGCTCTGCAACAAGAGAAGCTACCACAGTGAGAAGCCCGCGCATTGCAACGAAGACCCAACACAGCCGAAAGTAAATAAATAAATTAATTTTTTTTTTAAAAAAGAAAGAAAACGATACGTTCAAAATGGAACTTGCAGGGGAAGGAGAGTAGAACCAACAGGACTGGCAGGTGGATGGCACTGGGCAGGTAGAGAGAGAACCAAGTAGGCAGATAACAACTAGCTTGAGCTCAGAGGTGGAGAGTGATGTCATTTACTTAGATGGGGAGGAAGCGGTTGTTTGGGGGGCAGGGGAGTGGGGATTGAGGGACTGATGTTTTGGATGTGTATTACGTATCCGAGTGACCATGTTGGATATACAAATTCCCAGTTCAGTGGAGAACTCAGGGATGGAGATATAAATGTGAGTCATGGGCACGTGGCCCTGATAGAGGCATAGCTGTGGGCTCATGGTCTCACCAGAAGGGAAGGAGCGATTCTTCCCCAGAGTGAGTGAAGGAGGGAAGGTCCCTTGACACCTAGTGTGTCACTTAGGGCCTTTTGATTATGAGCCACAGAAATCAACCCTGGTTACCGAGCATCTCAAAGACTGAGATTCAAGAAGGAAACAATCCAGATAGGGCTGAATCTCAGCAGCAGAAATTCAAGGACCGTCTTGGGATGTCTTGGTTCCAGCTGCCTTCTGTCCTTTTAAGACACCTTGGCAAATGGAGAGTCCCAGGAATAAGGTCTGATGGACCCATATCTTGGCTGTGGGATGGGGGTCGGGGTACACCTGGTTTCTCTAGTACCTCATGGGATATGGAAGGCAGGAGGCGAGTTCTCAGAGAAAACCTGCATGCTGTTTGCAGTGAAGGGAGGAGGGAAGCTGGGCAGGCAAAAGCAGCAGCTACATTCTCCACCTGGCCTGCCTGGAAACTCCTGCACATCTTTCAAGAGATAGCTCAAGGGTCAAATTCTCTCTGAAGACTTCCTTGACCTTCACAAACGAGTTTATATGCTCCTCCTCTGTGCTCCTGCTCTCTGAATTGTAAGCACCTGTGGGCCTATCCACCTACCCCCCCCAACCCCCCACCCCATAGACTGTAAGCACACCAAGGTCAGAAACGCACTCCTATTCATCAGTGAAACCCCAGCAGCTCACACAGGGCCTGGCATATAATCAGAACTCGGTTTAAAAAATTGCTGCACCGAACGTGGTGCCATCAGCTGAAGATAATTGGGATCACAACCCCAAGATTTCTTTTAATGTATCATTCTGTATTCATTTTAAAGTCCAGGGCGCGTTGAGTGACAAATTGCAGAGATCTCTCGCAAATGTCTTTCAAGTCACACAGCCAAATCAGTTCAGCAAATTATATGTAATCAACGAGGAAATCAATAAGTACTGGAAGCGCATTAAATAGTTTAGCAGATTCATTATGTATTTAGCACATTCAGTCCAATTTGCAGGCAGTTCAGAGAAAAACAGGCTTTAGCATGTAAACAGTGGCTCTGATTGAGTATTAGGAGAGTCCTGGTTGCACAGCCTTTGG
The DNA here is from genome assembly GCF_965194805.1 of Balaenoptera borealis. NCBI lineage: Eukaryota > Metazoa > Chordata > Mammalia > Artiodactyla > Balaenopteridae > Balaenoptera > Balaenoptera borealis. The sequence goes on from NC_138867.1 coordinate 159,931,251, forward strand.
AGGTGAGAGCAGATCAGGAACCTCAGAGCCTTCCCACCCTGTCTAGCCCTGCCAGCCCAGGCCAGTCCCACGAGTCAGGGGTTTCACCTCCAAAGGTGGTGACAGTGATCTCACAGGCCCTTTCTTCTTGGAAATTTTAAGGGAGATGAAAGAAGGGAGGGGAGGGAGGGAGAAAAAATACAGAAAGTATGAGACTTCTTGGGATTTTTGCCTTTCCCTCAATTTCTCAGCAGCCTCATGCCTCTGAAAAGCAGTCATTCACTAATTAATTCAACAAATCTTGTCTGAACACTTGCTCTGTGCCAGGTCACAGGCCAAGCTCTGGGGCACAAGCTGAATCCGACCTGTACCTGCCTTCAGGCAGCTCACAGCACAAACAACAAGCCCAGTAGAGGCTCTGAGCCCTTCTGTCCGAGGAGGAGGAGGAAGAAGGGATATTTGAGCAGGGTGCTGAGGAATTACGAGGAGTGCGGGAGGGTGGCGTCTCACAGGGAGACAAACGTCCTCAAAGGGACAGAGACGAAACAATTTGTTTGGAGAATGACGTATAGGTCAACGTCAACAGAGCATTAAGACCAGAGGCAGGACAGCACAGGCAATGTCTCTTGCACACAAGTCACAGGGCCTCCTCCAGTCCTCCTGGTTCAAATCCCTCTCACTGCAGATTCAGTCACTGGTGCTGAGGGAGGGAAAGTGATTGCCCAGCATGACCCAGCAAGTGGTAGACACTAAATGTGGCTTCTGGCCACTGCCCCAAGTCCTTTGCAAATTCCCTCACTCACCTCTGGCCACAAATCTTCCCATCCTCCAATTTCTGAATTGAGCTGAGAAGTGGCCCCAACTTGGGAAATCACGGAGCACACAGCCACTAAAATTCCCTTTTATTGGTTTGGAACAACTAACACCAATAAAAGAATAATTCACACTGGCAAGAATATAATATGCACACCCACGCTAGATTGCAGCTCCCATGGCAGACATTGCTAATCAAGCCCTGCATTGTTTCCCACTGATTTCTTAACCCAGCACTCCAGGCAGCCAATTAGGAACGAGTTGTCACTTACATGAAAGCTTTTTCCTGCATACACATTTAAGTCTACCAGCTATTACCATGGGTCAAGCAGTAAGGAGTGCAATAATAAAGGGAAAAAGAACAAATATCTAGCACAAATTATAAGAAGCCAAAGAAGATCCAAAACAATGCCCAAGCACTGACTGCAAAGCAGCCATGCAATACTTAACAGCAAACACAGGTTATCAGATTTGGTAGCTGCTCTTCTGTCGCTCCCTCGGCAATAGAAAACCAACTCAAGTGAACTTTAGCAGAAAACAGGAATCCACTGGCACATTAATACCGAAGTGGACCTAGCTTTGAGGCAGGGGCTTACAGGATGTCCTCTGATGCTTTCTTGGCCTCTCTTCTCTCAGCCCTGCTTTCCCTCACTCTGGCTTCCTTCCAAGGCAGAACTGCCCCTTGAGAGAACAAGTTGGCCCAGCCTACATCCCCACAGCTCCCAGCCAGGGAGGGGAATGTCCTTCTTCCCCGTGGTTTCCACTCAAGTTCTAACTCGGGCTCTCACTGGCCCATCCTGGTACACTGCGCATGGGGAAGTCTCCCCCAGGAAAGGAAAGTGATGTTAGCAGAAGGGGAGAATAGATAAGTAAAAACTGATAGCATTCGGATAGCATGAAACAGCTGTCAGCCATTACACTAATGACTGCCCACATAAAGGGGAGGAAACAGCCTCAAAGAGTGAGTCCGGGGCTTCCCTGGTGGCGCAGTGGTTGAGAATCTGCCTGCCAATGCAGGGGACACGGGTTCGAGCCCTGGTCTGGGAAGATCCCACATACCGCGGAGCAACTGGGCCCGTGAGCCACAACTACTGAGCCTGAGCGTCTGGAGCCTGTGCTCCGCAACAAGAGAGGCCGTGATAGTGAGAGGCCCGCGCACCGCGATGGAGAGTGGCCCCCGCTTGCCGCAACTAGAGAAAGCCCTCGCACAGAAACGAAGACACAACACAGCCATAAATAAATAAATAAATAAACAATTTTAAAAATAAATAAATAAATAAATAAATAAAAAGAGTGAGTCCGGCCCAGGGTGGAGGGAGGAGGGGAACCTGATGTGACCATTCTCTTCTCTAGGCTTCCCGTCTGTCCCTCTCCCTCCCCGCTCCTCAGTGAAACAATTAAGAGAGGAGCCCTCCATGCAGCCCAGGGTTAGCCGTGAGGGTGGAAGATGTCCTGGTGGCCTCGAAGTGCCTTTGATAGAGAGCCCTGCAAGGGCCAGCAGCCTCCTGACAAAAGAGCTTCTACTGACTCCCTGCCTTCCCCGGACAGAACCCTGGCCCCACTCCTAACTGCAGGGCTGACTGACATAATGCTGTCACTCCCAAACTGCAGCGTCAGAATTCCCTGGGGAGGCTGCTGAAATGCAGAGTCCTTGGCCCCCACATAGACGGTTTGATTCTGCAGTTCTGGAACGCAGCCTAGGAGTCAACGGTTTCAACAGGCTCTCCAGGTGATGCTGATGCCAGAGGCAGGTCTCTGTGCCACAATTTGAGAAACTCTAGTAAAACCGGGTTTGGAGTCCAATGGATGCAGCATATAGTAGGTGCTCAGAAAGGGGTAGCTTAAGGCTCTGACAGCTGGCCCTGTCTTGCAAGACTCTCCAGGGTGCCGATGCAGATGAATTCTCATCTGTTAACAGACAGTCTGCCCCACGGCCTGATCTGGAGAACTGCCCCATGGCCGCCGACCCCTTCTCCCAGTGGCCAGCATGACTGGGTCAGGAGTGGATATTATTCCAGGTGATCTGGGACCATCAGCTCCTCCCTTGGAAAGGCTGGAGTTCAAAGTCATGAGCCCTGCAGACAACCTGAAGGGGTGGGGCAAGCTGGGCTTTAAAAAAAAGCCCGGGGCTGTCAGACCTTCTGAGTTTTTCTTTTTTTAAGAGAGGCCAGAAATGTTAAATCTTATAATATTTAAATGTCTGATCATGTTTTTAAGCATTCAGAATTGTCAAGGCCAGCCAAAATACATCTACAAACCACACTGTGAGTTTCTAATTTTGCTGTAATCAGCCTCATTTCCCAGCCTCCTTTGCATTTAAGTATGGTCATTGACTAAGTTCTGGCCAATTAAAATCTTGCGTAGCCCATCTAGCTGGAGGTTGTCTTAAAAGGAAGTCATTCTTCCTTTTCTAATTCCTGGTGCCTGGAGTACAGAAGTGATGGCTGGAGCTTTAGCAATCATTTGAGGCACAAAGGTGACTTTGAGGATGGAAGCATGCTGAGGATGACAGGGCAGAAAAATAAGAATCTGAGTCTTTTATGACACTGAGAAGCTGTCATACTAGCCCTGAGTTTCGGACTTCTATACTTCTTTTATATTTCTCATATACTTTATTTCAGTTATATGCAGCCAAACTTAGTCCCCTATCCCCTTCCTGGTTTAGATGAGGCCTGACCATTCTGCCTACCCTTTGGTTTCATAAGAAGACCCTGGATCTTTCTAGTAAAACTCAACTTTAGCTGGACTAGTTTGGATGGGTTTTATCCCTTGGAAAGCAAACATTCTCTCTTTGCTCTCTATCCATCCCCACCCCCATTGCTTACTCACCACAGACTACACTAGCTATCATTTTCAAATTAAACAATTGTTAAAGGATCATTTTTTTAAAAGGCCAAATCATGACTGTCATACAAATACAAAATGAATCTGTGTCAAAGATATGATTTAGTTCATTAATCATGAGGGAACGAGGAAGATATCACAACAGGTTCAAGGAGAATCCAAGGAACAGACTTGAATCAGCAACCAGGAACGCTGCCATGAATTTGTTAGTGGATGCAAATCCGGCCTTTCACATGACAGAAATCAACTGAGCCTCCACAGCAAAATTCACTTGCATCAATGTGGACAAGAATGATTTGCTTTACTGTCAGTTTTCTACAGCTTATAGAGATGTAAAATAGCTCAGTCAAAGACCATGAAGGGCACAGACCCCTAGAGAATCAGAAAACCGCAAAGGGTCTGCCAGACATTGTTTTTAAACCCAACAGTAGTAATTCTCTGAGCATCCCCAGCTACTGAAAAATAGAGAATGTCTCGTGTCTTCCCAGGGGCACCCTCCCCTAACCCCCCCAGCTGTGCCCTTGACTTTCCTGCCTCAAAAATACCTACAGAACTTTCCCAACTGAACCGGACTTTGAAGGAGGAGGAGGAGGAGTTTGCCAGGCAAAGAAGGTCCTAGATTAGTGGGGGTACTCATAGAATCACCTGAAAAGCTGGTAAAAATGTACATGCCCAGCTCCTGCCCTGGATTTCCTGAATTTGCTGTATTGGCAGAGCTGGCCCAATGTTTTTACTGGGACTGCGTAGGGGGTCGGGGGTGAGGAGACTGTGAGTTGCTGATGGAGATGTGAGAGTGACTCCCCCCTCCCGAGCAACTCACACACAGTCCCGCTACAGCACCAGCCTCCCCTGAGCGCCAACACCGCTAACTCACGGCCTCCGTATGTCTAGTTTGCAAATACCCACCTGGTATCTGGATCTCACTCCTCTCCCCCTGCCACCCCACCTCCAGCTACCTCTCTGTTTCTCTGTTCCCCTTTGCCGTGAGGGGTGTGAGGGTCCCGCCATCTATGTTTGTGGTTTCCCATTCTCCTGTTCACCTTAAACCCACTTCAGTCAGGCTTTTCCCCCAACCCTCCACCAAAACTGTTCTGCCACAGTCACAACGATCCACAGGGCAGATCCCGGCCCAGGTCTCCATCCTCCTCTTGCACGACCCTTGACCCGTGGTGTTGAGTGTGGTGCGTCCCTCCCCCACCTCCTGGTGATGCTGTCCTCCTTGGCTCACACCCCACTCTCCTGGTCCCCCTACCTCTGGTCTCTCCTCTCAGCCTCCTTTGCTCTCCTTTCCCTCCTTCCAAATGTCCTTGGTGCCCAGGGCTCAGCTTCTTTTCTATTCCCTCCTGTGGAGCTGTCAGCCGGAAGGCTTTAAATGTCTCCGTGTCTTTCAACTCCCAAGTTCACATCTTTGGAACACTTTCCTGAACTCCAGGCTGTTTTTCTGACCTCCTACTCCACATCTCCACCCGGGCACCTAGTAGACAAAGTCAATCTGTCTAAACCTAGTTCAGATCTTCCCTCAAAACCCCATTTCACTCACAGCTTTCCCCGCCTCCTTTTGCCCTCTTCCCGGTCTTCCATCAGCTCAGCCGCGACCTTGGAGCCTTCGCTGACTTCCTAGTGCTTGTCTCACTCCTCGTCCCAGCTGTCAGAAACTCCTAGTGCTTCCCTTGAAATGGAGCCGGGATTCCACGACTTCTCGCCTGAGAGCCGCCGTCTTCCGCTCAGAACTACAGCAGTTCCTGAGAGGCCCCGGCTGCCACTGCCCTGGTCCCTACACAGCACTTACCCAACACAGCGGCCAAGGTGAGCCTCTTCAAACACAGGCAGACCTCAGACACCGAAACAAAGCGAGTATCTCAATAAAGTGAGTCACACGAACTTTCTGGTTTCCCAGTGCATATAAAAGTTAGGTTTACACTACACTGCAATCTATTAAGTGTGCGTATGTCTAAAACAACAATGTACATACCTCAATTAACAGTTCTTTTTTTTTTTTTAAACATCTTTATTGAAGTATAATTGCTTCACAATGGTGTGTTAGTTTCTGCTTTATAACAAAGTGAATCAGTTATACATATACATATGTTCCCATATCTCCTCCCTCCCGCATCTCCCTCCCTCCCACCCTCCCCATCCCACCCCCCCAGGCGGTCACAAAGCACCATGCTGATCTCCCTGTGCTATGAGGCTGCTTCCCACTAGCTATCTATTTTACAATTGGTAGTGTATATATGTCCATTTGCTGAAAAATACTAACGCTCATGTGAGCCTCCAGCAAGTCGTAATTGTTTGCAATGTAACGTCACAGATCACTGATCACAGGTCACCATAACAAATATAATAACAATGAAAAAGTCTGAAATATTTTGAGAATTACCAAAATGTGACACAGGGACAGGAAGTGAGCAAATGCTGTCAGAAAAATGGGACCAATAGACTTACTCGCCACAGGTTGTAAAAAATGCAGTGTCTGGGAAGCACAATAAAGCAGAGTGCAGTAAAACAAAGTCTGCCTGTATAAGTCTGATGGATGTCATTTTTCTGCTTAAAATTAAATTCCCACGGAGTCCCCTTGCACTCAAAGAAAAGCCTTAGTTCTAATTTGGGCCACCCACGAGGTCCGGGCCTGTGCCCTTTCCAACCCCCTCTGTGCCATGCTCCCCTCGCGCCCTCTGCTCTAGCAAGCTGAGGGCCTCTGCTCTGACTCTGTGTCTGCTCGTTAGGGATGCCCTTCCCTGATGTCCCTGCTCAAGTGTCTCTTTCCCTGACCACCCTGATTTATGGTGGGGTTTTTTTGCTTGTGGTCAGTATTTCCCCAGGTAGAACATAAGCTCCCTGAGGGCAGGGAGCTTTATCTATTTTGTTCATCAACTTATCCCCAAATGCCTAAAACAGTGCCTGGCACATAGTAGTTGCTCAATGAGTAGCAGTCATTGAATTGCTCCGCCCCAAGCCCTGAGCCAGCCACCTTCTGCGGCCATCCCATTTCAAGTCTCAACACTCCTGTGTGTAATTGCACAGGCAGAAAGTCAAGGCACCATGAGGTGGAGGGACTCGCCCAAGGACACAGAGTAAGTGCCAGTGCAGAAGTTACCCCCGAGTCTGGTTGGACTCGATGGCAGAGATGCTGCCACCCAGCAGGCAGGGCCGATGCCAGACCCTAAAGGCCCTGGACACCCAGCTGATGAGGCTGGACATTGTCTAGGGCAGGGGTTCTCCCCCTTCAACAAGCATCAGGATCACCTGTAGGGGGGAGGTTGATAAACACAGATTTCTGGGTACCACTCCCTGAGTCTCTGAGTCGGTAGGCCTGGGATGAAGCCAAGAATCTGCTTTTCTAACAAGTTCCTGGGCGATGCTGCAGCTGGTCTGGGAGAACCTCACTTCGAGAGCCGCTGGTCGGGTAATGGGGACCACAGAAGGGCTTTCATCAGGAGAGGCAGAGTCCTTTTTGCCTTGGAAAGGGCTGTGTTCAGGCTGGATTGGAGGTAAGGAACCCCCGCAGGGGCCAGACCAGGCTGCAGCCTGAAGCAGAGCACAGGGTAGCTGGGCTGAAGAGCAGGTCGGGCGGCTCCGAGTCCCGTTGGGCCCTCTCCTCCAGCTGATGAATACATCTCCTTGGAAGAAGATGCAGGCCTCCTGGCTCCTCACTCATCTGAAATTTTAATTCTCTTCCAAAGCGTGATTTCCACAGCCACCCCCACTAGAGGCGGGTGTGAGACTAGCCAAATAACTCCAAAACACATGATTTCAGCAAAAAGGAATCACGGTCTCCCTGGCAGCTCCAGGGAGCAGTGGTGATGAATCCAGAGGCAGCGGAGGGGGATGCGGGCAGCAGCCTTTGGACAAGCCCCAGGACTCAGTTCCCTCAATTGTCAGATCAGTTACCCAAGAACTACCCAGCAGCACCTGCTCTGCCCAGGCCCTGGATGCTGAGGGCTCAGGATAGGCCTTCCCTGCCAGCATCGAAGGGACCAGATTTATCCGCCCTCCTCAGATGTGACGTGCACACTGCAGTCTTCATTTTAATAGTTGTGTGCTTATTCAGAAGTAAATGAGAAAAATGTATAACTCACATATCCAGTCTGTGCTGTTATGGATAACTATTTCTTAGAGTAGAGCTACACAAGTTTTTTTTTAAAGTGAACTGAGCTCAAGAAAATATTAATTAAACAATGTGTATCCAGCAGTTCTATAATGCTTACTCGTTATTCATGGATTAATTCATTAAAGACTTATAATAATCATATAAGGTAGGTGCCATAATTATACCCATTTTACAGATGGAGAAAACAGAGGTACACAGTGGTGGGGTAATTCACCCATAGCTACACAGTAGGGAGTAGAGGGAGAATCTGAACCTAGGCAGCTGAGATGTAGGTTCTGTGCTCTTAACAGCCTCTTCATGGCATAGGCAGGACATGGCGATGTCCTCCAAACAATGGTCCTCCAAACACTAGCCTTTGGGAAGCACCCAGCAAGTCATCCCTTCTGCCTCAGCCATTCTAAGGCCTCAGAATGCACCAGCGTAGTGATTCAGGAGGCATGATGTAAAGAGCTGCCTGGATCCTTCCAACCACTCATTGAGCCTCCCGAGAGGACAGAGACGGACTAGTGCTTGGGTCTGCTTCTCCAAACATGAAGGGCTCGTATTGTCTGTCTTGAATGCCCTTCCTTGATTGTGGGTAAGCAGGGAGGGATGAGGGGAGCCTGTCACTTGGGGGTGACAGAGGCCAGAGGGCAGAGCAGGGAGGAGACATGTCCTGGGGGGGACCCCGAGGCCACGATATGAGCCTTGAATTCCGCAGAGACCGATGTAATTTGGACTCTTCCAGATCTGAGGTTCCCAATCCTCATACACACAATACCCACCATTTTATGATAAATATTTGAAAGTGAATCAGAAATATGTGTAACTGGCATATCCAATCTGTGCTGTTACGAAGAGTTCTCTCTTACGGTGAAGCTGAATTTGCTTAAGTTTTTTTTAAAGTGTTCCCTTTACTATCCTGAAGTTTTAGATAATAAAATGTACCTAGACACATGATTTTAATATATATGCACATATATATGAACTCTCCCACCCATAGTGTAAAAGAAAATAATTCATAATACAATAATACATATTTCAATATGTCGGTGCACTGACCTTACTACATTAGAAGATGGCTCCTATTTATATGGTCAACTGAAAACCCTACCAGAGTAAAAATGGAAAATCACAGGCAACCCCCAAATAAATAAATTTAATGTGTAACTTTCAGAACATAGATTTCTCTCATCATTAGGCCAAAAGAAAATGTTAAATTATTTTGAACAGCAAGAATTTTGAATATTTTGGAAATTTTTAGTGATGAAATTTAGTGAGCGTTCTACACATCACATATCACCACTAATTTAATACAACTTGGTTCTAAGTCTCTTACAAGGAATATGCAAGGAGTGACTGCTTTACAGTCTTCTGGAAGCCCTTTTCAACTAAATATGAAGTTGGAAACTCGATGGGAGAAGATGAGTTAGATGCGTGTAAGAGAGAAATTGGCTATAGCCATACCACCCTGAACGCACCCGATTTCAGAAGCTAAGCAGGGTGAGACCTGGTTAGTACTTGGATGGGAGAAATTGGTCAGTAATCTCGAGACAGAATTTTTCTTCCATTTAAGTCTCTCCCTCTGTAAGAACCTTCTCCTGAATTACTGGGATTTCACGCAGCGTATTGTAAAAAGTTTTCCTTTAAAATATTGAAGTGTTATTATTTATATTTGTACTGTTTAGCCAGGGGGGAGACATTTTAAAGCCTGGAGAGATGCAGACAGTTCTTCCTTGTACCTTACTGTGTGGGACCCTCATGCCCAGAGCAGGACTCAAGCATCCTGGTCCCCTCCCCCAAATGCCAGCAGCGTTCCCAATCTTTGTGACAGTAAGAATCACTGCTCTCCATTTGCAAAATGCCCCCCTTGGAGATGTTACTATCCAGGAAAGAATCCCAGGTCTACGTGGTAAAGGAAAACTTCTGATCTGTGGCTTTATTGAGTCCCCACTGTGTGCCAGGTTCTCAGTGAATCCTGACAGCAATCCAGAAGACCATTTTATTATCCCCGTTTTACACATAAAGAAATGAAAGTGCAGAGGGGGAAAGTGGCTTGGTCAAGGTCACCCAGCTGGTAAGCCCTTGGCTCTGTAACTCCACTGTCCTCATTTGTAAAATGGCTGGGAAGCAAGCACTCAGTACATATTTAAGGAATGAGTGAATAAAGAAATGAACAGATTGGGAGAATTGTCTTCAAGGCTTTCTTCATTCTAGCACTCAATCCAGTATGTTTCTGGAATGTGTAAAATAAGAAATGAACTTCTGGTCTGATAAATTATGGAATAAGATCCTACTTCATATAAAGTTTATAAAAATTAAACGAGATCCACGTTTTGAAAGCACTTGGCATATAATATTCCCGCCCCTTCCTACATTCTTTACTCCACCCTCACTCTCCAAGGTCAAGATAAAAATTCACCTTAAAGGAACCCTCCTGCCTTGTTGGTGGGAATGTAAATTGATACAGCCACTATGGAGAACAGTATGGAGGTTTCTTAAAAAACTAAAAATAGAACTACTGTATGACCCAGCAATCCCACTACTGGGCATATACCCTGAGAAAACCATAATTCAAACAGAGTCATGTACCACAATGTTCATTGCAGCACTATTTACAGTAGCCAGGACATGGAAGCAACCTAAGTGTCCATCGACAGATGAATGGATAAAGAAGATGTGGCACATATATACAATGGAATATTACTCAGCCATAAAAAGAAACAAAATTAAGTTATTTGTAGTGAGGTGGATGGACCTAGAGTCTGTCATACAGAGTGAAGTAAGTCAGAAAGAGAAAAACAAATACCGTATGCTAACACATGGAATCTAAAAAAAAAAAAAAAAAAAAAATAGAACTGATGAACCTAGTGGCAGGGCAGGAATAAAAACGTAGACAAAGAGAATGGAGTTGTCGACATATATACACTGCAGAGTGTAAAATAGCTAGTGGGAAGCAGCAGCATAGCGCAGGGAGATCAGCTCAGTGCTTTTCGATGACCTAGAGGGGTGGGATAGGGGAGAGTGGGAGGGAGGCTCAGAGGGGAGGGGGTGTGGGGATGTATGTGTGCACGTGGCTGATTCACTTTGTTGTACAACAGAGGCTAACAGTGTTGTGAAGAATTATACTCCAGTAAAATCCATTAAAAAAAAAAAAAAAAGATAAAAATTCACCTTAATAAAGAAAATCCTTCACTCCACTACAGCATTTTACAGATGGCAAAAGCACTTCTAGGTACATGATCTCACTTGATCTTCAGGTAATTTGAAATGTTCAAAGAGCTGGTTTTGATCACCCACTAGATACCCAGAGACACCAGCTCAGGGAGGAAGGCAGATCCCAGTTCTTAGCCCCTCTCAGATTCTCACATTTTCTCCCTCCACTCTTCAAGGATTCTGCTTAATTAGCATTGCAAACGAGTCTTTGGCTAAGCCCGGCCCTGCACAATCTGGCCTTGGGTGAAAATTACACTGCAACCAGCTCTGCTGGACTATTTCCCTTCCAAGCTTACACTGGCTCTTAAAGGAGCTTCTCCTCTTTCCTTCTGAAAACACCTTGAAGATAATCTTTGAATGCCCGTCCCTGAAGGGTTTACTTAGCAGATCCTTTTCCAGCCTCCTCCCCTTGTGGTGGCAGGTGGGAGGTGGCGTTCTATTTTAAGGAGAAGGCGAAAACAGAGGGCAGGAGCTGGAGATGGCAGGACCAGGGGCAAAGCTCTTCTTGTTTGGAGCTGAGCATGGAGTCTCCGCCCGCCCCCGAGATGTGACACCCCGCATCTGCGATGGGGAAGGGACAGGAAGTTAGACGTGGCGAAAATAAGGACAAAACAGCATCGCCAGCAGACACTTGGTGATCCTTGGGAGGACATTTGCATGTGAGGGACGTGAGTAGACAGAAGCCAGGGATTGCCAGTCCTTCTCACAACGAACCACTGTCCCTAATCCTGGGACATGGCGGTGCAGGCAGGCAGGAAAGGGGACCAGCGCTTGCAGTCATGCAGGGGCAGGGGGTGGTCTCCCGAAGCAGCAAAGGAGACATCTGTTTTCTTCCAGAGTTCCCAGCTTGGACTCTTCCCGATGCCTGCCCCAGGATCCCTGGCCCAACCAAGGGTATGCTTTTGCTGTTGTTGTTCATGCCACAGAAAAATTCAGGGCAAGAGAAAAGACAACTTGTGACTGAGCTGCAGGGAAGGGGTGGGTCCATTCTGCAAATGTAAGCTCTCTGCTCAGTCCAGCTGAAGCCCTGGATCCCAAGTGCCTCAGACAGGGTCCAGCACCCACAGTAGGTGCTTAGAAAGTACTTGTTTATGGAGGAAAGAAGGAAGAGAAGGCAGAAAGACAGACCTTTTCTGGTTGGTCGTCCTTTTCCCTCATGTTTGTAGAGGGCTGTGAAATGCTTGAATTTCAAGTATATTATCTTACTGCCTTCCAAAAGCCACCAGAACTGAACTTTTAACTAGAGCCTTTGTGTTTTAGATTAAGCAGGTTTAAAATATCTTTGCAGGGGACTGCAATGGCTAAACCCTTAAGAAATGCTAAAAGTTCCAGCCCTTTGAGGAACTGACTATTAGGACCCTTTTCCTTAAAAGGGAAAGAAATGCCTAATGAATTAGTGGATCCAGGCCTTGATCATCAGTGTCTGCCCCCATTTTAAAAAGAGGCATCGTCTTGCAAAAGAAAGAAAATAAAGATCAATCCTCATACTGATTCAGCCTCGACTGGACCCAGCCAGCAAGGAACAGGAAGTGCAGGAGACAGAGACCAAGTTAAACCACGCCAGGAGGCTGCAGTCAGCAAACGTGGGGAGGAGGAGGGGCGGGAGCAACAAGACAAATGAACACATTTCCTCAACAACAAACAATTGCTTTTAAAAACTGGGAGAGAGAGAGAGAGAGAGATGGCCGGGGAACCTTAAAAGGGGTCTAGGACATATCAATCAATTGTTATGGTGAGATCCATGCCATACTTGGATCCCATTAGAGCATGCGTTTTTAAAGAGGGAAGAGGGGGGCAATCACCCCCTAAGGGAGCAAAACTTTGCTTCTTGGGGGAGTGGAAAAATCTTAGCTATTACAATGGAATGTGGCCCTCCAAAGGACCGCAGTACATAAAGAAATACAGTTCATCTGTGGTATTAAAATTTCACGGAGCAGGGTGGGAAGGGTTGTGACTGGGGGGGAGAAAATGTCTTAAATTGCTCCTTAAGGGGGCCACGATGAAGAAAAGGTTTGAAAACACACAAATTGTAAAGTACTCATATGTGAGGCAACAGGGGAAATGTTGACAATTTACCGCGTAACTGATGAAGTATTGTTCATTTTTTAGGTATGATAATGGTATTGTGGTTACATTTTTAGAGTCCTTATCTTTCCAGACAACTACTGACAGAGTGGCAGATAAAGTAGACAGCAGGAGAGAGACAAAGACAGAGATCGAGAGCCAGAGATAAAGGGAAAGAGAGTTTCATTGATGTTTCTCAGAGCAGTAGACTTCCTTGTTGTTGTGTTTGGGGGTCCATCTTTTCTTAGACCGTGGTGCTAACTAGTGGCCCATGGATCAAACTCAGCCCACGGTTATGTTTCGTTGGACCCTCGCAGTGTTTTAAAATTACTTGAGCCAACATTTTCAAATGAGAGATTTCACTTCCCATTTCCAGCTTCTTTTGAGAAATCAGATGCTCTTGCACTTGGACCTGAGCCCTTAAACAGAGCCTCTGTTCTTCTGGTCACCGCAGCCACCCCAGGTCATACTGGAAATACTCACGCTCACACTCTGTTCGCCTTCCTGCCTTTCCCTTCCCTGCCAGCCCTCAGTGTATGGAAATTATATCAATAACAATGGCCACTAACCCCTGTCCACCAAATGTGAGCCAGACAGAGTTTGGCCACATGATCTCATTGTACCCTCCAATCATAGCAGAAGGTAGGTGCTAGATCATCTCTATTTTACAGATGACAACACTGAGGCTCAGAGAGGTGCAGTGACTTACTCAAGGCCACACAGCTATTTAAACCTGCTCCTTTGATTCCAAAGCTGGTGTTTTCATCTGTCACACCAGCTGCTGCCTCCTTCATGGGACCACAACACACAGGCTCAGTCTCCCAGACCCTTGGGCAGTCCTACTCTGAGGGGGGAAGGCAGGAACCACTTCAGCTCCCCCAGGGACCTGGCTTCAGCCTGGTTGGGTCCCTGGCAGGAGTGTACCTACCATATTTGACACCCAGAGCGGATCATTTTTTAGCATTTCTTGCTCTATATGAGGGGGATATTCAATTATAATAATCTGAAATAAAATAATATTCTAAAGTGAAATGGACATATTTTGTGTATAAACTAAAATTTGCACTGTCAAACAAAAATATTACACCTCACAGATGGTACTTTGTCCCACTGTTTTAAATTTTATACACAAATACAAGCTCTAAGTAGCCACGTGGAATGACAGAATTGAAGAAACGCAAGTTCAGTTTCCTTCTCTTTGAGGGAACTTTCCTTTGTCTTTCCTTGTCTTTCCTTGTCTTTGTCTATGCTTTCATTTATTTCAAATCTACTGTCCAAACTTGGGAATATACAGCATCATTAACCCCTCCCAAAGTGAAAACAATTTCATATCCTCATGAACTTACTCTTAAAACGAGAGCTTGTAGCTGAGCCTGAGTGTATCACGGTCAACTGTACAACTGGGTGTTCTCAGAATTAATTTCCAGGTAGAATGATATATTTTTTAAGAATATGTAATATGTAATAAAAATGTGCTAATAGGAAGCAGACATATATTATTAAAACTCTCAACCAGGACCAAAGCAAGTGTTTAGAACTTACATCAACAAATATATTTTCAGGGAGGAATATTTTATCACTAACATTATTTAGAATTGCAGGCACATGGTGATAATAAGCAAACTGACGTTTTGTTCATTTTGTCGTTATTGTTCAATTCTGAGACAATGTACCCCTTATTGCTTCCCTGGTCACCCTGTGTGCTCAGTTCCTCCAGGACACCCTTCCCTAAGCCCAGCAGGGACCCTATGTGGGCTCCCCACTGAAGCAACAGAATGGGGGAAAGTCCAAAATTTGTTGTCAAATTTAGTACCCTAAGCAAAAGTTCTTTATAAACCATGAGGCAGTGTGTAAAACCCATCAGTATTCTCAATGCACAAGCTTTTCAATAGATTCAGCACAGTTTGAAGGTGCATAGCTGCTCTTTATTGAGTGCTCACTACTCGCCTGTGAACTGCTTTTTTTCAACGCCAACAATCAGGTCTGATACAGACTCTCTGGACATCAACTGGGGGTCCTACAATTTAATTCAGTTCTGACACCGTCTGGAGATAGTGCAGACCCCTCAAGTTGAGGCCTCAGTCCCACAGACTGCCCCACTTAAGACAGCAGTCACAAGTCCCAGGTTGCCAGGTGTACTTCTGACCAACCAGCTCTAAATTCAGGGGCTTCCCACAACCTCCTGCTCAGGTTTAATACTTTGCCAGAACGGTTCACAGAATTCAGGAAAGTGCTTTACTCACTAGTTCCAGTTCACTGTAAAAAAGATATAACTCAGGAAGCATCAGTTGGAAGAGGTACGTAAGGCAAGGTACGGGGGAGGGAAGGGGCGCTTCCATCCCTTCTCTGGACGGACCACCCTCCCAGCACCTCGCTGTGTTCACCAACCCAGAAGACCTCTGAACTCCATTGTTTAGGGATTTCTATGGAGGTCTCATTCCATAGGCATAAATCATTGGCCATTAGTGATTAACTCAATCTCCAGCCCCTCAGCCTTCCCCAGAGCTTAAGGGAGAGGCTGAAAGTTCAAACCATTCCCCCTCCTGAAGCTATTTAGGGGCCCCCAGCCACCAGTCATCTCATTAGCATATAAAAGACATTCTTCTTTTTATTGAAGTAGAGTTGATTTACAACATTGTGTTAGCTTCAGAAGTACAGTATAGCGATTACGGGTTTTTTTCAGCACATTATATTCCGTTATAGGTTATTACAAGATATGGAGTATAATTCCCTGTGCTACTGAGTAAATCCTTGTTGCTTATCTATTTTGTGCATAGAAGTGTGTATCTGTTAATCCCCGTACTCCTCATTCATCCCTCCCCCACCTCCCTGTCCCCTTTGGTAACCATAAATTTGTTTTCTCTGTGAGGCTGTTTCTGTCTTTGTATATAGATTCATTTGTATTATCAAAAGCATTCTTGCCACTCCCGAGTCGAGTGTTCCAGGGGTTTTAGGAGCTCTGTGCCAGGAACCAGGGACAAAGAGCAGATATACAGTCGTCACAATCTGCCACTTGGCACCTACTCTCCCATTTAGTGGCTTCCTCATCGTAAGTCTGGGAAGTCAGTGCTGTCATCTCCATTTAAATGACTAAGAAACAGAGGCTCAGAGAGGTTAGTGGACTTGCCCAAGGCATCACAGCCAAGCCAGGGTTCAAATCCAGGCCCTGGACATTCCCGGGTCTTCCAGATCCAGAGAAGGGATGACCTTACCCTGCTTGGCATGGGGTAAAAAGGAGACAGGTCCTCTCTGGGCATCACCCTGAAGCCAGGGCTGTGAGAATGCAGCCCCACTGACAGAGCTGGGGCTGTTGACCTTGGGAGAGAAGTTACCAGGCAGCTGACTTGAGCGGCAAGGAGGGAAGATGGATGTGCTTACCTGTTCCTGCTTATTTAAAGGCCGTTTTAGCAACTGAGTGAAACAGGGATCAAAGTGACCTTGTGCCCTGGGTCAGGCAGTCAGACACCTTCTAGATCAAGTAAGAACGTGCCTTGGGCGTCCAGCTGGCAAACTACCAGGGAGATGGTCCAAGTGCTCAGCCCTGGAGGAGACAGAGCGACAGGAGGACAGATCTGCATCCCTATTTTAGGTTTTGGAAACTAAAGCTGAGAGAGGCAAAATGACTTGGCCAAGGTCACGCAGCCCCCAAGTGCCAGAGTCAGGCACTGAACCCCCAGTCCATGTGATTGCGTGGTCAGGGACGTGTCCGCAGCGCGGGGCCACCCCAGGACGAGCGTAAGGCTCCAGGGTCTGGATTTCTTCCTCGGAAGCCACAAACACAGCAAGAAGTTCCCACAGCAGTGACGACTCTGCAGCCACTGCCTACGACTTTTTCTATTCTGGGTGCAGGGTGTGCAATTAGCATAAATCTGAATACATTTCTCGTTTTTTAACAGGAAATAGAAATACATGAGGAAAGAGATTAAAAAGCTTATGTTAACTAGTGAAATTATGTGTCACCCTTCTTTAGAGTCTACCTCACTTTCTTCCTTCTGCCTAAGGAGCCCATCCCCACCATCGCCAGGTAACTAACTCTTCTTTATCTTCAAGGCCCAGCCGAAAGGTCCCATCTGCAGCAGAGCTTTTCTGGACCCTCCAGGGCAGAGTTGATGGCTTCTCCCCTCACACCTCCCTGAACCAAGTATATCCTCTTCACACCCCATTACCCTGTATTCACCACCTGGGGTTGTCCTGCCTCGAATCTATATGCCTCAGGGGACAGTCTTGGCTGAAAGGCTCTAGAAAGTTCTCTTAGTCCTGCAGGTGCCTTGACACTGTCTGCAAAGCTCAGCTTCAAACGGAGGAACCCCACACCCCAAAATCTGTCGGGCTAACTTCAGACTTGTTTGCACAACTTCCTTCTGATTTTGTGGTGTGCGCTGAGAGTCTGCCTAGCCCAGGGCTGTTCTCCCCAAGGACACGATTCTGTCTCAGCACTAGGCCAGTGGTTAGCCCAAGCTGCAAAAGGTCCCCCACAGAGTCCAAAATTATCCCAAATATGCCCCAAATATAAGTTAGGTGGCAACCCCCTGAAGATCTCTGGGGCTCCTGTCTGCTGGGCTAGGCCTGCTCTTGGATATTTAAATAAAAATATTGGTAGCTCACATCTCCATGTTAGATAGCTACATTTCTCCTAGGCAGCCTTTGCTCTTATCTCCTACTTCTGTTGAGTTCTCACCCTCCAAGCTATCTTTGCCTCTCTGCCCCACCCCACATTGGACGCAGGCCTGATTACTTCGTTCCCCCAAATTACCAGGAACAAAAGGTTCTGTGTGTAACAGATTTTCACTCAAAGTTTAGGAGGATGGAGGGTGGATATTGCACATCACTCAGTAGAGGCAACAGCTTTAACTTGAATATTATCCTAAAATCCCACCAGGAGGAATCTCTCGCTGGCCACATGGACCCTCTGATGCTAGATGTTTGCTTGTTGACATTTTCCAGGTCTTTCCCTTCCAGGACAGCCTGACAGCCCCTCTCAGTTCCCTGTCTTTCCATTTTAAATCTCCTCTCGACTAGGAGAATTTAGCTCTCTGGTTCCTACTCTGTTAGAAGCTTGGGGCACGCCCGCAGCCCATCCAAGGGCCCTGTATGTCTGCTCGCCATCCTTGAGCTGCACGGAGAGCCTGCAAGGCATTGATTTAATCGTTTCCCTTTCTGTGACCAAATTCTAGGTCAGGGATCCGTCCCTAGGAACAAAGGAAGTCCCAGGGCTTGTATGTTGCTGTTTTTCTTTCTGATTCATCTCACCAGTCCCGTTTCTCCCCAGAGCCAGGGAAGGATGATGGAAGAGAGAAGAAATGAATGGATGGCAGGCACACAAACCAAGAGAAAGGGAGGGAGCAAGGGGGCACTTTGGAGTTGGAGTCGGCCATGAATGTACTGATTCCTATCACACATTCCTGGAGGGGTCCAGTCATGTGGAGAAGTGCCAATCTATCTCTTTGGTATGGATCAGATCATCTGAATGGTCATTGTGGTCGACTGTATCCGCTCCCGTCCTGCACCCTGTGAGCAGAATATACACCCTTAACCCATGGACTTGGACTTGGCCATGTGGCTTGCTTTGACCAATGGAACCTGAGTGGACTTGACAGTGTGGCCATTCTAAGCAGAGAATTTAAGATGCATTGCCTATTTGTGTTCTTGCTCTCATGCTTGCAGCGTTGGCCATGAAAAGAGCTCACTTCAGGAAGACCACGAATTGGAGACACGTGGAGCAGATTCGAATCCAAGCCCAGGCGAGCCACAGCTGACCCACAGATCAGGGAGTGAAAAACAACCATTTATTGCTGCAAGCTGCTGAGTGTTGGGGGAGGTTGTTTGTTATGCAGTACACACTGACTAATATGGGCATCTAGTCCAACCTCTGCCCAATGCCTAAAGCCACTCCTCACCGGTACTGCCCATTTGAAATCAAGCCTCAGCTTTCACACCTCCAGTGATGGGAGCTCACTACCTTACAAGGCTGATTAATCCTGTCTCTGGATAGTTAGATCCCAACCTACCCCCCACCCCACTTGAGTTCATGCATTAGTCCTAGCTCCCTCTGTTCTTCCTTCCTGGCCTCGCAAAGCAGGACCACCGCAGCACAGCCTGGCAGAGACCGAAGCAGCATGGAGTTGCAGCCCTACCCCTTACCTCCTCAGACCTCCAGCTGTTCCTATGCAACACGCGCCCCTGTGCCTTCACTCCTCTACCTACTAGCATTGCCTACTATCCTCCACAAATGCAGAGTCTGGAATGGACCATTGCAACCCATCAGTGTGGCCAGTGGCCAGACCCTCGTCTCTATTGGTCTAGACAAAATGCCTGATTAGAAGCAGACTCTGGAGCTGGACAGACCCGGAGGCAAGTCCCAGACCTGCTGTGTCACCTTGGACATGCCACTTCATTCTTGCAACCTCAATTTTCTCATCTGTAAAATGACGACAATAATTGCCTCTACCTTATAAAAGTAATAATATGCACCGAACACTTAGCGCAGCACCCAACATGTAGAAAGCACTCAACCTTAGCTGAACAATTACAAGAATAATTGTTTACTCTGGATGCCTATTATACTTACTGTCACCTACCTTTCCTGAATAATGTTTTCTTTCAAAATGGGTTCTTTAAATTATATTAAAATACTTATACAATACCAGAAAGAACAAAGAGAGAAAATCTGATCACCCAGAGACAACACTGTTAAAATATTAGCTAACACTCTTTTGCAGAGGTGTTTAATATTTCATGAGACAAATGCTACCCCTCACGTTCCTCACACAGTCCTGAGGGAGGTATCAGAAGCAAAAGAATGAAGCAGCCTTTGGGGTCCTGCAGACTAGTCTTGGGTCCCAGGTTTGTCACCTGCTGGTGTGTGACCCTGGGTCAGTAACTTCACCTCTTGGAGCCTAATTGTATCTTTGGAATGTGAAAGGATTTTTTAAAACAACTTTATTGAGATATAATTCACATGTCATACAATTCACCCTTAAGGTATACAATTCAATGGCTTTTAGGGTATTCACAGAGTTTTGCATCCGTCACCACAATCAATTTTAAAAAATCTTCATTACACTAAAAAGAAACCCTGCCCTCCTCTGGAATTTCATAGAAATGGAATCATATACTATGCTGTCTTTTATGACTGGCTCATTTCCTTAACTTCTTGTTTTCAAGATGTATCTATGTCATGTGAAGGAATTTTTAAATTAGTAACCTGGACTTTTTCACATGCCACCTTCACACCCAGGAATCAGGGCTGGCAATATTAACCCTGTCAGCCCCCATGAATAGGAAAGGCCAGGTATCTTCCATCCTTTCACATTCAATCCTCACAACAAACCCAAACAGGGCTTGGGACATTTTACTGATGGGAAAACAGAAGATCCTTAAGTGGGGATGCAGGGAATTCCTAGAAAGGATGCTCCCTGCTTCCCTACTTTGTATTGCTCTACCCACAAACTGGACCTCAGGAGGCAGCAACCACCAGAGTCCCCAGAAGATGCTCCAGCAGACCCATCTACATGGTCTCCTGGTCCCCAGACTCTGGGCTCTGGACCTCTGGGTCACGGTTCCAAACCACACTGAGATCATTTTGTATTTTAACATCTTTCATTGGTCTTTTTTTTTTTAATATACAAAGTATTTTATTTCACCTAAGCATTCCACAGCGTACACATGCACACAAATAGAGCCTTTTAGTTAAACTCAGATTCTTATTTGTTTGACTATTATTCCATTTTTTTAAAAACATCTTTATTGGAGTATAATTGCTTTACAATGGTGTGTTAGTTTCTGCTTTATAACAAAGTGAATCAGCTATACATATACAAATATCCCCATATCTCCTCCCTCTTGCGTCTCCCTCCCACCTTCCCTATCCCACCCCTCTAGGTGGTCACAAAGCACCAAGCTGATCTCACTGTTCTATGCGGCTGCTTCCCACTACCTATCTATTTTACATTTGGTAGTGTATATATGTCCATGCCACTCTCTCTCTTCATCCCATCTTACCCTTCTCACTCCCTGTGTCCTCAAATCCATTCTCTACATCTGAATCTTTATTCCTATCCTGCCCCTAGCTTCTTCAGAACCTTTTTTTTTTTTTTTAGATTCCATATATATGTGTTAGCATACAGTATTTGTTTTTCTCTTTCTGACTTACTTCACTCTGTATGACAGTCTCTAGGTCCATCCACCTCGCTACAAATAACTCCATTTCATTTCTTTTTATGGCTGAGTAATATTCCACTGTATATATGTGCCACATCTTCTTTATCCATTCATCTGTCGATGGACACTTAGGTTGCTTCCATGTCCTTACTATTGTAAATAGAGCTGCAATGAACATTGTGGTATATGACTCTTTTTGAATTATGGTTTACTCAGGGTATATTAGCCCAGTAGTGGGATTGCTGGGTGGCATGGTAGTTTTATTTTTAGTTTTTAAGGAAACTCCATACTGTTCTCCATAGTGGCTGTATCAATTTACATTCCCACCAACAGTGCAAGAGGGTTCCCTTTTCTCCACACCCTCTCCAGCACTTATTGTTTGTAGATTTTTTACTGATGGCCATTCTGACCAGTGTGTGGTGATACCTCATTGTAGTTTTGATTTGCATTTCTCTAATGATTAGTGATGTTGAGCATCCTTTCATGTGTTTGTTGGCAATCTGTATATCTTCTTTGGAGAAATGTCTATTTAGGTCTTCTGCCCATTTGTGGATTGGGTTGTTTGTTTTTTTGATATTGAGCTGCATGAGCTGCTGGTAAATTTTGGAGATAAATCCTTTGTCAGTTGCTTCGTTTGCAAATATTTTCTCCCATTCTGAGGGTTGTCTTTTCGTCTTGTTTATCATTTCCTTTGTTGTGCAAAAGCTTTTAAGTTTCATTAGGTCCCATTTGTTTATCTTTGTTTTTACTTCCATTCCTCTAGGAGGTGGGTCAAAAAGGATCTTGCTGTGATTTATGTCAGAGTGTTCTGCCTACGTTTTCCTTTAAGAGTTTGATAGTGTCTGGCCTTACATTTAGGTCTTTAATCCATTTTGAGTTTATTTTTGTGTATGGTGTTAGGGAGTGTTCTAACTTCTTTCTTTTACATGTAGCTGTCCAGTTGTCCCAGCACCACTTATTGAAGAGGCTGTCTTTTCTCCACTGTGTATTCTTGCCTCCTTTATCAAAAATAAGGTGACCATATGTGCGTGGGTTTATCTCTGGGCTTTCTATCCTGTTCCATTGATCTATATTTTGGTTTTTGTGCCAGTACCATACTCTCTTGATTACTGTAGCTCTGTAGTATAGTCTGAAGTCAGGGAGTCTGATTCCTCTAGCTCCATTTTTCTTTCTCAAAATTGCTTTAGCTATTCGGGGTCTATTGTGTTTCCATACAAATTGTGAAATTTTTTATTCTAGTTCTGTGAAAAATGCCATTGGTAGTTTGATAGGGATTGCATTGAATCTGTAGATTGCTTTGGGTAGTATAGTCATTTTCACAATGTTGATTCTTCCACTCAAGAGCATGGGATATCTCTCCATCTGTTTGTATCATCTTCAATTTCTTTTATCAGTGTCTTATAGTTTTCTGCATACAGGTCTTTTGTCTCCTTAGGTAGGTTTAATCTTAGATATTTTATTCTTTTTTTTGCAGTGGTAAATGGGAGTGTTTCCTTAATTTCCCTTTCAGATTTTTCATCATTAGTGTATAGGAATGCAAGAGATTTCTGTACATTAATTTTGTATCCTGCTACTTTACCAAATTCATTGATTAGCTCTAGTAGTTTTCTGGTAGAGTCTTTAGGATTCTCTATGTATAGTATCATGTCATCTGCAAACAGTGACAGCTTTACTTCTTCTTTTCCAATTTGGATTCGTTTTATTTCTTTTTCTTCTCTGATTGCTGTGGCTAAAACTTCCAAAACTTTGTTGAATGATAGTGGTGAGAGTGGACAACCTTGTCTTGTTCCTGATCTTAGAGGAAATGGTTTCCATTTTTCACCATTGAGAATGATGTGGGTATGGGTTTGTCATATATGGCCTTTATTATGTTGAGGTAAGTTCACTCTATGCCTACTTTCTGGAGGGTTTTTATCATAAATTTGTGTTGAATTTTGTCGAAAGATTTTTCTGCATCTATTGAGATGATCATATAGTTTTTCTTCTTCAATTTGTTAATATGGTTTATCACATTGATTGATTTGCATTTATTGAAGAATCCTTGCATTCCTGGGATAAACCCCACTTGATCATGGTGTATGATCCTTTTAATACTAGCATTTTTTTTGCTAGTATTTTGTTGAGGATTTTTGCATCTATGTTCATCAGTGGTATTGGCCTGTAGTTTTCTTTCTTTGTGACATCTTTGTCTGGTTTTGGCATCAGGGTGATGGTGGCCTCGTAGAATGAGTTTGGGAGTGTTCCTCCCTCTGATATATTTTGGAAGAGTTTGAGAAGGATAGGTGTTAACTATGCTCTAAATGTTTGATAGATTTTGCCTGTGAAGCCATCTGCTCCTGGGCTTTTGTTTGTTGGAAGATTTTTAATCAGAGTCTCAATTTCAGGGCTTGTGATTGGTCTGTTTATATTTTCTATTTCTTCCTGGTTCAGTGTTGGAAGGTTGTGCTTTTCTAAGAATTTGTCCATTTCTTCTAGGTAGTCCATTTTATTGGCATAGAGTTGCTTGTAGTAATCTATCATGATCCTTTGTGTTTCTGCAGTGTCAGTTGTTACTCCTCCTTTTTCATTTCTAATTCTATTGATTTGAGTCTTCTCCCTTTTTTTCCTGATGAGTCTGGCTAATGTTTTATCAATTTTGTTTATTTTCTCAAGGAACCAGGTTTTCGTTTTATTGATCTTTGCTATTGTTTCCCTCATTTCTTTTTCATTTATTTCTGATCTGATCTTTTTGATTTCTTTCCTTCTGCTAACTTTAGGGGTTTTTTGTTCTTCTTTCCCTAATTGCTTTAGGCATAAGGTTAGGTTGTTTATTTGAGATGTTTTTTGTTTCTTGAGGTAGGATTTTATTGCTATAAACTTCCCTCTTAGAACTGCTTTTGCTGCATCCCATAGGTTTTGGGTGGTCATGTTTTCATTGTCATTTGTTTCTAGGTATTTTTTGATTTCCTCTTTGATTTTTTCAGTGATCTCCTTGTTATTTAGTAGTGTATTGTTTAACCTCCATATGTTTGTATTTTTTACAGATTTTTTCCTGTAATTGATATCTAGTTTCATAACGTTGTGGTCAAAAAAGATACTTGATACGATTTCAATTTTCTCAAATTTACCAAGGCTTGATTTGTGACACAAGAATGATCTATCCTGGAGAATGTTCCATGAGCACTTGAGAAGAAAGTGTATTCTGTTGTTTTTGAATGGAATGTCCTATAAATATCAATTAAGTCCATCTTGTTTAATGTACCATTTTAAGCTTGTGTTTCCTTATGTATTTTCATTTTGGATGATCTGTCCATTGGTGAAAGTGGGGTGTTAAAGTCCCCTACTATGAATGTTACTGCCAATTTCCCCTTTTATGGCTGTTAGCATTTACCTTATGTATTGAGGTGCTCCCATGTTGGGTGCATAAACATTTACAATTGTTATATCTTCTTCTTGGATTGATCCCTTGATCATTATGTAGTGTCCTTCTTTGTCTCTTGTAACAGTCTTTGTTTTAAAGTCTATTTTGTCTGATATGAGAATTGCTACTCCAGCTTTCTTTTGATTTCCATTTGCATGGAATATCTTTTTCCATCCCCTCACTTTCAGTCTGTATGTGTCCCTAGGTCTGAAGTGGGTCTCTTATAGACATCTTATATATGGGTCTTGTTTTTGTATCCATTCAGCCAGTCTGTGTCTTCTGGTTGGAGAACTTAATCCATTTACATTTAAGGTAGTTATCAATATGTATGTTCTTATTATCATTTTCTTAATTTGGGGGGGTTTGTTATTGTAGGTCTTTTCCTTCTCTTGTGGTTCCTGCCTAGAGAAGTTCCTTTAGCATTTGTTGTAAAGCTGGTTTGGTGGTGCTGAATTCTCTTAGCTTTTGCTTGTCTGTAAAGGTTTTAATTTCTCTGTCAAATCTGAGTGATATCCTTGCTGGGTAGAGTCATCTTGCTTGTAAGTTTTTCCCTTTCATCACTTTAAATATGTCCTGCCACTCCCTTCTGGCTTGCAGAGTTTCTGCTGAAAGACCAGCTGTTAACCTTATGGGGATTCCCTTGTATGTTATTTGTTGTTTTTCCCTTGCTGCTTTTAATATTTTTTCTTTGTATTTAATTTTTGATTGTTTGATTAATATGTGTCTTGGCCTGCTTCTCCTTGGATATATCCTGTATGGGACTCTGTGCTTCCTGGACTTGATTGACTATTTCCTTTCCCATATTAGGGAAGTTTTCAACTATAATCTCTTCAAATATTTTCTCAGTCCCTTTTTTTTTCTCTTCTTCTTCTGGGACCCCTATAATTCGAATGTTGGTGCATTTAATGTTGTCCCAGAGGTCTCTGAGACTGTCCTCAATTCTTTTCATTCTTTTTTCTTTATTCTGCTGTGTGGTAGTTATTTCCACTATTTTATCTTCCAGGTCACTTATCCGTTCTTCTGCCTCAGTTATTCTGCTATCGATTCCTTCTAGAGAATTTTTAATTTCATTTATTGGGTTGTTCATCACTGTTTGTTTGCTCTTTAGTTCTTCTAGGTCCTTGTTAAACGTTTCTTGTATTTTCTCCATTCTATTTCCAAGATTTTGGATCATCTTTACTATCATTACTCTGAATTCTTTTTCAGGTAGACTGCCTATTTCCTCTTCATTTGTTTGTTCTGGTGGGTTTTTACCTTGCTCCTTCATCTGCTGCGTGTTTCTCTGTCTTCTCATTTTGCTTAACTTACTGTGTTTGGGGTCTCCTTTGCACAGGCTACAGATTCGTAGTTCCCTTTGTTTTTGGTGTCTGTCCCCAGTGGCTAAGGTTGGTTCCGTGGGTTGTGCAGGCTTCCTGATGGAGGGGACTGGTGCCTCTGTTCTGGTGGATGAGGCTGGATCTTGTCTTTTTCATTGGCCTTTAAAATAGCTCAGGACCATAAAACTCTTAGAATAAAAGAGGGCAAATTTTTATGGCATTGGATTTGGAATGATTTCTTGGGTTATGACACCAAAGGCACAGAAAACAAAGGTAAAAATAGATATTTTGGACTATATCAAAATTTAAAACTTCTGCACATTAAAGGACACAATCCACAGAGTGAAAAGGCAACCCAACAGGAGAAAACAATTGCAAATCTTGTATCAGATAAGGGCCTAATATCAGAATATATGGAGAACTAATACACCTCAGCCTCAAAAAAGCCAACAGCCCAATTAAAAAATGGGCAAAGGACTTGAACAGACATTCCCTTAAAAAAGATAACATAGAATGAAATCTTGCCATTTGCTACAGCATGGATGCACCTTGAGAATATTATGCTGCATGAAATAAGTCAGGCAGAGAAAGATGAATACTGTATGATCTCTCTTATATATGGACTCTAAAAAATCAAACAAACAAACAAACAAAAGAAAACAAAACTCATAGACACAGAAAACAGGATGATGGTTGCCAGGGGGAGGGGGATGAAAGGGTGGAGGAAATGAAGAGGGTCAAGAGGTATAAACGTCCTCCAGTTATAAAATAAATAAGTCATTTCAATGTGATGTAAAAAAAGGGAAAAAAAGAATTCACAGTAAATAAAAGATAAAAGAATATATTAAAAAAAGAAGATACACAAATGGCCAAAAAGCACATGAAAATATGCTCAACATCACTAATCATTAGGGAAGTGCAAATCAAATCCACAATGAGACACCACTTCACATCCATTAGGATGACTACTATCAAAAATAAATAACAAGTATCAGCAAAGATGTGGAGAAACTGAAACTGTTGGTGGGAGTGTCAAATGGTACAGATGCTGTGGAAAACAGTGTGGTGGTTCCTTAAAACATTAAAAATAGAATTACCATATGATCTAGCAATTTCACTTCTGCGTATATACCCACAGGAACTGAAAGCAGGAACAAAGAGATACTTGTACATCCAAAAATCGCAGCAGCAATATTTACAGTAGCCAAAAGGTAGAAGAAACTCAAATGCCCATTGATGGATAGATGGATAAGCAAAATGTGGTGTATACATACAATGGAATTCAGTCTTAGAAGAAATTCTGACATATGCTACAACATGGATGGAACTTGAAAACATTACACTAATTGAAATAAACCAGTTACAAAAAGACAAATACTGTATGAATCCACTTATATGAGGTGGAGTAGTCAAATTCCTAAAGACAGAAAGTACAATGGTGGTTTCCAGGGGCTGGAGAAGGGAGAAATGGGGAGTTATTGTTGAACGGGTACAGAATTTCAGTTTTTCAAGGTAAAAAAGTTCTGTGGATGAATGGTGGTAATGGTAGCACAACAATGTGAATGCACTTAATACCACTGAACTGTACACTTTAAAAGATATTAAATTTTATGTTATGTGTATTTTAACCACAATTAGAAGTATAAATATGTGAATGAATGAATGAATGAATGAAAACAACCCAGAGTTTTCTATATTTTCTTAAAGGCCACAGTCCTGAAGACTCCAAGAAGACCCAAATGTGTTCCCAAGGGGTGGGTGGAGGGGTGGTCCTTCCCGTCCCCTGGTGGAGCTGTAAGTTGCTTTTTAGGCAGGTGTGGGGTCTGCTGTACCTAACACCCTTTTGGTCCAGGCCTGGGAAGGCAGCACAGGGTGAGGGACAAACAAGAAGAGTGTCCCCACACCCCCAGCAGCACACAAAGCACTCACACTCACTCATCAGGTTCATTTTGCAGAATGCTGCTCAGGGAACAATTTTATAGATAAAGAAGAAGAGGCTCAGAGAGGTTGAGTCACTTGCCCAAGGTCACACGACTAGTAAGCCATAGAGCAAGGCCTCAAACCCACGTATGTTTTCCAAAGCCTGTACTCTTTCCTCAGCCTCTCAGCAACCTGGCCCAGAGCCTGAGTGATCCTACCAGCTATCTCAAAAATGCTCTCAGTATCATTTCTCCTCCCAGGTCTTCATCCTCCTCTTATAGAAAATGAAAGGTCCAGGGCTAAGATGTCTGTGAACGTCACTCATTCAGTCCTTCAGCAGGTATCAGTGAGAACATCCTGGGCTCCAGGCACTGCCCTGGCCCGTGGATGCAGCAGGGACAAGACGGACAAGGCCTCTGGCCTCACAGAGCTCACAGACAATAAACACGTAAGCAAATAGGAGACTCCCAGAGTAAAAGTGCCCCAAAAGACAAGCCCAAGGGTTTCTGGGGAAGGCTGCTTTTAAGGGCAGCCAGAGAAAGCAGGTCTCCCAGAAAAAGTGGCGTTCCAGCTGAGAATTAGAAAAGAACCAGACATTAAAGGAACAGCAGAGAACATTCCAGGCAGAAATAACAGCAAAAGTGATGGGAATAGACTTGGTTTCTCAGAAAAACAGCCAGGAGGCCAGTGTGGCTGGAAGGTGGTGAGCGAAGGGTGGGAAGGCAGGGAGCAGGGTTTGGATTTTGTTCCAACTGAGGAGGAACATCTTGGAGGAAGTGACAAGAAGAAGGGCGCATCCTGGCCCCAAATGTGCTGTGTAAACTGTAGTGTGCTGTACACCTGTGAGATGTGACACCCTTGCTCTTCTGGGGTCACCTCTTGTGTCAAGTGAAGAATTCATCTCCCAGGAGCTCTGTTTTCTCCCTTTAGGCCTGTCTTGATACTCTGGGCAAACAGACACACCTAGGAGCTAAGTAAGCAATAACTTGTTCTTCTCATTTCCTTCCCTATTTACCTCTCCGGGCTCTGATAGGTTCTGGTCCTGGATTCTGACCTCTCCCAGGAACTCCCTATCTGAGCCTTCAACGGGCAGGCAAGGGTGACCTTCACCACTTGGGCAATGGAGCCAGAGGTGAGCACCACCCTGGGCGGGCCCTGAAGGAAAAAAGGCTTAGAAGGAAGAGAGCCATGAGAAAGCTCCAGAAAAGGGGGAAATTAATGCTGGGTGGAACCTTGGACAGCAGGTGGGGAAACTGAGGCCTGGAGAGAAAAAGCGACTGATCTAAGGTCACATAGCAAGTCGACCCCGGTGTGAGGCTTTTTCACCACGCCCAGTAATCTGAGTGGTCCTGGTGCATAATAATAATAATAACAATAACAACAACAACAATATAGCTAATAATCATCAGGCTTTCACTCTATGCCAGACACTGTCCTAAGGCATTTACATGTTTAACTTTTTTGCCTCTCACAGCAATCATATGAGGTAAGAGCTATTAGAGCCCCAATTTCTAGAGGAGGACACAGGCAAAGAGATTTAGCTACTGGTTAGGGATCACACTCACATCTGTTGCCTCCAGAACCCCACTCTTTTTTTTTTTTTTTTTTAAATTAAAGTATAGTTGTTTTACAATGTTGTGTTATCTTCAGGTGTACAGCAAAGTGATTTGGTTACATATATCTATTCATATATCTATTCTTTTCTTTTCCAGATTCTTTTCCATTACAGGTTATTTTAAGATATCAAATGTAGTTTCCTGTGCTAAACAGTAGGTCCTTGCCATTTATCTATTTTATATATCTGTTGTGTCTGTTCATCCCAAACTCCTAATGTATCCCTCCCCCCACTTTCCCCTTTGGTAACTGTAAGTTTGTTTTCTATATTTATGAGTCTATTTCTGTTTTGTAAATAAGTTCATTTGTATCATTTTTTTAGATTCCACGTATGAGTGATATCATATGATATTTGTCTTTCTCTGTCTGACTTATTTTACTTAGTATGATAATCTTTAGGTCCAGCCATGTTGCTGCAGTTGGCAAAATTTCATTCTTTTTTATGGCTGAGTAGTATTCCATTGTGTGTGTGTGTGTGTGTGTGTGTGGTGTGTGTGTGTATCTCACATCATCTTTATCCTTCATCTGTTGTTAGACACTTAGGTTGCTCCCATACCTTGGCTATTGTAAATAGTGATACTATGAATATTGGGGTTTAATGTGTCTTTTCAAATTAGAGTTTTTGTCTTTTCCAAATATATGCCTAGGAGTGGGATTGCTAGATCATATGGTAACTCTATTTTTAGTTTTTTAAGGGACCTCCATAGTGTTCTCCATAGTGACTGCACCAATTTACATTACTCCTACCAACAGTGTAGGAGCAGGGCCCCACTGTTAACAACTACACTACCAAACGGAGGCTCAGAGTGGGGAAATCCCTTGCCCAGGGTCACTCCAGCTCACTCACACTCACACTCTAGTCACTGCCAGACACTAGCCTCTAAAGAATATGTCATGAGCATCTTTATATTGATGGCACCAAGCACAGCAAAGGCTTGGCACAGAAAACACTGGTTGAATTGAAACTAATTGTGGTAACAAGTGTTGCTTAAATGTTGCAGATTCATTTGGTACATGCAGGGGGAAGAGAAGGAAATTTCAGGAAGGAAGCAGATCGAACACCCCAGCTGGTGACGGTTGTAGTAGAAAGCACATGGGCTTTCTGTGAAGTCACAGACTGCTCATTGGAAGTCTGTGGCATCTTCAGCAAGTCATTTTGATACACTCAGCCTCAGTTTCCTTACCTAGAAAAGTTAGGATAAAATCCTGAGCCTCACAGGACATGGATTCTCAACTGATGGACATAAAGCAAGAGTTGGCCAATTTTTTCTGCAAAGGGCCAGGTAATAAATGTTCTCAGCTTTGTGGGCCGTACAGTCTCTGTCACAGCTTCTCAACTGCTTTTGCAGTAGCCATAGGCAACGCGTATTTACAAAATCAGGCAGCAGGCTGATTGGCCCACGGGCCATGGTTTGCTGATACAAAGTGCCTAGCCAAGGCTGAGCACACACAGAGCTGTGTATGACTTTCATGGGCCCAAGGAACTTTTGCCTTTGTGGGCCTCTTCCACCATAATAGAAATTTTTTTTTTTAATGTAAATTTTTTTTCTTATGATTTTAAAATAAACTATTTTTATAGACACTAAAAGTATTGTGGGCCATAGATGCTGTGCCTATGTGCCTGATGGATGGGTCAGCACTTGGCAGACAGCAGACACTCAATAAATGAGATTCCCCTTCCCACCCACTTTTCTTTGCTGAGTGGGACTGTGTCTTTGTTGTCTTGAGGTGCAATAAGAAGGTATCAGAGAGTGGGTGGCTTAAACCACCCAAATTTATTTTCTCATGGTTCTGGAGGCTTGATCCAAGATCAAGGAACTAGCATGGTCAGGCTCTGGTGAGACCTTTCTTCCTGGCTTGCAAACAGCCACTAGCTCACTGTATGCTCACACGACCTTTTTTGTGCGAAAGAGAAACGGTGTGGGAGAGAGAGAGAGGAGAAGCTCTCTGATGTCTCTTCTTATGAGGAAATTAATTTTATCAGATCAGGGCCCAACCTTTATGACCTCATTTAACCTTCATTACTTCCTTAGAGTTCCCATCT
This sequence comes from Balaenoptera borealis, assembly GCF_965194805.1. NCBI lineage: Eukaryota > Metazoa > Chordata > Mammalia > Artiodactyla > Balaenopteridae > Balaenoptera > Balaenoptera borealis. Next base: position 159,962,711 of record NC_138867.1, read on the forward strand.
CCAAATACATCCACACTGGGGGTTAAGGCTTCAACATATGAATTTGGGGTGGTGGGGAGGCACAAACGTTTAGTCCATTACAGCCTGGAATTAGACAAGGGGGCAGGACAGCTGCTACTTGGAGGTAACTATGAGCTCAGGCTTTGCAGTGAGGCCAAGTGGGCATTAGATCCTGGTGGACCCTCCCTGGCATTTATCAGAGAAATCATTTCACTTTTCCTGCCCCCAGGTTCTTCATCTACAAAATGGGGATAATTATAATTTCTATGTCTTCGGCTGCCATGGGATGTATGGCGGGCATTCAGCAGAGGCTCCCAAATGGTAAGCACACAATCAATGTTACTAATAGTGAGCCAAGTGCGGACCCGTCCATCAGGCACATGGGCACAGCACGTAGGGCCCACAATACTTTTAGTGTCCCATGAAAATCATTTAATTTATTTTAAAATCATGACAAAAAAATAAAAAAATTTTTTATTAAAAAAAAGACATTTCTAGGATCCACAAAATTCTGTTATGGTAGAAGAGACCCACAAGGCACAAGTTCCCAGGGACCATGAAAGTCATACACAGAGCTGTGTGTGCCTGGCCCTGGCTAGGCGCTTTTCATCAGAGGTCAGCAAACCGTGGTCCACAGGCCAAATCAGCATATTGCCTGTTTTTGTAAATACATATTGTCTATTGCTACTTGTGCACTACATAAGCAGTTGAGAAGCTGTGATAGAGACTCTATGGCTCACAAAGCTGAGAACATTTATTACCCGCAATTTTTTTTTGGAGAAAAAATTGGCCAACTCCCACTTTACATCCATCAGTTGAGTTAATCCCTGCCCTGTGTTGGTGATGATGTTGTTGATGGTGATGGTAACGGCGATAGTGAAGATGAAGGGATAAGAATGATGATGAGGTGATAATGATAACTGGGATGATGTTGATGATGATAATCGTGAGGATCATCTTATTAAAAAAACAAACAAACAAAGAGTGATTGGTTGGTCCCAGTGGGTGGGGTTTTTCAGCGTAAGTCCTTTCCATCTCCAATGCAAGGAAGACCCGCCAAAAGGAGTGGATCCTGGCATCTCTGGGTGGTTCCTCTGACACACTGAATCCCTTTTTTCTGGGCTTCTTGCACACAGACTTTCTGTTCAAACTCTTCCTCCAGTTGAACTAATACTTGTGGCCCCATTTGTATGCTGACACCAATTCTCTGAGGCCAGCTGGATATCCTGGAGCTAGCGTCATACCCCATAAAAGTCTAAGAGCTCCTCCACGAGACTGTCTCCACTTGAGACGCTAGCCACCAGTCTCAGGAGCCACCCACACTTCTGACTGGCTGACTATAAATTTACAGGTTCCCATGGCTCCCACAGACTTGATAATTCTTTAGAATGATTCACAGAACTCACTGAAAGTGCTATACTTATGATTACAGTTTTATTTTAAAAGATACAGATCAGTTTTCTTTTAAAAGATACAGACTAGCCAGGAGAGACACATAGGACAAGGTCAGAAGAGAGGGATGCAGAGCTTCTTTGCCCTCTGTTTGTGGAATTAAGACACGTCACCCTCCTGGCACATCAATGGGTTCACCAACCAGGAAGCTCCACCATGCCATGGTATCAGAGTTTTTAGGTAGGCATGATTGAGTAAATCATTGGTCACATAACTGAACTCAGTCTCCAACCCCCTCCCCTCCCTGGAAGTCAAGCTGGCCCAAAGTTCCAACCTTCTAATCACAGGGTTGGTCTTTCTGGTGACCAGCCCCTATCCTGAAGCCATCTAGGGTCCCACCGTGGGTCTCCTCATTAGCACAACAAAGACACTCCTATCATTCAGGAAATTCTAAAGATTTTTAGAGCTCCATGCCAGGATGAAAACCAGATATAGTCTTTATTATACCACATCTCCCTTGGGAAGCCCCCTTTCTCTCCCTCCCCAAAGCTTTGATTGAATTTCCAGGCTCTGCACTTATTGTTCTCAACCTGGGAGACATCTTGCCCCTGGAAATGACCTCTGCAGGGGCTGAGCTCATCTTTCAACCATACATGGACTCACTCTGCTCGCTTTTAGGTACCCACAGACCTTCCCTAAATCTCCTTCTGATCCTGAACTTCAGGCCTGAACCCCACTCCCTCAGCTGAGACTTGGAACCCTCACTTGCTTATATCATCTCCTAGATCTGCCCAGACTCCCCATCTCACCCAACCACTGCCCAAGAACTCTTGCTGTACTTTCATAGCTCATCCCTACCTCAGACCCTGAGCTTGCCTAGCCTTCAAGAGGAGCCTAGAATTCTGGCTTGAAATGAGTCCTAAAAAGACTTAAGTCCAATTGCCAGCAGCACATTCCCAGCTTTGCCATTTCTTAGTTGGGTGACCTTGAGCAAGTCACTTCAAGTCCAGAAGGTTACCTTTCCTCATCTGGAAAAGAGAAAAATAATTCTCCATTGGTCAGGATTTGGCTAGGATTTGCTACAGTAACAAATGCATCCTCACATAACAGAGGTTCTTTCTCACTCATGCCCTCACTCACAGCACTGTTCTGTCCTATAACTACATCATCTAGAGCACGTGGTCTCCAGGGTCACCAGGGCAGAGGGAATAGGAGGGGTGGAGGAGGTACACTGGCTCTCAGTTGTCTTGGCCCAGAAGTGACTGACATCACTTCCGTTCACAAGCTACTGGCCCACAGTCTTTACACGGCTCCCACATACCTGCAGAGATTGCTGGGGGCTGTCTATGTGCTGTTTGGCAAGAGCACAAATCTCTCCACAGGCTCTTTGACTCACTGAGAGGTGGGGAAAATCAAGTAAGCTCATGTATGTGAAAACTCCAGCCACGGAGCAGGTGATGGCTAATCAGTTTCCGGATTCCACCAAGGGCCTCTGTTTGGCTTGGTGAGCCCTTTGGTTTTGATAAGCGAGGTGGGTCCCATTTGTGTTGTTTCACAGTGCAGCCCCCTTGCTTACTGGCTGCCAGGATAGGACAGGTCCTAGTGGTCTGGCCGCTGGGGCCGTTCATTCTAGGCTGAGGTAAGCCCTGCAGTTACTTCTCCCAACTGCCCACCCCCAACCCCACCCCGGGATCAGAGATCCTAATTTCCCAGCCCTCAAATCAAAGCCAGAGACAGAGCTTATTTCAAATGTCACTGACTTTTACCTTGGCAGTCAATGGTCAAAAACAATTTGCCAGTGCTGTCACTTTCTATTTTCTGGCAAAATTTAGTCTGTGTAGCTGTAACCAAGTTGGTTAGCAGAATGGAGTGGAAGACGTGGAGTCAAGATAACGATGACAGCAAAAATAGCAGCAGACATATTGTCTCAGTGAAATCTCTCAACATCGCTGTGAAGGAGATCCTATTGTTATCCCCATTTTACAAGTGAAGGAGATCCTATTGTTATCCCCATTTTACAAGTGGAAAAATGGAGACCTGTCCCTGTGCCACAGTTGGTACATGGCAGAGCCAAGATTTACACCCAGGTCTATTGGATTCCATGGCCTAAGATATGGACCACCCAGCTCCACGCCTGGGATCAAACAGAGATTTTGCTGCTGACCAGCGGTAAGCATATCTCCCAAACACAAAGGATCCCCAACTCCTAGGGTGTGTGAGGATTAAATTAATTCATCTTTCAGCACGTGTTTACTAAGTGTATGCCATGTCTGAGGACCTGGCTAGGTTCTGGGGTTCAGGAGATGAATCAGACATGGCGTCTTTAAGGAACTCGTGGTCCAGGGTATCATTAATTCCCAAACAGTATGAAAGAGGCCATGGAAGAATAAGAGGGAGGAACCTGGAAGTTGGAGACAGGGCAAGAAAAGCTCAAGAAAAGGCTGAGCCTTGATGAATAGATAGGAGTCAGGAAGCTAAAAAAGGAGGGTATTGCAGGCAGAAAATGGTATGTGCAAAGGCATAGAGGCATGAAAGGCCATCGTCCGGGAACTGCAAAGGGCTCTGTATTGTTGGAACATAAAATCTAGGATGGGGACAGGGTGAGGATACTGTTAGGAGATGTGGTGGAAAGGTAGCTGGGGCCAGATCATTCCTTCATTCCTTCATTTATTCCTCCATTTAAGGACTATCCACTGAGCACCAAAAGACTCCAGGCTCTGTGCGAGACTCTACAGGTGCAACAGCGACCAAGAGGCAGAGCTTAAAGTGGGCAGGAGGGAGACGGGCAAGAAACCGGTGGATGAGTAAATGAGAAAGTTTCAGAGAGATATGAGTAAGGGCAAGGACCTTGAATGCCAGGCCAAGGGATTGGGGTGGTGGGAGCCCTGAAAGAGTTGTGGGCAGAGGAGAGATGAGGTTAGATCTGTATTTTAGAAGCTCATTCCATGCAGGAGGGGAGGCTGGCGCACAGCCTAGGCAGGTACCCTCAGCACAGGGCTGGGCACACAGTGGGTGCTCCGATAATGGCAGGGACCCGGCTCTCAGCTGTGGTATGCTTCCTGATCTGGGGCCTGTACTCTCCCACTGCCCGGCCTCTGTGTCCCCAAGGACATCTGCTAGAGGCGTCCTAATCACTCAGCTGCACCCAGCAAGGACTGGAGGGAAGGGACATCTTGATAAGCATCGAAGCTCCAGCTTTGACCCGTGGAGGAGAGACGCCGAGTCCCTTGTGCTCTGCTGCTGACGACCCAGCCGGCTTTCTCCAGGGCCTCATCCACCCCGTGACTGGATGGTGGACAGAGACCTGGAAGTCAAAGCCTTGAGCATGACCTCTGTCTCCACCCCTGACTTGCTGTAGGCCCGAGACAGCGTGCACGCCCACTCCGTGCCTCTGTTTCCTTCTTGGCAAAACAGGGACAATAATCCAGCCCCCCACGTCACAGGACTATGATGGGAGCAGGACAGAGGAGTCATTTGCTCCTCAACCAGCAGGTTCTTACTGAGCATTTCCTGGGGGCTCTCCACGTCAGCCAGGAGGGGAAGGATTGTGCAGCCGACAGAACAAGAGAAGTAAGTTGCTCGTATTTATTGAGCACTGCCCAGGACCCAGGCTCTGCTCTAATAAGATTACATGGATTTGCTTCATTTAATTTTCATAGCAAACCCAGTGAGATGGGTCCGCCCTTCACCCCCTTTTTCAGACTAGGAAAATAAGGCAGAAAGAAGCTGCAAAACTTGCCCATGGGACAGGGCCCCAAGGAGCAGCAAACTAGGATACGCACTTGGCCTGAGTCCAGAGCCCGTCCTCCTAACCACTAGTCCGCATTGCCTCACTGCCCACATGGGGCTCACAGCTCAGGCGAGGCTTGAAAATACTCAGAAATCAGAGGTAGAGTCACACACTGAAAAGTTCTGTGGTATAAAGTTACGGGACAGGAGACAGAGACAGGAGGAGCCGGTGGAAGTGAGACCTGAAGGAGGTGGGTGCCTGGGGAAGGGGTTCTGAGCAGGGCAGCGGGGGCGAGGCTTTGACGGCAGTGGGGGGTGTCCGCAGAGCTCAGCAGGGGTGCAGGTCTGGCAGGCCTTGTGGGGAGTTTGCACTTTCCTCCAGGAGCGATGAGATTCACTGGAGGGATGTAAGCTGATGGTGTTTTGAAAAGAATCCCCTGGACTTGAGGGGCCACGATAGGATATGGGAAGACCAGTCACAGGACACTGCGGTGACCCCAGTGATGGGGAGTTGGCCTTGGGGGAGGGGAGAAGGCAGCTTTGGGAGGTAGAATTCACAGGAGTGGATAGTTGAGAGAGGGTGACGCTGGGAAGCATGAATCGTGGAGAAGCTACAGGTCCCAGAGAGCATCACGACAGGCTGGTTCTCTAGGGAAACGAAGGCTTAGTAAGAGTCATTATGACACACCCAACTAGAGAAGGCTCAGACAGACTTAGTCAGACCCGGAAACCCTGGCTCCACTCCCGACCAGCCAGCCATGTGACTTATGGCAAACCACTTCACCTTCCTGACCCTCATTTTCCGCCTCTCAAAAACAGAGATGTAAACACCCACCTCACAGAACTGTGGGGATAGTGAAGGTCATAGCCCCTGCCACTTGGGTTTAAAATCACTGCATATCCTTAGCTACAATTTACTGAGCACGGACTGTGTGTCAGATTCTACGTTGTGTGTTATATACATCATCTCGGTAATCCTCCCGACATCTCAGTGAGGTAGGCAGAGTTATTCCCTTCATTTCTCAGTAAGGAAACAGAGGCTCAGAGAGGTGAAGTGGTTTGCCCAAGGTCACGCAGTGGCTAAAAGAAGAGGTAGACTTTAAGCACAGAAAGTTCTTGTTTCAAAGCCTGTGCGTTTCATCACCACACTAGCCAGCAAGGGATGCGTTGAGGGGCAAGAAACAGAAAGTGCAGGCAAAGGTGCTTGTACAGTGGGGGTTTATTACTTTCACATATCCAGAAATCTGATCATAAATGATTCCAAGGTAGAGGTAGTAGCTCAACCGTGTCATCAAGGACCCACATGCTTCCTAATTTCCCAATCTATCCCTATCATTCTATCAGCAGTATCTTCCCTCATGCTAACAGCACAACTGCCACAGTTCCAAGCATCACAAATGTATCCCAAGAAGGAAGGAAGGGAGATGGCATAAAGAGCATATCCTCTCTTATTATGCAGGAAAAAAAAATTCCCCAGAAACTTCCAGTAGACTTTCCTGTATGTCTCATTGGCCAGAAATAGATCACATAAACAACCCTAAAACAATCAGTGGCAAAAGAGAGTAGAGATGACATGATGTGGCAGTTTTCAAGGATATCTGCATATTTTTGTCACTCTTCTCATCAAGAGGTGGGGTCCCCTTAAATTTAAGCCAACCTTAGGAACTTCTTGATCAATAAAATATGGCATAAATGACACCATGTGACTTCGGAGGCTAGGTCATAAAAGGAGATTCATCTTCTACCCAGTTCACTGGAGCACATGTGCTGGAATCCTTAGCTGTCATACCAGTCCTATCTTGAGGCTGCCATATTGTGAGGAGGCCCAATTAGCCATCACAGAGTTTCCACATGGAGAGGGCTTATGTGAAGAGAGAGAGATGCCTGGCCAGCCCCAAGTGCTCTAGCCACATGTGACTGCAACTGCCAGAACAAGCCGGCCAAGGCTTTCCTAAATTCCTGAACCCACAGAAACCATGTGAGATATAAGATGATTTGTTGTTTCAAACTGGTAATGTTTGGGGTAACTTGTTACACAGGAGTAGATTACCAGATCACATGATCAGCTTAGACAAACCATGCTTCCTCCTGTGGAGTTAGACATGTTGTCAGCTGCATAAAACTGGGGTTTCATTGGCAAGGAAGAGGGGCAATGACCGTGGTACAGGCAATCCCCAATGTCTATCAAAGTTTCTGAAATGGGGGATTTGATAACCCAACTCTGAGAAAGCATACTAATGCTAGGAGTTTCTCATCGGCCACGCATAGCCTGATGCTCTGATTGCTTGCGTGGTACAAGATTCACAGTAGAGCTGGAACATTAGTGCTTCTTGATACAGGTTCCTACATTATTAACATGCTCTGCCCTGCTATAGCAGCTGATTCAATCACTCGGCCTCTCTTTAGAACTTTCCCGTGCCAAGCTGTCTCTGGGCCCTGAGACACAGGGATGAAAATATAACCCTTGTTAAGCCCTCTGGGGGCTCTCAGAGTCAGCCAAGCTTAGGAATAACTTCCAGATCAGAAAGCATGTGATGTTCGTGAGAGAGTGCAACTCAGATACAGAAGGAATTCAGAGCCAAGCAGTCTCTTCTGAATTTGGGGAGGTGGGAGATGGGTGAGGAGGGGCTTTGCAGTAGCAGCATCAGTGCAAAGCATGGCAGGTCTCCTGCCCACCTATCTTCTTGTTCTCTCTCTCATTGCTTTCCCACTACGTGGCCTTCTTTCTTCTGGGAACTCCTCATGCTAATTCCTGCCCCAGGACATTTGCACTTGCTGTTCATGTTTGGGGAACACGAAATCCACACTTAAGGAATATAGAAGTAAGGGAGAGATAAGCAGACACTCGAGTTGCCCTCCCAGTGGGCAATGGGCTTCCTGTCTACCCTCAAGTGCTTCAGTTCAGGCCCATGGCCAGGGCTCCTGCACCGGCGGCAGATCTACCTGGGGCCCACAACAACTGCCATGAGTATGCCGGGCACAGCGTGAGGGGTTTTACAAACCTCCACTTGCTTCATCCTCACAACAATCCTGTGAGGTGGGTGTCAACATCCCATTGTACAGATGAGAAGATGGAGGCCCAGGGAAATCGATGAAAGGTTTGCTTACTACTGCACTGCTTCCAAAGAGAGATGGGCCAACACCAGGGCCCACACTGTTCCTTCTGCAGGGCTTATCAGAAATAAGGGGGATCCTAGAACTACAGGCCCCAGAGTCACAAAGAGAGACCCCTACCAGCCTCGGCTTGAATATTCACAATGACAAGGAGATCAGCCCATGACATTGTCAAAAGTTCCCACCTGGCAGGTTTGGGGAAGAGCGGGAGAACACGGGTCCAGGAAGGAGATCCTAGCAAAAGGCTGAAAGGCCTTAGAGTGGCTCTAATGGGAGACGGAACAGATTTGATGTGAGCTTCAGGGACCTCTCCAGGGATGAGAGGAAAGGCGGCAGCGAAGCCAGGGGACCTGGAGGCCAGGGAGAGCAAGGCAGACGTGCTGTCACCACAGACACTGGCTGTGGATTGCGGGAGGTGACGGGCCATTTGCTCATCCAGGACAGCACAGACAGGGACTGGACCGGGGTGGTGGTGGTGTCTTCTTGCTGTACCGGGCCCCCTAAGACTGCCTTTTGCATGTGTCCCAGAGGGAATGCCATCGTGCGGCTGGTGCCCTCCTGCTGCAGATAAGATCAGCTGGTAAGGTCACAGGGAGGCCTGTTGCCTGTTAGTCTGGGGCCCTGGCAGCCACATCAATCATTAGCTGGTTATTAGAGGCCTCCAGAAGCTGTGCCCTTCTGCAGAACAACCTGTGCCCAGCAGTGTCCCACCAGGCACCCAAACATCGCCCCCCCACCCCACCGCCAACTGGCCTCCCTTGCAGGAATCTTGGCTCTGCTAGGTTCCTAGCCAAGGGCTTGAACAACTTTCTCCCCACATGCATGGGAGGAGAGCAGACCATTCGAGCCTGCTGTCACTGGATCAGAGGGGTTTCATTATTGCCCCTCGGGTAGCCTAATGCATCAACAGGGTCTGGCTCTGCCCTCCCTGGACCTGGGTTCAAATCCTGCTATGAGCTTTAGTGGGTGCCTCTGTCAATCAGAGAAAGCGTTGTTGTGAGGGTGTGAAGGTAAGAACTCAAGAGATGATCCTCTTCTCATGTCATCCTTCTGTTGACCCTTACTGTCCAAAAGAAAGATGATAAGTTTTTTGAAAAAGGCAAAACCCCGTCCTGGCTGTAAGTCCTTCTAATCTAGATTTCACAGGCGGAGCGATGATTGTGTGTCCATCCACAGAATGCACTTGGGAATGGGAATGCCACCCGGCAATCTGGATTCTTCTTTTATCGTTCAGCAAACCGTTGTTGAGTGTCCATTCTATGTGCTGAGAACTGGGCACACAAGATGATTTATGACCCCTGCCAACAGAGGGGCATCCATATGAATAAACAATTCCAATCGACCCCGTAATTGCTGTCAACGACGTGTGGGCATTTTCAGTGGGAACACTGGAGAGGGAGTCCCGCCTGATACTGCCTTTGAACAAAAGTTGAAAACTCATGTTTCCTTAATTCCAAGGAGTTTAGAGTTTAGAACAGAAGCAAACACATTAATAAAAATATCAATACTGGGCTTCCCTGGTGGCGCAGTGGTTAAGAATCCGCCTGCCAACGCAGGGGACACGGGTTTGAGCCCTGGTCTGGGAAGATCCCACATGCCACGGAGCAACTATGCCCGTGTGCCACAACTACTGAGCCTGTGCTCTAGAGCCCACGTACCACAACTACTGAAGCCCACGCGCCTAGAGCCTGTGCTCTGCAACAAGAGAAGCCACCGCAATGAGAAGCTGGCTCACCGCAACGAAGAGTAGCCCCCGCTCGCCGCAACTAGAGAAAGCCCACGCGCAGCAACGAAGACCCAACGCAGCCAAAAATATAATTAATTAATTAATTAATTAATTTTAAAAAATCAGTACAAACAGATGATGGCATTCACAGATGTGTGGGCCATTTTCAGCGGAAGAACTGGAGAAGGAGCAGCTAATTCTGCCCAGGGGAGATAAACCAGGCTTCCAGAACAGACAGAAAGTGGAATTTGGGGGACCACAGGGACTCTACGTCTTCTGAACATCCGCAGCCCCCCTCCCCACCTCCCGGGGTGTCCTGCCCCTGGGAACTCCCCCCCTCGCTCAGCTCTGCTCACACGTGGCACCGTCCCCACTTCTGCGCCTGGGGGACCATCAGTGCTGGGCCCTCCCACCATTCCCCAAGGTGTCCACTGGCATGAAGCCGGCCTCAGGCTTCAAGGAAGGTGGGGCCAGTCAGGTTCTTGGCCCTTGGAGGTTTTTGAAAAATGTGCTTTTTCGGCTTTCTCTCTGTCTGCTTCTGGAAGCTGCTGAATCATGTTCTCCACCCCCTTCAGATTTCACAAACACACCAAAAATTGACTTACCCTCCCCCTAAAGGTGAGTTCATAGCCTGTATGGTTAACTCATTACACACTTCTTAGAGAAGAGAAGAAAAGCCTCAAAGCATTCAGATAAAAAATGGCAGAGACGGAGCGAACTCCAAGTTCAGGGCTTCATCCAGCACAGGACGGCTGCCGTGCCTCCTACCACAGGCCAATCAGAATCAGGTGGCTTTGAACTGGTCTCCAGTGAAAGGCGAAAAGTAGTCACCATTTATTCAGCACACAGTTATGGAACTCCTAATATGTGCCAGGCATTGTTCTACACGCTGGCAATTCGTCCATGAATGAGCCAGACAAACACGGACCTGGATTCCACTGAAAAAAAGAGCAAAAAATGAAATAAATGAGCAAAAACATGGGTAAATTGGTCCATTTCAGAGAGTGACATACACCATGAAGAAAATAAAACAGGTTAATGGGATAGAGAGTGATGGGAAGGGAGAGCTAATACTCATTGAGACAGAGCGGTCAGGGGGAGCCTGAATGATGAGAAGTGTCCAGTCATATAAAGTGATCAGGCCAAGAAAGCAGCAAGTGCAAAGGCCCTGAGGTAGAATGAGCACAGTGTGTTCATGAAACAGCCAGTGTGGCTGGAGCAGAGTGAGGAAGAGGCCGAGTGCTATGAGATGAAGTCAGAGAGGAAGGTGAGGCCCAGTCGTGTAGGGCCTTCTCATCTGGGAAAGAGGCCAGGACTGACCACACCAGAGAAAAGTCAGCTGAGCGCTTGTCACAGAACTTAGGTGGACTGTCCACTTGCTGGGCAGGAGAACAGGATGCAAGGCCTGAGGTCCCAGCTATCCACTTAGTGACCTCATAGGGTCGGCTTACTGGAGGCTGCCTGGCCTTCTGACGCATCCTTTTCTACTGTTATGTCTGGTACTATTTACCAGATTAAAGCCTCTCTCTTTTATTTTTCCACTATGCACAGGAACACCAGCTTGACCTTAGAGGCCTTGCCTCACTCTTTGAGTTGTCCAAGAACTCTGAAGTCTTTCTTAGTCCAAAGGTGGAGTGCAGTCCTGCTTCTAAACATCATGGAGAGAAGAGGGGAGTATTAAATCATCCACCAATGCTGCTTCTTCTGTTTTGCCACAAGGTGTCGCTGTTGAACACTGGTCTTGCACAGTCCTGTGGCCACGTCTACCATAGCAGCTCACCCTGGCTGCTCTGACCCTCCCTGTTGATGCTGCAGATGTGCCTCTGATTGGCACCAAATTTCAACTCCCCTGGGGAACATCCTACACTCAGCTCTTCTTTCTGAAGCACCGTCCCAAGCTTCAGAGAGTAGTTGGGTCCAGAGGGGTTTTCAGCCATATGAACTCAGCTCCTCTCATAAACCCAGACTTTCCTTTCCTTACTGATGAATTCTTCTCTGGGGATGACTAGCAGATTCAGATCAGGAGCATCCCAATGAAATTTCCTAATTTTAAATATCAGAGACCAGGGCTTGGGGGTTCCAGTACCTTCCTTTTCAAAAGACCTTGATATAATTTGTTTTAGAAAAGAAATTCGTTTAAGCTCATCCTTGCAAATCTTCCCATTTTTATTCAGTAGAAGCCAGAATTTCTTATTTTTATGTGAAATTTCCAGACCTTAAAAAATACCACAAAGGCCTGTCAACTACAAAAAAATCACTATTAATAAATCATTTATTTAATTTCCGTCATACAAACACATTATACTTATATACGTGTGTGTGTGTGTGTGTGTGTGTACTTTTCCAAATTTAGAAATCCGTTTTTTTTCTTTTATCAATGAGAAAGCAAAAAATGGCTCTGCTGTCAGCCAGACCCTGATGTTCCCATCTGAATATAAACGATACTCAATGCTCACAGAATACAAATTTAGTCCCAATGGTGTGGGGCTCAGACTGGGCCATGCTGCGTTTGTGTTTTGAACACGGCAGAGAAAAAGCCATTCAGAGCCACAAAAATAACTGATTTGACTAATGTGAATGATTCCTGCTTTTTTACTGCCTCCTCCAAGATGAAGTGCTTTAAGATACCCAATGACCGAACTGCCCTTTCTCCCTGACCATATCCAATCCAACACATGCTTCCTTAATCCCACCTTAGAATCATCCAAGGCCAAAGTCTCTAAGAAACCTTGTCAACCCACCCCCCGCCTTGTGGTTTCTCTGGGTGATACTCCTTGCTGCTGCAAGACAAACAAACCTATCTTTTGATTACAGGTGTGCTCCTGGTGGTCTTTGGATGGGGGCCTTTGACAACAGCCTATCTTCAGCACCTTTCCGTACCGGTCATGAGGGCTGTCGACACCCTCTTTAACAGCTGCATCTCAGTGCACTGTTTGGATGGCAACATCTATGTTACTTCCATTTTTTCAATACTCCCCATCACATGTTCTTTTATCATGGTATCTCATCACACACTGTAACTATTTTGCTGTATTGTGTTTATTTGTATTATTTATTTGCTTTATGGTAACTCTTCGCTTATTTTCTGTCCTCCCCACAGGACCATATGCTCCGTGAGGGCAGAGACCCCACCCTGCCCCCAACCAAAAGTCTGAGAAGAGCTCAGTGAATGGTGAACAGAATCAGATGAGTACTGGAAGACTGTTCATCACCAGAGGAAAGACAGCAAGAGGAATAGTGCAAGTTGCAATCTGGAACGCTGGCCCCAGAAGGAAGTTGCAGCCCATGCAGGAAGGGAATGAGCAGGCCTCGGCTGGCTGCTTGCAAACTGAGACGTCTCAGGGTCTATGAATAGCCTTCATACAGGGAAGTTCAGCAGTGTTTGAGGTCCTGGGACCAGAATCAGTGCTCTAGCCTTGTGGCTGGGCCCGGGGTGACACCCACAGTTCACCCTGGAACTGAGCTTTTCCTCTACATTCTGTGAGCAACTCTGAAATAGACTGAGACAGACAGCGTTCTGTCTTTTAGCTCAGAGAATTGCAAAATGCCAACGGTCCCCACTGTCCTTGCTTGCCCAGCTATGTTATTAAACATTCTGGAAATCCAGAGGAATTCCCTGACTCTTCTAGGAAATAGAACTTAAGAGGAATGTCACTAACAGCTTAGTAGGTGTTGACCCCTATGTCGAGTTGAATCTGAGGACCCCCTGGGGAAGAAGTGTCCTCTGTGCTGAGTTTGGGAAGGGAAGACCCTACACTTTGGAGCTGGGATGGGGTAGAATCAGGCAGGGGAGCTCACACTTCTGTTATGGGCAAGACATGAGCCGGAATTTGATTGAGGAAAAAGAGATTGTGAGCCCCAAACCAGAAGTTAGGAGACCAATTGTGGGGCCTTGAGCCAGCTCCTGCTCCCCTCCACTTGCCATTCTAGAAAACAGGAGAGTGGGAATACATGCTCACCAAGGGCTCTTTCTGCTCTACGAAGGGTCTGTGTTATGTGCTTTGGGACAAATCACATGTCCTTTCTGATCCTCAGTTTTTCTGCCTGTAGGGAGAAGAGGGAAAGAGAGACAGAAGGGAATAAGCGCTGATTAGAGTTGTGTAGACTCTGGGCCAGACATCATGCTGGGCACTGGCGATGCAGAGATCAAAGACGCTCTCTGGGTCCTCAGGAAGCCCATCATCCAGAGAGTGGACAAGTAAATAGCTCATCATAATTCTTGAGGGGCAATCAGAGGTGCTGATGGAAGGAGGCTTCTTCAAGGTGCGACAGCCGAACCTCAAAGAATGAGTAGGACTTTCTCCCCTTTCTCAGGGGAGAAAGGAAGAAGCACATGCAGGGGAGGAAGTGATGGCAGGGAGGCATGTTTTGTTTGGTGAGTACCTAGCAGGCAAGGACTCGTGTATGTATGTTAGATATTTGCAGCAAAAGTCACATAGTCCAGTGCCTGCGGGGGCCAGGGAGGTGATGTACATGAGTGAGATGGGCAGGTGTCTGAGACCAAAGGATGTGTGGGAGCTTCAGTGAAGTAAAGAACTCATGCTCTGCAGAAAGAGAGAGACATTACTCAGTTCCATCCAATGCCCCTTTGTAAGAATTAGCCCAATATCTGACACTTTAGGAGAAGACAAAAAATCTGGATTTTTATGTGAAATCTTCTAATTTGTCAATATCAGCTGCAATGTGCCAGACAGATGAAACAGGCTGGACATGACTCTTAGCTCCCCAGTTTGCAACCTCTGGGAAAGGTAGTCTCTGGAGTCCCTCCCAGCATTTCTTTTCTAAAAAGGCATGTAGCATAGTGATTGAGAGCATGGGCTGGGGAGCCAGTAAGATCTTAGTTCAAATCTTGGCACTGGCTCTTCCCAGCTAATTCACATAGTTTATGAATGTCACCACCTGGAGTTATGCAGTGCACAGCCTGAGCAGCTGTTTATGGTTGCCTTGTTTGTAACTATAAGCAAGGCCCTTCTCCTCTCCAAGCCCCAATTTCCTCACTTGTAAATGAGGGGTGATTATTTATGATGGTAAAATGAACTTATATAGGTTAAGTTAGCTCAATTTTGGGCAGATAGTAAATACTCAAAATAGGACATTTTTTACCCTAGCGTCTTTCTGAGAACTCCAGCTAAAACTACAGGCTCTCTGGGGAGAAGCATTCCTTTGTACCGGAGAATTCTGGCTGAGGGTTTGTAGGGAAGTCCCACTCTTTTTGGAGCTGGGCTGGAGTAGAATCAGGGGAGCTTATGCTTTTCCTGGGAAGACATGGGGCAGGATTAGAATGTGGGAAAAGAGATTCTGAAAAACCCGGGCACCAGATTCCGGTTTTGAGAGAATTTTTTAAGGAATTTATTGGGAGAATCAGTTTGGGATACATTTGGAAGTCTTACTTTTTTTTAAGCTTCCTGTACAATAAGGAAAAAGGAAGCACCCCTCCACCCCCCACTCCACTCCCCACCACCATTCTCACCGCCATTGAATGCCTGGCAAACATGAGGCCAGTGTCTTGGACAATAAATACAAACGGATTCATTGAAGGTTTGTTTACCAGAACCATTCTCAGGATCCTCCCTGTGCCCTCCCCACACGCTCTCCCTGGCCAATTACCCCTCCTATCTCTTCCCTCCTGTCACCTGCTTATGGGTTTTTCAGTTTTTTTTTTTTTTTTTTTTAAGGGTAGCACCCTTTATTTATTTATTTATTTATTTATTATTTATTTATTTTGGCTGTGTTGGGTCTTTGTTGCAGTGCGCAGGCTTCTCATTGCGGTGGCTTCTCTTGTTGCGGAGCACGGGCTCTAGGCGTGTGGGCTTCAGTAGCTGCAGCACACAGGCTCAGTAGTTGTGGCTCGTGGGCTCTAGAGCGCAGGCTCAGTAGTAGTGGCGCACGGGCTTAGCTGCTCCGTGGCATGTGGGATCTTCCCGGACCACGGCTCAAACCCATGACCCCTGCATTGGCAGGCGGATTCTTAACCACTGCGCCACCAGGGAAGTCCCCTGTTTATGGGTTTACCTCTCTGGGTTTCAAGCATATTGACACCAGGGAACTGGTCCTCATGTCTTTGCCTCTCCAACATGCAGGACACGGTACACATTAGATGCTCATTAGAGTTATAGAGGGAGTGAATGAAGGACACATTAGATGCTCATTAGAGTTATAGAGGGAGTGAATGAAGGACTGAATAAATGTCTCAGCTCTTAAGGTGGCTGGAATGACAATGTTATCAGCTGAATTGTGTTCCTCCCCAAAAGTTGCTGTTAACCTCCAGTGCCTGTGAATGGGAACTTGTTTGGAAATAGGATCTTTGCAGATGATCAAGATGAAGTCACTAGGATGGCACCTAAGCCAAGGTGACTGTTGTCCCTATAAAAGGGGGAAATTTGGACACAGAAATGCATACAGAGGGAAGCAGACACAGGGAGATCACCATCTACAAGCTGAGGAATGTCTGAGATCACCAGAGGCAAGGAGAATGGCATGAACAGATTCTCCTTCACAGGGCTCAGGAGGAACCAGCCCTGCCGATGCCTTGATCTCCAACTTCTGGCTCCAAAACTGTGAGAAATAAATGTTTGTTATATCAGCTGTCTTTGGTATTTTGTTATGGAAGCCCAGACCCAGCTGGTAAGTGATGGAGCTGGGATGCACACCGGGAATCTGGCCACCCATCTGGCCCAGAGATACAGGACAACTTCACAGCTGAGGGCTTGGGTCCGGGGCTCTCACTGGGACTAGGGAGCTGAAATGCTGATTTAAACACACACAGGGGACTGCAGGTCATCCGCTGATGAAGACAACCTGATTGCTCTTTTCATTTGCTGCCAGCTTGATACCTTGCCATCGGCTCACCCCTGAGTGAAGTTCTTGAGTAAGATCTTACCTTACTAGGGGAACTGCCTTCACATTTGGGTCCATCCCAACCCTAGTGCATTTCACAGTGCAGAGCCATTCACTGGAAGGCAGCTCCCCTGGGGTCCCTGATGTGGGAGTTGGGGGACAGTACAGTGTTGTGTCTGGGCTGGGCTGCCTGGGTCCAGGTCCCAGCTCTGCCTCTCGGTAGCTGGGTGACCCTGGGCAAGTACCTGACCTCTCTGAGCCTAGTTTCCCTATGAGAAATGCCGACAATAATAGCACCTACCTCAGAGGACTGTAGTGGGGATTAAATACGTAAAAACAGATGAAGTCCTTACAAAGAGGCTGGCAAGTGGGCAGTGCTGTGTGTTCGCCATTACTCTCCTGGAGACTGACTGACGTGTGGTTCCCAGCTGTGACAGCCAACTTCTCCCTGGCCCTCCAGACCCTCTCTCTACCCCAGAGGCCCACTGTTTCAAAGAGCTCCCTTGTCCCCTGGCATCTCATTGTGCTCAGCCAATGGGCAGTGCTGTCTGGAGGGAGGGGAGAGTGAGGTTGGGTCTGTATCTCTCAAGGACACAGTTGCTGCCTTCCACCCAAAGATGCAGCTCCTTCTAGGCAGTTCTTTCCCCCCACTCCCGTGTCCTGGTGCTAAAGCCTGCTAGCTCTCTTGTCCCTTCAGCCCTGGAGGTAAAGATGCCCAGCTGTGGCCAGCTGAAGGTGCCACACCATCTTTCGTGGCTCCCCTGAACCCTGCCTTCTCCTTTGTAAAAAGCCCCTCTGCCTCCTTCCTCAAATTACCCAATCAGAGTGTGCCACCCGTTTTTCTGCCAGGACATTTCCTAATGCATGTGCCCTGTAGGAGTTATGTCAGGAAAATCACTTGGGGCCCAACAAGAAGAAAATACACTTATTCAGACATGGTGTTAGTCGGAAATAAGCTGTGTCATCAGAGGGACTCGAAGCTGAATTTCAGACTGGGTGGATGAAAGGGTCGGGTCAGGGATGGAAGTGGGGCTGGGTAGAGGAAGGGGGGGATGGGTGGTGGTAGTTAAAGTCTTCCAACGCTGGTAAACTCACTGAGCTGGGGAAACGGTGCCCAGCTTGCAGGAGCAGCCAATGGGGAGGGCTCTGGTGCAGGGAACAAGCCTCTGACCTCCCTCCCCACACCCACGTCTACAGGGCTGTAGGTCCCCCTGGGCAGGGACTCTGCAGCCAGACCAGGCCCAGGACCAGTGAGCCAGTTCCCCACTCCTGCTCCCCCCCCAAGTCCCCACCCCTGCCCCTGGGAGTGGGAGGGAGCACATAGCTTACTGGTGGGCTCAGGTCTCTGCAGGGCCAGGGGGCCTGAGGGGCCTTCAAGGGACATATTATAGGCAGGTGCAGCTCAGAGCTAGGTCCCTCCCGTTGCTCTGTCTGGAGGCTCAAGGGCCCCATGGAAAGAGCCAGACAGATGTCTGGGCCAGGGAGGAGGAGGCTCAGAACTTCCTTGCTTGGCCATTAAGATACTGTGATTTATAATAAGAAATATATATTTGGTCTTTGTCCTAATTTCTGGCACACAGCCCTAACACCCTTGGAATTTCCTAGGTGTTAAAAGCAACAAAAGTGTCTTGATATTCATAACAAAGCGCTTTCAACCACACCTGAATTTATGTTAATCAGGTGAGTTATGGAAAGCGCCTAAGGGGGCGGGGGCTGGTTGCCAGGGGAACCAACATGATTAAAGTTTGGAACTTTCAGTTCCCGCCCACCTCTGCGAAGGGAAGATGGATGGGAGGTTGACTCAATTGCCAAAGGCCACGATTTAATCAATCTTTCCTATTTGTAATGAGCCCTTCATAAAAACCCCAAAGGACTGGATTTGTAGAACTTCTGGGTTGGCGAATGCGTGGAGATTTGGGGAGAGTGGTGCACTCCTGGAGGGCATGCAAGTTCTGCACCCTTTCTCTTACATTGCCCTGTGCATCTCTTCCATCTGGCTGTTTCTGAGTTATGTCCTTTTATAATTAACTGGAGAGCTAGTAAGTAAAAGGTTTCTCTGAGTTCTGTGAGCCGCTCTAGGAAAGTAATCAAATGCAAGGTCATGGGAACCTCTAATCTACAGCTGGTCAGTCAGAAGCAGGAGTGACCACTTGGATTTGTGATTGGGATCTGAAGTGGGGCAGCGGGACAGTCTTGCGGGACTGATGTGGGATCTGATGTCACATCCAGGTAGATAGGGTCAGAATTGAGTTGAACTGTAGGACTCCCAGCTGGTGTCAGAGAAATGCTCGGTGGTGTTAGAAAAAAACAAGCCACACATGGTAGCCATGATAGTGAGTACGAGTGGAGGAGATAGGAAGAGGTGAGATTACCCTCCCAAATCCCCTTGACATTTGATACTTCTTCTCTGCCCTCCTCTCCCATCCCCTGGTCTCTCTCTCTCTCACTCCCCAGAATATTCCTCGTATATCTTCCTCATCCCTCTCAAGATTTCCTATCCCCCAGCTCCAGTCTCCATCAGGTCTTAGGCAGAGCAATGTCACTCTTCCAGCATCTCCACATCAGGATCACCCTCAAGAATCTGAAAGGTCATTAGACTGAGTACTTGACACACGTGCTTAGTGAACAGAAAGGCCTCCCAGCTACCAAAGAGATGAGGTTGGGGGAGGGATTAGAAATATTTTTTGTATATAGTAATAATAAGACACCCAGCATGATAGTACATTGCTTAGAGTTATAAAATATTTGTTATTAAACTTACTAAGTAATCATAATAGCAGATGTTTATTGCATATTTGCACATTACCTAGCAGCATCCTAAAGGTTTCACCTACAATATCTTACTTAATCTTCACAGTGAGCTTGTGGAGCAGACCGGGAAACTGAGACTCAGGGTGGTGGGTGATTTCTCAAGGTCACACCTTTATTAAGTGGATTCGCACTCAGATCTGCTGGACACCAGAGCCACTGATGCCAGCAGGAGGGAATCCAACCCGAGATCCTCGGCGCTCAGTCACTACAATAGACAAGAGATGGCTTCAAAAGAGCAAGAGAAATGGCAAAAATACCCAGGAATAAACTTACAGGCAAGCAGGCAAGGCCGATACAGCTTAGCAAAGCTCAACAAAGGGCAGCTGGGATGAGGGAGCGTAGATCATGTTCCTGAGGTTGTAAGGTTGATGCTCCTCAAATTACCCCATTAATTTGTTGTAATGCCAATAAAAATCCCATTAATGCTTGGGAGATCTTGGCAGATTACTTAAAATTAATTTGAAGAAAAACATGCTCAAGAGTAGCCAAGAAAATGTTCGAGAGATGAAAGAAGGAGGGGAGCTCATACTACTCATTCATTCTTTCAGTGGATATCTATTGAGAACCTATTATATAGGTCTGAAGATATAGACACCATCTTTGTCCTCAAGAAGCTTACAGTCTAGCAGATACTAAAATAAGCTATAGAGCTAGGGGCGTGTAAGTGGTGTGGCTCTGGGGCAGAAGCAGACAGAAACAGTGAGGGCCCAGATATAGGCTCTTGAAAAGCGAGAGGCAGGGACTTAGGATATAATAATCCTGAAGATGTTTATTGAGTGCTCTGAATGTGCTGTATCATTGCATCCCCCAGCAGTCCTGTGAATCAGGAACCTTGATGATCCCCGCTTTACACATCAGGAAACGAAAGCCCAGAGACCTTCACCTGCTCAAGGTCACACAGCCAGTGAGTAGCAGAGTGGGACCCAGAATCCAAGTCTGTCCAACTCCAATGTCCCTGCTCGGAACCCCTACACACAGTGATGTGATAAGACATCAAGACAACTCAGATCAGTATGAAAGCGTGGCTTAGTCAATCGACTGTGTTGGAATAATTACTTGAGAAAAGATTAACTTGATTTTAAAACAAATTTGAAATGGATTAGCCATTTAAATGTAAGGCAAAAACCATAAAAGCAATAGAGAAAGTAAAGGGAAATGGATCGGATATTTAAATGTAGGACAAAAGCCGTGAAAGAAAGAGAGAAAATAAAGGGGGAAAGGGTTTATAATTTTGAGTTGAGAAAGGTGTTTCCCAGCATGACACAAAGGTCAAAAATGATAAAAGAAAAGATCAACACATATAATCACATTGTGATTTAAAACTTCTTTATAGCACAAAGCACAGAGACGAAGAACAAAATGAGAAAATATATTCACAACATATTTGATGGATGATACTTGATATTCAAGGAGTTCTCAGAAGTCCATAAGGAAAAGAAAAGCACCTAATAGAAAAATGGGCAAAGGACACAAAACGGGCAACACTGGAAGGAGAGAGATAAGAGTATTGGGCATGTTGCTTGCCCCACACACTGCCCCTTCCATATAATGCACCTTGTAAGGATGGCCCTTCGGACTGATGCAAAGTGATACCACTTTGTAGTGTTGATTTGCACCGGGCACCTGCTTGGTTGGCCAAAAAGGGCGTATGCGTTTTTTCCTGAATATATTCAGGAAAAACGCATACGCCCTTTTTGGCCAAAGGCATAGTTGAAGAAGTTCTGCCCCTTTCCATGTGCTGTCGAGGCAACACCAATCTCCCTCTTGAAATCCTGTTCCTGCAATTCTGCCTTGCTTTCAAGTCCTTTTTCGTGACTTACCTCAAGGCATTTTTCCACGTTAGGTATCATTTACAATCCTGCAGGACTGTGAATTGCAGTGCCCCTGAGCTCCACTTGTCAACTTGAATTAATCTATATTAAAAACACTATTTTTACACTTTTTAAAAATAAAAAACACTTTTTTATTAATAAAATAAATTTTTTTTAAAAAAACACTTTTTTAAAATTTGTGGTGTATGTGTATGTGTTTCAGATTCAAATTGCCTGGGTTGGAATCCCGGCTCTGACATATTAGCCATATGGCCTTGGGCAAATTACTTAACCTCAGTTTCCTCATCTATAAAATGAGGAATAACTGAATCATCTTCAAATGGTTGTCTTATGAGTATTAAAACATATGATATCTTAGAACAATTCTAGGAACATACTAAATGCTCAGTAGCTGGGAGCTATCATCACCATCATCATTCATAGAGCAAAAAAAGAAAAACTGGAAGGATACACATCAAATTGTGAATGTCCACAGCTGTGAGAGAAGGGATTGGGGTGGGGATGACACTATTACGTTTGACTTTAGGCACGTCTCTATTAATTAACATTTTCATAACAAGTGTGTTTTCTTTGGAAACTAATAGAAAGCAATGAGGAAGATTTCTCCTCTAAGTGGAGGGGCTGTCAGTAAAGAAGGAGAAGAGAGAGGAGCCGGTGGGTGGAGAGAAGCAGAGACCCCTCCTGGTCCCCAGAGGGTGATCAGTGAATGAAGTAGCTGCAGAGAGTGGGGATGGGTGACTTCAGCTTCCTGTAAGGCAAGGCAGTGATTTGTTTATGGTGTTGCTCTGTGTTCTTACAAAAAGCAGCCTCTTTTTTTTTTTTTAACTTAAATGAGTTCAAATAGCTTTTTGTTCCTGGTAACCAAAAAATCCTGACCAAAACAAGTAGCTGATAACATAAGAAAATATACCCAACCTTATTGAGAAACAAAGAATTGCAAACTAGAACACAGAGATATCTATTTTCACCTATCGTATTGAAAAATATTTAACAGATTGTTAAATGCTCAGTGTTGGTGATGGGGGGTGGGAAGAGTCAACATTCACACACGGCTGAAAGCATACATTTGGTCGACCTTTGGGAGAGCACTTACCCATGAATCTATTTGCTCTTAGATTTAGAGATTCCACCTTGAAGAATTTTCCAAAGAAAATATTGGACCAGTTCAGGAAGATGTAAGTTCAAGGATGATGACATTGTTGGTACTGGTGAGAAAACTAGAAACAACCTAGGTGTTCATCAATAGGAGAATCATTAAATAAGTGGGACAGCATGTCAGACAGTGGCCCTGTGATGCCTGGCTCCTGGTATTCACACCATTGTTTAACGTCCTCCCCTGGAGCGTGGGCAGGACCCATAACTTGCTTCTAACCAATAGAACACCTCAAAGTTGAGTGGGTATCACTCTGTGATTGGATTACAAAAGATCCTGACTTCTGTCCTGCTAACAGATTCTCTGCCTCTCCGTTTTGATAAAACTAGTTGCTGTGTTGGGGAGGGCCGTATGACAAGGAACTGAGGATAGCTTCAGGCCAACAGTCACTGGGGAGCTCAGGCCGTCAACCCAAAAGGAACCAAATCCTGTTAACAACTCTGTAAGTAAACTTGAAAGCAGATCCTTCCCCACCTCAAGCCTTCAGAAGAGAACCCAACCCAGCTGATACCTTGGCTACAGTCTAGTAAGAGACCTTGAAGAGAGGACCCAGCTAAGCTGCACCCAGACTCCTGACTCACAGAAACTGTGCAATAATAAATGTGTGTTGTTTTGAGCCGGTAGGTTTGCGGTCATTAGTTGCGCAGCAGTAGATCACGGATACAGAAACTCTTACTTTCCAAAAGAGTTACATTATGGGCTTCCCTGGTGGCGCAGTGGTTGAGAATCTGCCTGCCAATGCAGGGGACACGGGTTCAAGCCCTGGTCTGGGAAGATCCCACATGCCGCAGAGCAACTGGGCCCGTGAGCCACAATCGCTGAGCCTGCACTCTGGAGCCTGTGAGCCACAACTACTGAGCCTGCGTGCCGCAACTACTGAGGTCTGTGCGCCTAGAGCCCGTGCTCCGCAACAAGAGAAGCCACCACAATGAGAAGCCCGCTCACCGCAATGAAGAGTAGTGCCCGCTCACCGCAACTAGAGAAAGCCTGCGTGCAGCAACGAAGACCCAATGCAGCCAAAAATATATAAAATAAATAAATTTTAAAAAATAAAAAATAAAAATAAATAAAAAATAAAAAAGTAGATGGCAGAATAGTATATGTGATATCCCATTTTTACAAATAAATGTCTAAAAATATTTGTATGAATAGCTAAAAGTCTGGAATGAGATATAGATCAAACTACTCATAAGCTTATCTCAGGGAATAAGATTTCGGGAAACTCATGAAGGCCATATGGTTTGAATTTTTAAAACAAGCTTTATTGCTTTGAGAATCAAAATAATAATAATAATGAAAGTATTTCCATTTAGAAAAAACAATAATAATATATAGTTAAAATATCAAAGAACTTTAAAAAATATATTTTGTCATATGTGGGAGATACCGCTTAATGGCCAACCCAACACTTCCATTCCCAGCCCTCTTCTCCTTTGCCTGCTGTCCACATAGAGGCTGGAAGGGTGACATGGTCACTTTCTATGGTCACAGCTAGGGATGGCCATGTGATAGGTCTGGACAAATGAGACATAAGTGGAAGTCCAAAAGGAGGACAAATGTCACTGGCTTTCTCCCGTTTCCCTTTCTTCCTGGCCCCACAAAGTGTCCCCTGGTGGAAAGAGGCCATTGGAAGACCATATGACGTGTGCTATGATAGTGAAGGGGCATCAGGTGAAGAAGGCTTCATGGAGGGGCATGGGATCCAGACTGGGAACTTGAAGCTGAACTTCCAGAGAAAGTTAATACCTAAGCTTGGCAGGGGAGCAGGTGGAGAGGAAAAAGGAAGAATGCCCCAACAGAGGAAAATTGCCTTAGTTGCGGCATGCATGTGGAATCTAATTCCCTGACCACGGATCGAACCCAGACCCCCTGCATTGGGAGCACAGTCTTATCCACTGCACCAGCAGGGAAGTCCCTGGGACCTTGTTAGTCCAGTGTGAGCTATGGACCAACATCATCAGCACCACCTGTGAGCTTTTAGAAATGCAGACTCTCAGGTCTCACTCCTACTTAATTAGAATCTACATTTTAACAAGGTCCCTAGGTGGTTTGTATGAATATTAGAGCTTGAGAAGGACTGGTCAGACACAGGTTCTCAAACTTACTTTCATGTTGGAATTACGGGGGGAGATTTAAAAACTACCAATGTCTGGCGTGGCGGAGGGATCGATTGGGAGTTTGGGATTAGCAGATGCAAATTATTATATATAGAATGGATAAACAACAAGGTCCTACTGTATAGCACAGGGAACTATATTCAATATCCTGTGATAAATCATAATGGAAAAGAATATGAAAAAGAATGTGTATATATATATATATATATATATATATATATGTATAGAATGTGTGTATATATATATGTATAACTGACTCACTTTGCTGTACAGCAGAAATTAACACAACATTGTAAATCAACTATACTTCAAAAATACATTTTTTTAAATAAATTTATTTATTTATTCATTTATTTAATTTTTGGCTGCATTGGGTCTTCGCTGCTGCACGCGGGCTTTCTCTAGTTGCAGTGAGCAGGGGCTACTCTTTGTTGCAGGCGCAGGCTTCTTACTGTGGTGGCTTCTCTTGTTGCAGAGCACAGGCTCTAAGCACGCAGGCTTCAGTAGTTGTGGCACACGGGCTTCAGTAGTTGTGGCTTGTGGGCTCTAGAGCACAGGCTCAGTAGTTGTGGCGCACGGGCTTAGTTGCTCCGCGGCATGTGGGATCTTCCCGGACCAGGGCTCGAACCCGTGTCCCCTGCATTGGCAGGCGGATTCTTAACCACTGCGCCACCAGGGAAGCCCCAATAAAATACATTTTAAAAAACTAAAAAAAAAAAAGAATGCCCCAACAGAGGAAAATTGAGTCACCATATTCTCAAAGAGCAGCAAATTGAGGATTGAGGATGGGATCACATTTTCTGCACATGTGTATATTTCCTCCTTGAAGCAAGATGTGTTCAGCTGTAAACTGTAAAAACCCTGAATCACAGTGGGTGTTTCATTACTCCACAAGGGAAAAAGTTGGCAGGTCGGTGTTTCCGGGGCTGGTGCAGGAGCCCTATAGCGTGTGGGTTCTGAGTCCATTTCTTCCATGGTTTTTCCCTCACGGTCACAACATGGCTGCCTCAGCTGCACGCTCCAAAGAAGGAAGTCGCAGAACAAGCAGGCAGGGCAGCAGGAGAAGGTGTGCCTTCCATCCCTCTTTCCTGTTACAGGTGGGACATTTCCCACCCCTACTCCGAAGATTTTCCCTTTGTCTCATTGGCCAAACTGGGTCACATGATAGTCTCTATCTATAATGGAGGCTGGCAAAGCAAGTCTTGGACCTTCCAGCCTTTAAGGTAGGTAAAGCAAGGACAAAGCAGGGGTGGAAATCAGTGTGATAGACAACAGCTCTCTGCTCTCTGCCCCTGCCTGGACCAGGGACAAGCTGCCTAAGACTTCTTAAGCTGGGCCCCAGTCTCACCTCCAAACCCCTTGCCTCCCAGGACTCTGATTAATGACCCAGCCAGGCTCCCAGAGGATCAGCCTAGCACGATTCCCAGACCTGGCTTTTCCTTTATTCCAGGAGTCCTCAGTTCTGGGCTGCCTGTGTCCACCAACACATCCTCCAGCTGCTCTAAATATTGTCTCCCATCCTTGCTTTAAGACATGGCTAATAGCTCCTATTCTGTGCATTAGTCAGGGTTCTTCAGAGAACAGAACCAATAGAATGTGGCTAGAGAGAGAAAGAGAATTATTTTAAGGAATTGGCTCATGCCATTAAGGAGGCTGACAAGTCCAAAATCCACAGGGTGGGCTGGCTGGTTAGAGACCCAGGATGAATGCATCATCTCCTCCTTTGGATTCCCATGGAACAGTGTATTTTCTTGTGGAGTGGGCTGGGAGAGCAGACTATTTAAAAGCAGGGGCTTTGGAGGTAGTCAAGTGAATCCCCCAGCTAACTGCAGGACCTTGGAGAAAACTCTGATTTTCTGAGCCTCAGTTTCCTCATCTGCAACCTGGGGGAAATAATAGTATTTACCTCACAGGGCTGTGGTGAGAATTATTTGAGATGATGTTTTATACAAAGAACACAGCATAGTATACAGAAGATGGTAGCTGCTCAACAAATTGTGTTACCTCCTATCTTGTGAGCCAGAACTGAGGCATCATGCAATCTTAAAGTCACTGGGAAAATAGCCAAGTTGGGCTCCTTGGAGTAGCCCCAGTAGGGTGGGAAGCTGCTGCATCTGTCTGGGGACTCCAGCCCTGAGACCTTTCTGATGCTTCTCTCAAGACTCAGAGCACATCATGGCCAGGAAATGCACCCCACGCATCCCAACCACAGTCTAAGGTGCCCTACCACAAACCCAGAGTCACCTCAGAGCGCAGAACGGAGACAAGAAATAACTGATGACAAAACCAGTGGGTTTCATTGGAATTTTCTGCAGACCACTTCAGTAAATATTATCACTATACCATGTCATTCGTTATGTTAATTGTCACAAACTTTTTTTTTTTTTTTTCAATTTTAAGCTGTCAGACTCGGCAGAGATTACTCATCCAAAGATGAGTAATCTCTTTCTCTTTTTTTTTTTTCTATTTTGGTCAAATAGTGATTTGGGTTTCCTCAGAATGAGAAAGTTCTTCCAGCTTCCTTTGATAGATGGTTCTTACCTATTCAGAGCAAGGAGGAATTTGCGGTCATCAGATCCCAAAGCCCTCTTGCATGGTAAGCAGCCTACCAGTAATAATGATGATGTCTTCTATGATCAAAGTGCTTAGCTTCCAAAGGGCTTCAGATTTTTAGTACAGAACTGGAAACTTTCAGAGCTGGAAGAGTTTGCAAATGTCATCCCAATCTGTTGGGTGGCCAACCATGGATTGCCTCACTTTACAGTGTATGAAGGATGTCAGTTCTCTATTAAAACCCTCCAGTGACTCAATTTCATTTAGGATGAAGTCCACATGCCTCATCATGACCTTGCACCAATACCATTTCCAGCCATGGTCCCTCCCTCTCCTACACTCAGCCATGATGAACTTCTTCGTGTTCCTTGCTGAGGCCAAGCGCGTCCCTACCTTGGGGCATTTGCACCTACTGCTCCCTCTACACGGGACACTTCCCCCCCTTATCTTCATAATCCTGGCTCGGCTCAAATGTCACAAGCTCAGAAAAACTTTCTCCAACTGTCTTAAACAAAGTACCACCCCCAGTCACGCTCAACTACACTACCCTGCTTTGCTTTTCTCATAGCGATTCTCTTTAGCTAAAATTATCCGGCTTGTTCATTGTCTTTTTATGCCTTCTAGCATGTCAGATCTTTGTCTATCTTGTTCATCACTGTATCCCAGAGTTAACTCAGTGCCTGACACATTGTAGGTCCAGTATCCTGTGTTGAAAGAATGAATGAATTTAATATTCATTTCTTTTTTCATGTGAGCCTCATCCAAACCCTTTGAAGCAGAAGTTACTGTTATGCTTATTTAATGGTGAGTTGACATGGTTGAAATAAAGACATCTTTACAGATATCCAAGAAACGTATAGGTAACCCTTCAGTAAAAGATCATAAAGTTAATGTCCATCCATGTTTTCTAAATGATTAACCTCAGTTTTGTAAACCATGAAAACTGTAATTCTCAGACCATTATATCAGAAGAACAAGAATGTTTCTGAATGCTTGTAATCTGTATTTTGATTAAGGATCCTACAGCGGATTTTGAAAGGTTTTATTTAGACTATGTATGAAATTGACACATGTTAACTAATAAAATTGAATGTTTTTTAATTTTTTTTTTTAAAAAAAAGCCTATTTCCTAAGTGGGCTTAGAGATGCAAACTGATTCCCAAGGCCCCTTATCTAGTTATTCATTGCTTTGTAATAAACCACCCCAGAGCTTACTGGTGTAAAACAACAAGAATATGTCATTTCCCTCAGTTCTGTGGGTTGGCTGAGTGGGTCTTCTGCTGGGCTTGCCTGAGTTCACCCATATGGCTATAAGAGCGCGGACAGCTGACCCTCTTCCTCCATGTGGTCCTTCAGATGTCTTCACAGCCTGGTGGCCTCAGGGCATTATCCCAAGAGAGTAAAATCCGAAGCATCAAGGCCTCTTAAGGCCTAGCCTCAGAAATGGCACAGCATTACTTGCTCTGGGTTCTAGCCATCAAAGGCAGGCCCAAACTAGGGGAAAGGACATAGACTCCACTCTCAGTGGGAGGTGCTGTCACATTGCAAAGGAGCCAGGGCCATGTTGTGGCCATCTTTGAAAATCTGTCACAGATAGTAAGTGCTGGAACCAGCTTGACTGAAGCTCTGACTCAGCAAGGAAGACCAAGGGACCATGATTACCTGTGACTCTGCAAATCTAAAAGGCCTGAATCAAATTTATCTCTCACTCACATTACGTGTCTACCAGGGGCTGGCTGGGCTTCTGAGACTTCACTCTGGGACCCAAAGTAAGGGAGCAACCTCTTCCTGGCATATCTCCTGAACAGAGCCAGTCTCGTGACACACAGGAAAGGGAAATGACAAGGACTCACTGGCCCAGAGCCTCTGCACAGAAGTGACACAAATCACATCCACCAATACATCATTGGCCAATCAGGTCACAGACATTTCCTCCTTTCCTGGGAGGGACACTGAATATGGGTGGACAATAATCTCATCCACATGGAGCCCATTTTCCTCTTCAGATCCTTTAAAAAAAATATCTTTCACAGAGCCAAAATCTGTCTCATTCTATTCCTACTGTTGGTCCAAGTGCTTCTGTCTCATCAGCTCCCTCTGCCCACAGAGCAGAGAGACGAAGGTCATTGGAGCCGTCTCTTCTCCAGGATGCACATCCCGGCCCTTCCAGCCACCCAGTGCAATAACCTGCCATAGCCTCCCGTTGCTCCAAAGTCCTACCTGTGTCCTTATAAGTCTCCCATGGTCTGATTCCTGCCGGCCTGCCAGTCTGCACTCCATGAATGCCCCAGGCTGTTTGATGCCTTTTGCGGGTCTCCATGCTGTTTCCTCTGCCTCTGTGGCCCTTCCACTGTGAAATGTTTTCCTTTTAAGCTCTGCCTCGAAAACCACTCCTCTCTGAAGACAATTTTTGTTTCCTTTGGCAGGATCAACCAACTTTTCCTTTTTCTAAACCTCTTCATTATAGCATCTATTCATTCACTCGTTTGACCAACACTTTTTGATCATTTATGACTGCTCCAGGCTCTGAGGAGACACAAGGAATAACACAAACAAGGTTCTTGCTCTTTCACTCGTTCCATTCTGGTGCGTTAAAGCAGGCAATAAGCACATAAACAAATGACTAAAAAAAATAATTTTAGACGGTGATACGTGTTTTCATTACAATAAAAAAGGGATGATAGGAAAAACCCAGTGGCATGGAGGTGACTGCTTTAGGTAAGATGATCAGGCTTCGTGGCCTCTCTGATATTTGGGCAGCCGTGGGAAGATGTGGGGAAGAGCATTCCCGGCAGAGGGAACAGCCAGTGCAGATGGCCTGTCGTGTGGTCCTGCTTGGCCTGTTCTGGGCACAAGGAGGAACCAACTGCCGCTGAGGCACACAGAGGGAGGAGGAGAATGGTGAGACATGAGCTCAGAGAGGTGGGCCGTGGCCAGATCACGTTGACGGTGAGAAGAAGCTTGGATTTAATTCTAACTACAACCAGAAGTCCCGGAAGGGTTTTCATCAGGGGAGTAGAGAGGCGTGATCTGGTTTATACTTTTTTGAGATGACCTATATTGCTATGTGAATTGCTGGTGAACAAGAGCAGAGGCTGCGAGACCAGCTTGGAGGCTCTTGCTGTCATTCCAAGATGCTGGTGACCTGGAGGCACAGCCTTCAACAGTCTCCCAGAAGCTGTGACCTCAGAGGTCCAGGGAACTGTGACCTTAGTCTCTGCATCTCAGCACACACATAGCACCAGGGTGGGCCCACAGGGACAGAATGACTTAGGATGGCGTGTCAATCATCAGTAGCACGTGCCTGAAACTTACACTCAGCAGAACCAGCTCCCTTTCCCTCTCCTTTGTCAAGCTTCTGCTGGAACTCCCCTCCAGGTATCATATGGGGCAGCCCATCTGACCACCTGCCTCGCTTACTCCGGGTTAGCAAGCCAGGCCTGGCACAACCCTCGCCATCCTGCCCACCCAGGCTCCGCTCCACCGAGGTCTGCGTGGTTAGCACAAGAGCCTGGACATCTTGATATTTAAGAGAGAGTTTCTCCCATTGAGCCTCCATGTTTTCATCTGGAAGGTGGGTATCATTTTCCCTACCCCAAGAGCCCCTTTTCCCAAGACCCTCCTCCCTACCTCTTTTCTCTCTCCATCTATCCCTTCAACTAGAGCAAGTCCACTCGGGGGGTTTCTGAAGCTCCACTGATTTTTTTTTTTTTTCTTTTTTTAAATTAATAACCCCTGAACTGATTTCTCTGTGCCTTAAAGCCTCGGGCCCTCTGTCTTTCCAGACTTCGGATCCCAGAATTATCCAGACTTTTCCCTTGAAAGTAGTTCTTTCTCCCTCTTCTAGCTTGATTCCAGGCGGCTAGGAGCCGGGCACCCAAGGGAAGGGGTGCCACCTGATCCCGTGGGTCTAGCCCTCCCAGGGCAGGCCCTCCAGCGACGGGCAGAAGCCAGCGCTGGGCCGCAGAGGGAAGTCCCCTTGCACTCAGCCGCTTACTGCACACCTGGAAGCTGGCTCCCAGGCCAGGCAGTGCGGGGAGTGCGGGGAGTGGGTGGGGGGAGAAAAGCGAGAGAAAGAGGGGGCCGCCTGACAGAAAGAAAGACGAAAGGGAAAGTGTCAGAGCCAGAGAGAGAAGGAAAGAAGGTCCAGGAGAAAGGAAAAGAGAGAATGTGGGAGAGCGTGTGGAGAGAGAGAAAAGCCAAGGAAGAGAGAATGTGAGTGTGTGCGCGCCGCGCGCACGGAGTGGGAGAAAGAGAGGAGAGAGAGGGGGAGAGAAAGAGACTTGGAGAGGGAAGGAAGGGAAGGAGCGCTTGGAAGCCAGGAGGAGCGAGTTGGAGGCGGAGACGAGGAAGTGGGTGCGAGGCGCAGGGCGCGGGCGGGGCGCACCGCCAGCTCCATCCCCGGCCGGAGCGCAGCCGGCGCGGGCGCCGGACGGAGGCGAGCCGGAGCGGAGCCACCGCAGCGGCAGCAGCTCCAGGTAGCGCCGCCGCCGCCTCCCCGCGGGGCCTGAGCTCGGGGTGGGGTCCCCTGGCGGGCGCTGGTGAGTAGAGGAGCCGCCTCGGGCGGCTGCTCCCGGTTCCCCGCCGCCGTCTTGACTCTGACCCCGGGTTCGAACCCCGGCCCCTCCGCGCGCTGACTGCCTGACCTTGGGAACGTCGCTGCGCTGGCGAGCTTCAGTTACCCTCTGTGACTCGCGGGGGCGGGGGCGGGGGCGGAGGGTGGCGCCCTGGGACGCCTTGCGAGCGCGGGATGCAACCCCGGTCGGTCTGCGGCAGTGCTCTGGGCGCGGGGTCGGGTGGAGGTCCGCTCAAACCCCCTTGGGGGTGGATTTGGAAAATCCACTTTCGCCGAAATAGCCCCTGTTTTGTTCCCGGGTCTGGGCGCTGGCGGTTTCTCAGGACCATGTGTCTGTGGGCACAGGGCACGACTTTCTGCTTAAGGAAAGCAGGCAGAGGGCAGGGGGTGGGCGGGGAGGAGGCTCCTAGCTCCTCAGGCAGCCTTCGTCCCCCTGGATGCCCGATGCCCGGGAGCGGGAGCTTCCAGGATGAGCCAGGCAAGTGGCCTCGGCTTAGAGGCTTGGAAATCCAGTTGTGCCGCTTGAGTAGTACAGCTGACCTTGAGCGTGGGAGCCTCAGTTTCCTCCCCCATGAAAAGGGCCGTGCTACCGCCGCCTTTGAGGTGGTTGTGAGCATAAGGAGGTGGGGGTAGGAAAGTACCTGCGGGTTGTGGCATTCCCCAGTGGCAGCTGTCATATCCTAACTCGCGTGGCCAGAGTCCTGGTGCTGGTTGCCTCCTGGGAACTCATTTGTACGTGCCAGGTCCTCTCTGGTCTCCTTTGCCAGAGATGGTTAGTGGTCCAGCTGGGCGTGAAGCAGGACCCAGAGAATGGGGGGCGGGGGTGTCAGGGGTCCCACTCCCCGACCCAGACATACATCCTGGTGGTTGTTTTAGACATGAAATCTTTGAGATGACAGCTCATGTCCAGTAAAGACTCCTGGCTGTATCTCCCCGAGCCTCAGTTTCCTTATTTGTAATAGAAAGTTATGAATTCCTCTCTATTCATGAGATTCCTGTTGCTGGAGGTTATGAAAGGCAATTAGTAAATTAGATTTATTGACATCTCTAGCTTGAGATATGAGGAGATTGAATAGAATGAGAAAAGAACACTTCTCTTGCACCTGCCCCGTGAAGACCTGGTACTCAAAGCATTATGTATACGGTATTGGCTGTAATCATCACAATAATCATGGAAGCCAGCGCCATTAAACCCCAATTTACAGATAAGAAAATCAAGGCTCACAGGGTCTGTGATTTCCACAGGGTCACACTGGTGGGATGTGCCTGACCTGGGATTGGCCTCAGTTCTGCCTGACTGTAGAGTGCTTCTCATAGGACCAAACCACCCCCAAAATATGTCTGTGAATGGTGTTCCTGGCACCTGGTTAGTTGGTTTCTTGTTGGCTGGTTTCTTGTTAAACATGTAATAGGAAGAGCTGCTACATAATCACTGGAGAAAGTGAGTCTGAAGGCTGGCGGTGGGGTGGGGGGTGACTTTGCCAGGTGATTTCTCTAGGGGTCTGGAAGCAAGGAAGGTCACGACTCAACACCACATAGGAAGCAGACACCAGGCTGACTCATTCCAGCCCACCAACTTCTCTTCCTTCCTCTACCACCTTGTCCCAGTTCACCTCACCTCCATTAACCTCAGGCTAGACTTCTCTGGTCTGCAAGAACAATTTCTGCATCCTCCCCTGATGACTAATGCAACTGACCCTACCAGCTGATGTGTCCAACCAGAAAAGAAGGCCAGCTGTTGTCCATCTCCACTAAGGCCCCCAGAGAAAGGGAAACAGGATTACGTCCCAATCCCAAGGATTTAGCTCAGCTTAGGGAGAAAGTCTCTGGTGATGGGAAAATGGACTCCTTGCTATGGGAAAATGGGTGTCCCAGCAGGCTGGAGAGGTTCCTTTGCCAAAAATGTTTTAAGAGAAGAGGAAGACATCCAAACAAAAGGATGGAAATATGGACAAAGGCTCTTTCAATTGGAAAGATATTCATCAACAATCAGAGAGCACCTAAATGTCTGACAGGAGATCAATTAAGTAAACTATGGGACAGCCATGTGGCTACTAAAAATGGACAGTTCTTTTTTTTAAATGATAAATTTTATGTTATGTCTATTTTACCACAATATTAAAATAAAAAACAAACTTGAATGGTCACCCATCTCAGACTAAAAGCCTAAATTCTTTTTTTTTAAATTATAGTTGATTTACAATGTTGTGTTAATTTCTGCTGTATGGCAAAGTGATTCAGTTATACATATACATATATATATACATTCTTTTTTAAATATTCTTTTCCATTATGGTTTATCATAGGCTATTGAATGTAGTTCTCTGTGCTATACAATAGGACCCTGTTGCTTTTCCATTCTATATATAACAGCTTACATCTGCTAACCCCAAACTCCCACTCCATCCCTCCCCCAACCCTCTCCCCCTTGACCACCACCAGTCTCTTCTCTATGAAAAACGGACAGTTCTTAACGGATGGGGACATGTTTATGCTTATGCATATGCGTATATATGGCATAGTCACAAATTGGTGACAAGCACGTAAAAAAGACTGGAAGGAGATAAGTCAAATGGTGTTAACAGTGTTTGCCAGTGGGAGATTTATTCTTTCTTTATAATTTTTGAACTTTCCAGATTTTATGCAAATATAGTATTTTATACTATAATAATTAGCAGACATAGAATTGTCTGGGTTCTAGTGACAATATACCCCACCCTCTCCCACCTCCTCCTGGTCAGCACCCAGGACAGGGCTGGCGCATGGATGCTTGTCAGTAATAAGGACACCTCTGTGTTGAGGTCTGGCAGGCACCTTAGAAGGAAGAAGGAATACTAAAATTTTAAGACCACTAATATCTGGCATTGGTTATGTTCTTACTGTGTGCTCGTGATAACCCTATGAGGCAGGCACTATCAATACCCCATTTTACAGAGAAGAAACCAAGAGTCAGATACCTTCAGCCACTTGCCTAGTGTCACACAGGATTCAAGCCCAGGCCATCTAAATTCAGAGTCTACACTCCTAGCCAGAGTCCGGAAGTGTCAACAGACTCCATTGGCTGACATTTTAGTACCTATCACAGAAACCCTGGGGGAAGCAATGCATCTCTGCACTTTATAGGTAAAGAAATGGCTCAGGGAATTCCTCGGTGGTCCAGTGGTTAGGACTCAGCACTTTCACTGTGGGGGCCCGGGTTCGATCCCTGGTCATGGAACTAAAATAATAAATAAATAAAGATGGCAGCATCAACACCAATGTTCATAACGGCACTATTTACAATAGCCAAGACATGGAAGCAACCTAAATGTCCATCAACAGATGAATGGATAAAGAAGATGTGGTACATACATACAGTGGAATACTACTCAGCCATGAAAAAATATATATTATATATATAAATAACATATATTTTATATATATATATATATATATCCTAATGGTTCTGTTTCTCTTCTCTGAAGAACTCTGACTGATACTTAGCATGTCAGAAATGGAACTCCTGTCCTTCCCCAAAGTCTGACCAACCTGCTCTCTTATTCATCTCAATTCATTGGCAATTCCATCCTTTTGGTTGCCCAGACTGAAAATCCTGGAACCATCCTTTTCTTTTTTATTTTATTTATTTTAAAAATTTTTTAATCAATTTTTTAAGTTGAAGTATCGTTGATTTTCAGTGTTGTGTTGGTTTCGGGTGTGCAGCAAAGTGATTCAGATACCTATATGTACATGTGTTCTTTTTCGGATTCTTTTCCATTGTGGGTTGTTACAAGATGTTGAGTATGGTTCCTGGAGCCATCCTTAAAAGTTCTCTTTTTCTCATATATCACATGCAATCCATCATCAAATACCATTGGCTTTATCTTAAAAATATGTCCAAACTTACAGACCGGGAGAAAATATTTGCAAATGATGCAACTGACAAGGACTTAATTTCCAAAATATACAAACAGCTCATACAACTCAATAACAAAAAAACAACCTGGACTTCCCTGGTGGCTCAGTGGTTAAGAATCCGCCTGCCAATGCAGGGGACGTGGGTTTGATCCGGTCTGGGAACATCCCACATGCCATGGAGCAACTAAGCCCGTGCACCACAACTACTGAGCCTGCGCTCTAGAGCCCGCGAGCCACAACTACTGAAGCCTGCACGCCTAGAGCCCGTACTCTGCAACAAGAGAGGCCACCACAATGAGAAGCCCGCACACTGCAACGAAGAGTAGCCCCCGCTCGCCGCAACTAGAGAAAGCCCACATGCAGCAACGAAGACCCAACGCAGCCAAAAATAAATAATAAATGTATTTTTTTTAAAAAATCCAGTCAAAAAATGGGCAGAAGACCTAAATAGACATTTCTACAAAGAAGACATACAGATGGCCAATAGGCATATGGAAAGATGCTCAACATCGCTAATTACTAGAGAAATGCAAATCAAAACTACAGTGAGGTACCACCTCTCACCACTCAGAACGGCCATCATTAAAAAGTCCACAAATAACAAATGCTGGAGAGGGTGTGGAGAAAAGGGAACCCTCCTACACTGTTGGTGGGAATGTAAATTGATACAGCCACTGTGGAGAACAGTAGGGAGGTTCCTCAAAAAACTAAAAATAAAGTTGCCATATGATCCTGCAATCCCATTTCTGGGCATATATCTGGAGGAAACTATAATTTGAAAAGATACATTCACCCCAATGTTCATTGCACTATTTATAATTAGCCAACCTAAATGTCCATCGACAGATGAATGGATAAAGAAGATGTGGTACATATATACAATGGAATATTACCAGCCATAAAAAAGAACAAAATAATGCCATTTGCAGCAACATGGATGCAACTAGAGATTATCATACTAAGTGAAGTAAGGCAGACAGAGAAAGACAAATACCACATGATATCACTTATATGTGGAATCTAAAATATGTCACAAATGAATGTACCTACGAAAAAGAAACAGACTCACAGACATAGGGAACAGACTTGTGGTTGCTGGGTGGGTGGGGAGAGGATGGAGTGGGAGTTTGGGGTGAGTAGATGCAAACTATTGTATATAGAATGGATAAACAACAAGGTCCTACCGTATAGCACAGGGAACTATATTCAATATCTTGTGATAAATCATAATGGAAAAGAATATGAAAAAGAATGTATGTGTATGTATAACTGAATCACTTTGCTGTACAGTAGAAATTAACACAACATTGTAAATCAACTAAACTTCAATTAAAAAAATTATTTTAAATGTCAAAAAAAAAAAAAAAGATCCCACAAGCTGCATGGCATGGCCAAAAAAAAGAAAAAAATAATTAAGTTAAATTTTTTTTTAAAAAAGAAAACAAATGGCACAGCAGTGACCTCCAAAGTGCCAGGCCTTGTGCTGGATGCTGGGGACCCAAAGGTACATAAGGTGCCCTCCCTACACGGGTGTGGGGAAGAGTGGTGTGTAAACAGTGTCCCCAGGGCTTTCATGCAGGTGAGGTTGTTTAGGAAACTGTGGGACCTCAGAGGACGAAGGGTGAAGGCTCCCCAGACAAGATGATATCTGAAATGCTTCTGGAAAGCTAAGCAGGAATCCACCAGGTGAGTAAGAGAGGTTAGAACAGTGGTTCTCAAAGGGGCACAGTTTGGTCCCCAGGGACATTTGTCAATGTCTGGAGCTATTTTTGATTGTTACAACTGGGGTGGGGGGGTGTGCTGACATCTAGTGAGTAGAGGGCAGGTGTGCTGCTAAACATCCCACAATGCCCCCATAACAAAGAATTAACCTGTCCAAAATGTCAACAGTGCTGAGTTGAGGAACCCTGGCTCAGAAGAGAAGGGCCTTCCTGAACAGGGATCAGCCTCCATGCATATTTACTGAGTGCCTCCTTTGAGCCTGTGATTGCATTGCTGGCTGTCTGGCCTCCCTGCTGCCACTCTGCCCCCACCACCCACCAGAGTGGTCTCTTTTTTTAAAACATAAAAGCTGTATAGAGATATAAATCACATGCCATAAAATTCACCCCCTTAAATTATACAAGTCAGTTGCTTTGGGTATATTCACAGAATTGTACAACCATTACTGCTATCTAATTCCAGAACATTTTCATCACCCCAAAAAGAAACTTTGTAAACATTGGCTGTCACTCCCTACCCACCCCCGCTCCCACCCAACCACTGATCTACTTTCTCTCTTTGTAGATGTGCCTATTCTGGACATTTCATACCAACGGAATCATACAGTGTGTGGCCTTTTGTGTCTGGCTTATTTCGCTTAGCATAATGTCCTCAAGGTTCAACCATGTTGTAGCGTGTGTCAGTACTTCATTGTTTTTTTATGGCCAGAATAATACTCCATTGTATAGATATACAGCATTTTGTTTATCCATTCATCAGTTGATGGCTATTTGGGTTGTTTCCACTTTTTTGGCTATTATGAATAATGTTGCTCTGAACATTTGTGTACAGGTTTTGTCAGGACATAAATTTTCATTTCTTTGGGGTATATACCTAAAAGTAGAATTATTAGGTCATATGATAACACTATGTTTAATCCTTTGAGGAACCGTCAGAGTGTTTTCCAAAGCAGTGTTACCATTTTACATTCCCACCAGCAGTGTCTGAGATTTCCAGCTTCTCCACACCCTCACCAATGTTTACGATCTGACTTTTGGATTCTAGCCATCCTAGTGGGTGTGAAGCGATATCACTGTGGTTTTGATTTGCATTCCCCGGATAGCTAATGAATTTGAACATCTTTTCGGGTGCTTATTGGCCATTTGTGTATCTTGTTTGCAGCACTGTCTATTCAGATCAGAATCATCTTTTGAAACTTGGTTGCATCCTTCCCTTACTTAGACCGAAATGCAAACAAACCCCATTAAGGTGTACAAGCCCTACAGGACTGGGCCTTGTCCCCACCTTCTACTGCACCTCCCCTCACTCACGCTGCTCTGGCCACGCTGGCCTCAAAGCAGCAAGCTGGTCCCCATGCAAGACCTTTGCACGGTTGGTCGAAACGCTAGTCGTTTCCTCTGCCCAGGTCATCATTTGCATAGCAGCTCTGGGGTCAGCCTCAGAAAGGGCTTCACTGTTCTCTCAGTCTCAAGGGGTTCCCTCCACCCCTAGGCCCTTTCTAGCACATCTCAAGGTTTCTTTTGATCATTATTTTTACTATCTGATAAGATCCAGGGGAACTGGCCTCCTGTGTGACCCTGGGCAAGCGGCTGTCCCTCTCTGGGTCCCAGCTGCCCCATCTGAAAACCAGAGGGGGCCGTATTGACTGATCTCATAGGGCCTTCTCAGCTCTGCCCTCCTTTGATGCCGGCTTCCCCGTGACAGTGCTGCCAGGAGGGCGCAGGCTTGGCATCGTGGCAGTGAGAGAGAGATGGCTGGAGCCAAGTTGGTCACGGATCGGAACGGAGCAGGTGGCGTGGCTGATTATCGCCAGCCCCGTGGGGACAGTCTCTAGGAGCATGTGGCAGCCTGGACCTGGTGCCCAGCCTCCAGGAACGGCAGGAAGAATTGTCAACGGCTCCAACAATGTCTCCACCTTGGCCACTTTCAGCTCTGGAGTCACCCACTTTTCCCATGAGAATAATCTTCTAACTTCCAAACCCTCTCTGAGCACTAGAGCCATTCAGTCCCGGGGGTCTGCTTGTGCCCTAGTCCTGGGCAGTGTGCCGAAGACACAGGGATGGATGAATGGGACACCTGCCAAAAGATTCCGGTGTAGTGGGGAAGGCAGACGTGTAACCCACAGTGGGACACATGCAGCCCTGAAGCCATGAGCAAACCTCAGAGACTCCATTACCCACTGCCCTGGGGGAATCAGGGGAGGATTTGCAGAGCTGGGTGTGCAGGTGAAATGGAGTGCAGCAGGTAGACAGAGAGTGTCCGGGTATTAAAGGTGGAGAAAGAGGTGTGCAGAGACATAGCTGCGAAACCTCCGGGTGTGCTCAGGGCATTCAGAAGAATTAGGTTTTGCCTGAGGCGCCAGGGACAGTGGAAGGAGGTAACGGAGGATTCGATTTGCCAGGGCCCTGATCATGAAAAGCCTGCAATGCCAAGCTGAGGAGTTTGGACTTTGCCCCTGTAGGCTGCAGGAGTCACGCAGAGACTTTAGGCTGAGGATAGAGGCGATTAGGTTGCACTTTTGAAAATGCCCTTTCTCCAGACAGCACGGAGGCAGGTGGGGCTGAGGAGAGAGCGGGAGGCCAGGCACCTAATCGGGATGCCCTTGCTCTTGTCCAGGTGAGCAGGGATGAAGGCTGAAATGCTGCAGCTGGAGAGAAGACAACAGATTCAAAAGCTGTTTGGGAGGTAAAAGCACGTGAAGGAGGTGAGAGAGTCTAAATAATGAACGACACGGGAAGAGCTGATGCCAGCCTCCCAGGGTCCCAGCTATGACGAAGGAGGCACGGGAGCTGCGGGAGCTGGCGTAGGAGTGTGGCATTTTCCAGGTGGCTGAGAGACAGGATAGAGGCCTCGGGAGAGGGTGATCCAGACCCAGGGGTCAGGATGTACAAAGGCACGGAGGTGTGAGAATGTCAAGAGTTAAGGAAAGGGTGAGGCTTTCTGGTTGACTGGAGCACAGAGGGCATGATAGGAGGGGAGGGGAAAGTGAGGCGGGGGAGGGCAGAAGGGGCAGAGGCTCTGGCATCGGGAGGCTGTTAGATGCCGGAGCAGAAGTCCCGGCTACAACACTATTAAACCATCACTTCCAGACGCAGAGCGCTCACTACCCCCGAGAAAGCCCATTGCTAGGGTTAGTCACGCCTCTCCTGGACTCCTTACCAGACTTCCAGGGCAGAGATGGGTAAATGTCAGCCTGATCTTCAACCAGGAAGAAGGCAGACTCCCCCCGAACAACTGACCAATGCATTTGGTCTAGGCAGAATTCTCAAAGGCATAATGAAAGGTGGGAGGGTGGTTAGAGAAGCAGGAAAATCCTGGGGGCTGACCTTGCCCTCCGAGAATACCGGGAGCGTGCCAAGATCATAGACGGTAGCTGGTGGAGGACACGCGCAGGGAACTCTAAGATATTTTTTTTTAAAAAGAGCCAACATTTAAAAATGAGGTTTCATTGAAAAGTTTGGATATTTTATTTTAAAGCCAGAAGAATTCACGTAAAAGCCAGATTTCCAGCTTCTCTTGCAGAATGTGGTGATTGGGGGGCACCGGGCCCATAGTGACCACAGTGGCCACCCCTCTGGCCCAGGCACGCATCCGCTCTCTGGGTCACCATGCCCGCACCCACACAGTCCCACAGAGGGTGTAGACAGTTCACACACAGCCTGCCTGGGTCAGGAGGCCTTTGGATCTGGGAGGCAGAACCAGCCTCCTAACTTTCTCTTCCCCAGTGCCTTTCCCTTGCCCTGCATTCCCTAAACGGGTCCTAGGAGCCTCATTCTCAAGGGAGCCTCCACGGTAAAAATAGGGCTGGGTGGGGGGGGGGCGGTGGAGAGTGGGTT
This sequence comes from Balaenoptera borealis, assembly GCF_965194805.1. NCBI lineage: Eukaryota > Metazoa > Chordata > Mammalia > Artiodactyla > Balaenopteridae > Balaenoptera > Balaenoptera borealis. Next base: position 160,004,006 of record NC_138867.1, read on the forward strand.
CTAGGACCTTATTTGACTTTCTGGAAGCCCTGCAATCCATAGCCCCTGTCAGCCACAGCACATGCCCGTGAGCTCAGTCAAGTCCACAGTAAGGCCCCAGCTGACTTGATTTGCCCCTGATTCATTCCCAGCACAGATTCCGTTGTTTAAGTAGCACCCTGTCCCCATTTGGGGAAATACTGCCTTTTTCGAAAGGTTTATTAGATAGTTAGGGCTTTTTCTTTTCACTTTTTGATTAAATAAAACACTGATACGGTTCAGAAGTGCAACATACAAAGGCACGTGGTGTGCAACATACAAAGGCCCCCTCCACCCTGGCCCTGTCTGCCCTGCCCAAAAGAGGGGGTCAATTTTGTTATTTTGTTGTGATGTATCTTTTCAGATTTTCTTTATCCAAAAACATATACATTTCATATATAAACACATGTCTATGTACGTATGTATTCTCACCTTTGACACAAGGGGAGCATATTATACACAGTTTTGCATCTTCGTGTTGATTTTTAGTCCCTGTAGAATTAATTCTTAGTGTAGAAGATTTTGAATAAGGAGATGTAGAAGAAAACAGTGACAAATCATTGTACTACCATCCAAAGAAAACCACTATTACCATTCAGCCTACCCTTCTACACATAAATTTTATTTGTTGTGTTTCTCCCCTGCAGGTTAACAGGGTAGGCGTAGTTAGTCACCCTCTATATACAATCTGAATCCTGCTGTTTTATTACTTAAATATAAGCATTTTCCCTTATTTCATAGTTTCCAAAATGTGATAGCAACAGCTCTAGTAATTCCATTACGGCATCATTTACTCAACTGTTCTTCTAGTTTTGACTGTGTAAAAGTCATTTGCAGTAGTCACCTATCGTAAATAATAGTGAAACCTACAGTTCTGTATGTCTTTGGAGTTGTGTTGAGTGAGCACCTTCAGAAAGCCTGGCATCTAGAGCAGAAGCTGAGTAGCCATGAGTTGGTCCCCCAGGGCTGGTGGCTGGGGGGCTGGGAGAGCATAGCTGAGGGAGGGGATGTGGGTGAAGTCCTGGAGGGAGAAGGGACCAGGAGGCCAGTGGGCAGCTGCAGGAAGGCGGGCTCTGGGCCCAGCATTGTGCTGAGTGCTTGTGCATACCTGAACGCATGAGGTTTGGGAAACACAGGAGGCTTAGAGCGTTCACACCTGCTGAGGGCTTGGTAAGCGCTGGGGCTTCACACACATTTGCCCAGTTACTCCTCACAACAGTCAGATAATGTGAGGATTATTGTTATTTCCATTCTGCCAGGTGAGGAACCTGAGGTGGGAAGAATGCAAGCCGTTGTTCCCTACGGTCACAGAGAGAAGCAGTGCGGCCAGAATTGGACCCAGGTAGCTGGTCCTAGGAGCACCTTGCTCTTAACCCCCACAAGCCTCTCGGCACCCTTGTGTAGTTGGGATTATTATCCCCACTTCTCAGGAAGAAAAACTGAGGCTCAAATCAGAGCCACCCAGCTAACAGTGCCTCCCTGGCAAGCAGCAGAGCTGGGATTTGAACCCACAGCAGCTGCTGGAAAAGACCTGATTTTCATCAGGGTCCTGGAGGCTGAGATGGGGGTGGGGTGAGGGGTGCGCTGGGAGGAGAAGCCTTCTGCCCCAAACTCAGACTCCGGGAGCCGCCCCTGTACTCAGACTCTTCCAGATGAAGACGTGTTTACTTGGGTGCCTTCTCTCGCGGGAGAAGAGGACAAGAAGACGAGAGAATGGCCATGGGGAGGGGAGGGACGTTTACCGAGGAGGCATCACGCCTCTAGCACTATCCCCTTACCTTCACATTTCATCTTCCCAGCATCATGTGCTGTGGTTTTATGCCCATTTACAGGTGGGAAAACTGAGCCTCCGACTGGTTCCGGGTTCCTTTCCACTCTACGGTGTTAGCTTCCTGGTATGAGCAAAATACTCCCTTAAATGTGGGGCAGGCAGTCCTGGGGGTCCTGAAGTGGACTTGGGTGGTCAGTGGCACAGATAACCACAACCATCCAATCATACAGTGAGTGGGTTTTGCTTTCGATTCTCCTTCAGGCTTTCCTCTTTGTGTCAAAGAAAGTTATCAGTTAGGTGCTAATCTGTCTTTAATACCTTATAGCACAGCCTTTCTAATTAGGAGAGGGTTAGGCTGGCTTTTCAGGCAGCAGTAGCTACACGGAATTTAACAGCACCATCTGTGTTTCCACTGCCTTTATTTTCAGGGTAATCTATTTGAGGGAAAGTGATCCTGGTGGTTACTGTAATGATAAAACAGTTCCTTTTGCAATTAATTCCATCACTTTAAAGAAAAATGTTAAGTACAAAATAGAACTGGTATTTTGTGGGTTTGGCAAAAATCATGGAGTTGGTACCTGAACGCATGAGGTTTGGGAAACACAGGAGGCTTAGGACAGGGTACGCTGTTGGCAATTGGAAACCGAGAGGGCTCTTCCCACCTCTGACCAGCTGTGTGGCCTCGGCCCAGGCATTCGGCCTCTCTGTGGCATCTTTGCCAAGTGGAGTAATAGTGACTCTGCCCTGGCGGCTACACAGAGCTCTCCGGCAGGACTCAGGATGAGGTAATGAGCATGTGGAGGGACCATGGAAAGTGGGGGAGGGCAAAGAAGATTACATAAGATAACCAGTGTGTGTGAATGTTCCTGGCAAGCGTTAGCTGTTTGCTGTGGATATCTTTAAGGTGACCCAGCCGGCTTCAGGACTTTCGCCTTGTAAGAGCAAGCTGTACCCTGCTGGAAGGGCAACATCTTTCTGGAGTGAGTCTGGGGGAAAGAAGAACAGAGAGAAAGGAAGCTATGATGTTGGCAGGGGGTGGTTCTGGTGCCCAGCTCTGCTGCCGCCGCTGGTGGTGATAGAGGTGGTGGTGGTGATAATGGTAGTGATTTTGGTGAAGGCAATACTGGCAGTGACAATGGCAGTGATGTGACCAGTTGGAGGGCCTGAGGGCTTTTGTATCCATAGAGAAGCAACAACTCAGGAGCTCTGTGGGGCTGCCCGGAGGAAGGGACTTAGATTTGTTCTCTGGGGCTTCAGAGCTTTTCAGGAGCCTACAAAAATGTCTGCAAACTCACACACACACACAAATACCAGATCTAAAATACAAAAAAGACCCCACAAAATTTCAAGTAATAATTGTTTAATTGGAAACTTATGACAGCTAGTCAGTGGCAGCTCATTACACTAAACAGCTAAATATGAACCCTATTTTCTATGGAATGTGTTCTATGAATGTTACAATGCATTTATTATGCAGTAAGGGGTATGCCTCCAAGAGAAAGAATACATAGGGCTCTATAAGGTTTTTAAACGGCCATGACTGATTGGCAAATAACTTGTAAGATAGTAAGCCCCCCATCGTTGGAAGTATGCAAGGCAATCAGGGATGACTGCCTCTCTGGGATGCTATAGAAGGGGTTCCTGAACACCATATGACCACTGAGTTTTGTTTCTACCCAGAGCCCTCCTATTTTATTATTTTGGGGGCTCCTGATTCCTTCCCTCCCACCCCCTCCAGACACACACACACATCAAGTTGCTGGAGGACACCTTTGAAATATTCTAAGCCCATCTCCCCACTTTTTTGCTGAGGAAACTGGGGGCACTAAACTAGTGGGAGGTAACATGGCAAGTCAGAGTCATAACAGGGACTCAAACTCAGGGTCCAAATTCCCAGCCCAGTGCCTTCTCCACCCCTCCCTTCCCCCCTGGGGAGTTTTGCCCCTGGGTGGCAGAGATTCAGACCCCCCCTGCAAACATTGGCGATCCAGGGTCTCACCTCCCCCAGAAGAACCAAGGTAGAATTTTCATTTGGCCCTGTCCAACCCCTGCCCTGAAAAGTCCACCCCAGGTCTTTCCCACACTTGCCAGCCCACTGCTGGCCGTGGGCTTTGGCCAAGTTACAAAACACCATAAACCTCAATTTCCTCATCTATAAAATGGAGATAAGTAATGGTGTCCATGTAAGAGGGTTGTTGCAGAGAGATTAAATTGGATAATATAAAATACTTAGAACATTGCCTACACTTTCCAAGCGCCCCATAAATAGGATATTATATTATGATGGTTGTTTTCAGTATGCATCAGTCAATCCAATAAATATTAATTTATTTAATAAATTAAGAGCCCCCATTAAGTGCCTGTCCAGGAACAAAAAATTGATCCTGGTCCTCACGATGCCTACATTCCACTTGGGAGAGAGATATAGTGAACAAATAGGGAAGCAAGAAAAAAAGCCAAGAAAAATTGTGCTCTGCAGAAAGCCAAATGGCAGGGATGTGATGGAAGGTCAAGGGAGCTGCTTTGGGGGTCGAGGAGGACCCCCTCCACAGAACTGATATTTGCTCCAAGGTGCCAACGTCCACATCGGCAGCAGATCACAGGCAGAGCCCCAAGGAGGAGAGTGCAGCATATCCAAGGCACTGGGGCAGGGGCACTGTGGCCAGGTAGCCACTGAGCCCTGAGGGTAAGGTAGGAGGTCAGAGAGGTGGGGCACAGATCCCATGGGGCCTTGTGAGCCAATGGGAGTGTGTAAAGGGACAGTGTGGGTGTGACAGAAGCAAGAGGGTGGTGCTGGGGGCTGAAGGGAGTTGCAGGATGTCTGTCGGGAGCAAAAGTCCAGGCAAGAGATGGTGCTGGCTTGGACTAGGACCAGGATGGCAGCAACCAAGGAAAGTAGCCGTATCCAAGATGTAGGTATTTCAGAGGCAGGATCCACTGGGCTTGCTGATGGGTTGGACGCCGGGGATGAAGGAAAGACAGGAGTCCAGGATGATGCTTGAATATGTAGCCTGATCCCCTAGGTGGATGAAGGGGAGGCAGAGGCTAGATAAGAGACTCAGGGATCCTCCCTCAGTCCCAAGTTACATGCACTTTTGTGCCCACAATGTCCAGAATAGTCAAATCTATGGAGCCAGAAAGCAGGTTGGTGGTTGCCAGGGACCAGGGAGAGGGAGTGATTGCTTAATGGCCATGACATTTCCTTTTGGGGTGATGAAAATGTTTTAAAACCAAATAGAGATGGTAGTTACACAACATTGTGAATGGACTGAATGCTACTGAATTGTACACTTTGATTTTACATTACGTGCCTTTCACCTAAATTGAAAAAAAAATATGAAGGAGAAATAAAGACTCTCTTAAACAAGCAGTGACCAAGGGAATTTGTTGTCACCAGATGTGGCTTCAGGTTCCCACATCAGCCATTGGCAGAAGCCAGGTAAATGGCCTGGGGTCTTTCACTGAACAGAAAACACCACAAAAAGAACCGGTCACACAAATAGTCAGCGAATGAACTGGATTAGATGCATGTCTTGGAGGGGTGGTTGGCTTGGACACTCAGAGACTCTGGAGTCAGTCAAAGCCCTGCCTGCCTCTTTACCAGCTGTGTGCCCTTGGACAAGTGACTTAACCTCTCTGAACCTGAGTTTCACCATCTGTCAAATGGGAATAATAATAATCTCTGCCTCACAAAGATATTAAATTATCTGTGGGTTCTCAGTAAATGGAAAAGGTCAGTGTCCTGGCCTCTGGTCCAGGTCACCTTCCCCCTCACCGTGATGCTCGAGTGATAACATTCATCATAAGAAAATGTCCACTTTGATGCCATCATCCCTTTCTGGGCTGGTACACACCTCAAAGGGGTGGGTGGGGCTCTTCAGCCATGGTTACAGAACCTGCCCCAAATTCCAGAAATATTTGGGTCCGTTCACCTCTCAGGCTGTGCAGAGGGGACCCCCCGGGGGGCTGCAGTGCTTGGGACAAGATGAGCTTGAGAACAGAAGTGAAAACAATCCTGGCTTCTGGCCCCTCGTGGCTCAGAAGAAATGAAAGAGTGGGACCAAAACTCAGACCACCAGGAGCCCAGAGCCTTTCTCTCTAAAGAACAGCCTCAACCAGAAATCTGTTACTGCCTTAAGAGGCTTTTACCAAACATCCAGCCCACTGTGGGGAAAGAGTTAGAAATCTGCAACCACAAAGATCAAAGACACCCTGGAATGGTATTGCAAAGGTGGAAGTATTTTCTGCTGCAAATGCCAGGGGACTCGTGCTGTCTCTTTGAAAAGCCCTAAGGGTAGTTTCTTTCTCTATAGGAAAAGTGAAATAGTAACAACTGAGAACAGGGATTCTGGAGTCAGACAGACTGGGGTTCAAATCCTGACTTTTCCACTTGGTGATGTTGAGACTTTGGGCAACTTAACTTTTCTGAGCCTGGGTTTCTGCATTTGTAAAAAGAGGAAAAGGTCTCTTGCCACAGGATGTTGCAATAAAGCATAAGTGAGAGGGTGTTCAGAGAGCAGAGAGCCCCAGGCGTGTTGTGAAGTAAGCATCCTACAGTTGTTAATGAGTGAGAGAAGCCTCACTGATTGATGGCTGACTGGGATCCAGAGATCTGGGGTCCCAGATGCTACCAGTTCCCTGGGCAACCTCGGGCCTGTTGATTGAACCTTCAGGGCTGCCTATTGCCTTCAAAACTGAATCCAAACTCCTTAGCACGCCATCCACAGCTACATTTCCACCCCTCCCCTGAGAATCAGCTGGAGAGGTTGGCAGAGGCCAGATCATGCAGGGCCAGGGCTTGGCAGGCACTGGCATCTTTGTGCAAACAACAGGGGAAGCATTGGAGGGGCCCGGCCTGACCAGCCCAAGGCCTGCGCAGTGACTGCGGGGCGAGAGGTCCCTGAGGGTGATGAGCTTGGAGCGGTGGACTTACTGTTAAGGGACTCCTGACTGAGCAGACCGAGCGCCAGCTCTGGCCTGGAGCCCTGATCAACTAGGTCCCCCTGCTAAGCATCACCTGAGCACACAGCTGCCTTTCCTTTGCTGTTGTTCCCTCTACCCCGTGTGCCCTCCCTCTTCCCTTCTCCACCCGCCAAACCGTGTGGCCTGGATGTTAGTTTGGCAATAGGTAACATCTACCCCAGGTAAAAGATTCAAAAGGTCCCAAAGGACATATGGTGAAAGAAGTCTTCCCCCCACTCTTTGCCCAGCCCCCATATCCCTCCCTGGAAGCAGTCAGTCCCTTTTCACATGTGCCCTTCCTGGGCCAGTCTGTGTGTCAATGCACGAGTGCACACACATGTTCCCCCTTTCGCATGTCACACTCCACACATGTGGAACCCATCCCACGTCAGCCCGAAAGCCTGCAACAGTCCTGTTTTTTAATTTTAATTTTAATTTATTTTTTATTGACGTATCGTTGATGTACAATATGATGTAAGTTACAGGTATACAATATAGTAATTCACAATTTTTTTATTAAACTCCATTTATAGTTATTATAAAATATTGGCTATATTCCCTGTGTTGTACAATATATCCTTGTAGCTTATTTTGTACATAATAGTTTGTACCTCTTAATCCCCTACCCCTATATCACCCCCTCTCCCCTTCCCTCTCCCTACTGGTAACCACTAGTTTGTTCTCTATATCTGAGTCTGCTTCTTTTTGTGGAAAACAGTATGGAGGTTTCTCAAAAAAATGTAAAAAGAACTTCCATATGACCCAGCAATTCCACTCTTGGGTATATATCTGAAAACAACAAAAATACTAATTTGAAAAGACACATGCACCCCAATGTTCATAGCAGCTCTATCTACAATAGCCAAGGTATGGAAGCAACCTAAGTGTCCATCAACAGGTGAATGGATAAAGAAGATGTGGTATATGTATACAATGGAATAGTACTCAGCCATAGCAAAGAACGAAATATTGCCATTTGCAGCAACATGGATGGACTTGGAGGGTATTATGCTACGTGAAATAAGTCAGACAGAGAAAGACAAATACTGTATGATATCACTTATACGTGGAATCTAAAAAATACAACAAACCAGTGCAACAGTCCTTTTGATGACTGCACCGCATACTGTCACCACAGGCACTTTTACACCATTTCCAGGTCACACGACAAATTCCTAGAAGTGCAACTGCTGGGTCAGTAGTCTGTTTTTGTTTTTTTGCTTTTTTTTAAAATTTATTTATTTATTTATTTTTGGCTGTGTTGGGTCTTCGTTTCTGTGCGAGGGCTTTCTCCAGTTGCAGCAAGCGGGGGCCACTCTTCATCGCAGTGCGGGGGCCTCTCACTATCGCGGCCTCTCTTGTTGCGGAGCACAGGCTCCAGACGCGCAGGCTCAGTAGTTGTGGCTCACGGGCCCAGTTGCTCCGCGGCACGCGGGATCCTCCCAGACCAGGGCTTGAACCCGTGTCCCCTGCATTGGCAGGCAGATTCTCAACCACTGCGCCACCAGGGAAGCCCCAGTAGTCTGTTTTTAATATTCGTGGGGTTTTCCAGGCCTGATAAAACGTTGCTTTCTGCACACATATGCGCACACACACACACACACACACACACACACAGGCACACAGCTGTCACCTGCCACCACCCACAGCATCACTCCTCATTCCTCCCAGTTCGCACAGCCTCTTGCTGCCCCCATCACGGCCCCTGCTACTCACGGCTAGGCTGTGTCTGAACCGCCGGGGACTGGGACCCCCCTCGTCCTTTAGGTTAGTCTCCCGGCCCTGGGCCCGCATCTTGCCTCGGGCTCCTGTGTGAAGGTAAGAAGGAGCCCCAAAGCGCCGTCAGCCTTTCGGAAGTGGAGCTGCAACCAGTGGCTGGGCCTCAGTCACGTGGGTCAGCATCCCATGTGCGGCGGCCACTGTGGGGCTTGGAAGGCTCATCTTCCCTCCTTAAAGAATGAAAGTCACCCCGCTGACGTAACTCCCGCCGCTCAGGCCCCTTTGGGACTCCTGCCAGGGGCAGAGCTCCCGAGGGTCTGATGCTGCCACCACTCGCTGATGCCCTCAGCACCGGGTACCCAGGACATTCGAAACGGCCAATGACAGGGGGAGCGTTCTGAGACATTACGGCTCATAAAGCTGAGGAACTGCCTGCCAGGGGCCCAGCGACACCAGCATCTCATTACCTGTGGTGGTAACTGGGAGCGGCCAGCAGGTCCCAGCTGGGCCTACCCCCGCTGCCACTCCCCCGGAGCCTGATGTCCCAGCAGGACACCCGGGCGTGGAGCCGTCTTCTGCCTTCCACTCACATCACCCTCCGCTTACACTCCCCCCTCCACCCCCGCGGCTTCCCATGGTTCTGTGGTTAAAATCCACCATCTCTCTGCCTCCAAGTTTTTATAGGGGGCTGTTCTCTGTGGAATCTGCTTGTTCCCCATTTTCACTGAGTTAACCTTTTTCCTGTCTGTACAGATCTCAACTCACATATCCCCCAGACCAAGTCAGGTCTCCACACTACATATTCCTGTGTCTCCCTATGCTGTCCCTTTATATAACTGTCAACACACTGCAGTTAAATCAGCAGCTCTGCCGTGAGTTACTTCACGTTTGCCCCACGCCAAGCTGTCGTAGAAGCTCCAAGATGTGTCTGCTGTGCTCACCGCTGTACCCCAGCACCCAGCACAGTGTCTGCCCCTGCAAAGCACTCCATAAATATGTGGAGCATACGTGAATGCTATTTCCTGGTTGTGCCGCTTTAAGACAATAATAAAAAATATTTATTATTATGAAATAATAATCTTATACTATTATTATGTATAATGTAACCTGCCATACGCCAGGTACTAAGTGTTTTACAGACCTTTACTCTCTGCATTTTCACATTCACCAAGTGAAGAAGGACATATTATTATCCCCATTTTACAAATGAGAAAACTAAGGCTCGGAGAAGTTGCAGTCTTGTGCCTGAGGTCACAAAGTTATTAAATGACACCACTGGGATTAAAACCCAGATCTGTCCAATGTCAAAGTCCTTGCCTTTCAGCCCCTGGGGCTCCCTTCACTTCTCTGAGTGTCAGTTTTTGCAGAATAAGGATCAAACGACCTACTCCGCAGACTTGCCCACCGGCTCCCCCAGAAGGTGCCTGGCACACAGTGGTTGCCTGCTGAATATCGTTTAAAGAAAACAATTGTAAATGATTGCCTGGAAAATCAGATTCATCTTCAAGGTCAAGTGAGAAACCCAAAGGAGCCTTAACTGATTCCCCCAAATTGCTGGCTACTCCCCCAGTGGCTGTGCCTGGGGTAACAGAAAAGGGGACCTTCATTTTACTTCCTTTTGAAAAGAGAAAAGTGTTGGACTTGGTTTGATAAAATTTGATGGGAGGAGACTCCAGCCCCCAGACTAGTTAATCTTCTAGATGACCTCGCCCCTCTGTTGGCAAACAGAACATACCACCAGTGGCATCTCTTCTGGGATTTTGTGGGTGAGGAGCAGTGAGAGGGGAGTTGGGGCATCAGGCAGACCCGGCTGGCCTTTGGGCTATACCTCTGCTGGTGGGGTGACCTTCAACCCTTCAAGCCCCCATTTTCTTTGCTGCCACAGGGGAGGATTGAGGAGGGTAATGATATTCTGGATTCCACCCACCACAACTCATTCCTAGGGAGACACATTCTGATGGGGAATCACCAAGGACCACACTCAGAGGAGAATTTTCCTAGGGCCCTGGAAACTCAGAATTCTACCCACTGGTGTTAAAGAACCCCTCCTTCCTGTGCACCCCAGAAATCACAAGCCTCTGCCAGAGATGGGTATAAGTGGGAGGTAAAAGTGAGACGGGATGGAGCAGGTACCTCTGGAAGACTTCCTGGAGGAGGTGACAGCGGAAGCCAAGTCTTGAAGGAAGAGTGAGAGTTCCCCAGGCATGGAAGGGAGGAAGGGCACTCCAGGCAGTGGGAATAGCATGTGCAAAGGAACAGAGTCAGAATGGGCCTAGGACTTTCAAAACCAGGAGGAATTAAATGCCACCAGAGCTGTTTCTCAGAGTGTTGTCCAACTAAAGGGCACTCGGCAGCAGGAGCTAAGGCTAAAGAGAGAAGGCAGAACCAGGTCACGAAGAACCTTAAATGTCACATCAAAGATCTATCTATACTTAGAGACAACCAAGGCTGGTAATGGGAAGTGATCAAAGCAGACTTCCCCAGGCAGAGCCCAGCACAGTGGGTTTAATACACACCTATGAGCACATTGAGTGCATTTAACATACTCAGCTGTGGCTGCTCTTCAGGGCTAATTGGCCACCGTGGCCTCCCAGAGGCACTTGATGAGATGAGTCAGACTGAGCGGGGCCCTGCCTTTTGTTACGGCCACATTTGCTAGGTGATGACTGTAGGTGAAGGTCAGAAGCCTCCCCAGGGAGCAGTGAGGGGCACAGCAACCCACGAGCAAATTCTCCAGAAAGTGCCTTTTCAGAGGCCCTTAAGACAAAGATGAGCTGATGTGAGAGGAAGCAGTGTGACACATTCAACTGCAGCATCTGTGGTCAACCTGCGAGATGGGGAGAGGAAGTGGCTGAAGCCGGTTTTAATGAATCCCATGTCGTTTTCACACACACGCATATATACATACACACACACTCTGTGTACCCTGGACCTCTCCCTTAGACAACAAGAAATGTTTGCTGGAGGGATGGATGGACAGGACAGATGGATAGGTGGATGGAAGGTGGAGAGAGGTGGTCCAGATCCAGGACCTGCTTGCGGACAGACACAGAGCCATATTAACAATGCAAGGTGCCAGCAGTATAACTCAGTACAAAGTGCAGGAGAGGGTGCCCCTGCCTGCAGGCGTTCAGGATGGGCTCAGGGTGCCCCTGCCTTTTTTTTTTTTTTTTTTTTTTTAATTAATTTATTTATTTTTGGCTGTGTTGGGTCTTTGTTTCTGTGCGAGGGCTTTCTCTAGTTGCGGCGAGCGGGGGCCACTCTTCATCGCGGTGCGCGGGCCTCTCATTATCGCGGCCTCTCTTGTTGCGGAGCACAGGCTCCAGATGCGCAGGCTCAGTAGTTGTGGCTCACGGGCCCAGCTGCTCCGCGGCATGTGGGATCTTCCCGGACCAGGGCTCGAACCCGTGTCCCCCGCATTGGCAGGCAGACTCTCAACCACTGCGCCACCAGGGAAGCCCCTGCCCCTGCTTTTTGAAAGTTCACTTTACCCCACTTCTCTTTTACCAAAGACCTACATTAGTACCTGTTTTTGCTAACTGAAAGAAACCCAAGGAGGATTTTTGCTTTTTCTTAAAAATGTGAAAAGCAAAAATAGCGTTCAGGTTTGTCTTGCGGTAAGCCATTATAGAGGCAGTCTGCACCCCGAGCATAGGGTGGCCCCCCCAGAGCTCCTTCCCCAGGAACCACATTCAGCATCTCAGCAACAAGTCATCGTAGCTGTGAACTGTGTCTGAGCATCTGTGCTTTATCTCGATTTATTTTGTGCATCTGTTGACAAGATGTGTCCTAAGATAACTTCTTTGCTTTACGCCATTTCAGCTTTCTAAAGGTTTCAAAAGAATGCTGTACTTTCAGATGGGGGGGGGGGGGCGCGGAACGTGTTTGAGCCAGGCCTTGAAAAGGGAGTAGCTGACTGAAGACAGGGAAGAACGGGACTCCAGGTGAAGGAGACAGCAAAGTCAAAGGCAGGAGGGAAGAGACGTGCTGCATTTGGGCAAAGTCCTGGTTGCCTGAACGGCAGAGTCAGGGAGACAATTACAGGGCTGTTTGGTGAGATCCGCTTAGAAGGACAAGTTGAAGTCTGGTGCAAGAACGGGCATGAAGGCAGGCTGGAAGGGTGTGAGCTGAGTTTGAATCCAGGCTCTCTGGACACTTACTAAGGGTAAGATGTCACTTGGCCTCTCCAAGCCTTGCTCTCCTCAACTGTTAAATAGAGACAGTGATTCCCCTCACTTGGGGGTCATTGTGAGGATGAGATGATATTTCATTTAATATGTATGATATCACCTTGCCCAGGACTCCTCTACAGTACAGATGTGCCATCCTTGGTTGAACCATTCCCCTGCTGATGGACACTCAGGTTGCCTCCCATTGTTTGCCACTTGCACACCTGCTGATGCAGACGTCCTTCTTCATGGCTCTTCTCATGGTGGTGGTTGTATTGCCACAGCCTAGGTTCCCAAAAGAATGAGTTAGATCTAAGTGATCCAGAGGGGTGTCCGTTATATAATAGGCATTTTAAAAGAAACGAGGAAAAGAAGTAGCAGTGTAATGTGTACAGTGTGTATAAAACAGTGTCCTACATGTGTCTGGTACATGCAGAGCTTCAGAGGAAGAATGTATGGTCTCCATCACACCAAATGGTGAGCAATGGTCACCTCCCTGGCGTGAGGGCTTGGGTATGTGATGGCCCAAATAGTTGGCCCTTCCTGTATACCTCAGGACCCTTGGTTTACTTCAATAAGCATGTCATTGCTTTTAACATTTGAAAGGAAAGTTCAAGAAAGCGTTTTTTATATTAACTGTGATAGTGACAATGATGGTGATCATGATGATGGTGATCTTGGGGTGCCTTGACCCTCTAGGGCCATCATTCTACCCACAGATTGGCAAAAGCTCCTGCCTTCACAAAGGTCACTGGAAACTTCTGGGACTTAGGCTGTAAGACAGAAACATGACAGGGGTGGTTCTTATCTGAAACTCCAAGAAAAAAGGAACCACCACTCTAGCCCAGCCTGCTAGAGTGGCAGAAGGTGACCAGGAGCCGTGATCCCTGCACCAACACAGTGGTTATGACTAAATGATGTCTCTCGTATTCAGGTTGCAAAACCGCTCCAGGCAAGAGCCTAGGAGAGGCTTAATTTATGTCAGATGGTAATGAGCTTGTTTCTGAGAGGGGTTCCGCTGTCAGCTTGATTTTGTGCACACTCCCGGGTCCCAGGAGATTGCCTGCTGGCTGCTCTCTGGAAAACCAGGATCAGCTTGAGATAAAGGGTCCAGGAATCAAACGGGGCCTTTGCTTGTTTTGCATCAATTGGAATCATAGAATATCACCAGTAGGAAGGAATTTAACCTGAGATTTAACCAAGAAGCATTGCATATGCAGCCATTCTGTTGAAGTGATGTTTGCCGTGAGACAGGAGGTAAGAAAGAAAGAGGAAGGAAGGAACTAGAAACAACCGAAATACCTGTGATAGAGTGAGGATAAATAAACCACAGCCAGCCAACCTGGGGACTGTTATGCAGCCATTAGAAAGACTGAGTGAGTTCTGTACCAGCTGACCTGGAAAGTGAGGTTTAGAGAGATGTTAAGAGCGGGTGTGGAGAGGGGCTGCAGTTGGCAGACTACAACAGCAAGCTAGATCTGGTCCTCTTCCTGGTTTTGTGCAGCCCATGATCTAAGAATAGCTTTTACATTTTTAGCTTGGAAATTGTTTTAAAGAGTTTGAGAAAAAAAATCAAAAGAAGAAGAATATTTTGCAACACGAGAAAATGATGTAAAATTCAAATTTCAGTGTCCGTAGTAAAGTCTTCTTGGAGCACAGCCATGATCACTCATCTGCACATTGTCTGTGGAGGTGCTTTCACACTAAACAAGAGTTGAGTAATTGCAGCAGAGACCTTGAAGAATGCAAACAGAAAATATTCGCTACCTGGCCCTTTCCTGAAAGAGTTTTTTGGCTCTGCATTTAGAGTATGGTGACATTTTGTAAAACGAGAGTGTGGAACACTGTTTTCGGCGCTTTATCAGAGTAAATGTATTACATTTGCTTATTTTTTCATTCATTTTTTCATTTATTCATCATAGGCTTAATGCCTACCGGTGGGGCCAGGCACTGGGAACTAGCAGTGAACAAGCAGATACAGCCCCTGTTTTCATGGAGCTTAGAGTCTGTGTCTAGATCTTTCTTTGTCTAGTATAAACAACCCTAGCCCCTCCAACTGTATCTCACATGATGACTTGGTGGTCCAGCCCCTTGCTTCCTGTCTCCCATCCTCCTCCCGCTATGTATGTTTTTGGTTCTGTCCCTTCTAAGGAGTGGTGCCGGACTGGTCCCATGCGTCCTGGTGTCTCGAAGGGAGGTCAAGGTCTTGAATCAGGTCACACTCTCAGTCTGGTTTCAACATGCTCAACACTCAATCTTTGCATTTCTAGCTCACGCTCTCCAGTGGACCCCAGAGGGAGAGGCAACAGTGCTAGACCCCCGTCACATGGATGGGAGCCGCCGCCCGCTATGGAGAAGGCTTCAGCCATGTCTCCACATGATGCCTCCCAAATAAAACCAAAGCCACCTCCAGACTCATGCCCTGGTGCGTCCGTCTCTATGCAAAACCTGGAGAGTGGAGATCTGTTCAGTCCCAGGAGGAAGCCGGCTCTGCCAAGGGGTCATTTGAGGACTGGGGTTTGAACCAGGAACCTCGCTTCAAGGACTAGCTTTCCCTCATCTTCCTTCATACTCATGCCCAACACCTCCTAAGAGACAGCTTTATTTATTTCTAGAAAAACAGCACTGGATCGGTCATTGCAGCCTCTCCACATTTGGACACTTCTCTTGGCTCTTTTGGGCAGCTTGGAACCCAGTGGTTGACATAATTGACCCTTTGGGGAGCTGGAAGAGAAGCAACCAGGGGCCAGAGGCAGGGGAAGGAGCCGTAGGGTCCCAGGATGGCGTCCAATGGCACGACCTCTTCCTTTTGTCTGGACCCTGCTGCATTGAAGATCACCGTCAGCGTGGTCCTCACCCTCCTCATCCTCATCACCATCGCCGGCAATGTAGTCGTCTGCCTGGCAGTGGGCTTGAACCGCCGGCTCCGCAGTCTGACCAACTGCTTCATCGTGTCCTTGGCCATCACTGACCTGCTCCTCGGCCTCCTGGTGCTGCCCTTTTCGGCCTTCCACCAGCTGTCCTGCAGGTGGAACTTCGGCAAGGTCTTCTGCAATATCTATACCAGCCTAGATGTCATGCTCTGCACGGCCTCCATCCTCAACCTCTTCATGATCAGCCTCGACCGGTACTGCGCCGTCACAGATCCCCTGCGCTACCCCACGCTGGTCACCCCTGTCCGTGTCACCATCTCCCTGGTCTTAATTTGGGTCATCTCCGTCACCCTATCCTTCCTGTGTATCCACCTGGGATGGAACAGCAGGACTGAGACCAGCAGTGCCAATCACACCATCCCAAAGTGCAAAGTCCAGGTCAACTTGGTGTATGGCCTGGTGGACGGGCTTGTCACCTTCTACCTGCCTCTGCTGGTCATGTGCATCACCTACTACCGCATCTTCAAGATCGCGTGGGACCAGGCCAAGAGGATCCATAACGTCGGCTCCCGGAGGACTGCCACCATCAGGGAACACAAAGCCACAGTGACCCTGGCAGCCGTGATGGGGGCCTTCATCATCTGCTGGTTCCCCTACTTCACCGTGTTTGTTTACCGTGGGCTAAAAGGGGATAATGCCATCAACGAGACCTTCGAAGCCGTGGTTCTGTGGCTGGGCTATGCCAACTCAGCCCTGAACCCCATCCTGTACGCTGCACTGAATAGAGACTTCCGCACGGCATACCAGCAGCTCTTCTGCTGCAGCCCCACCGACCACGACACCCAAAGAACTTCTCTGAAGTACAACAGCTCTCAGCTGATGAGGATTCCAAGCCAAGGACCCAGGTGGCAGGAAGAGAGGCCCCTGAGGCTCCAGGTGTGGAGTGGGACAGAGGTCACGGCCCCCCAGGGAGCCACAGACAGGTAACTGCCCTGGCAGTTTGTGTGTGGGACGGGGCACAGGGACGGGGTCCCACTCGTGGTAACAGCTGTTCACGAGGTGCTGCTTTGGATGTTATGTGCTGGGAATTCTTCATGAGCACCTTGCAAACCTCGTGTTATTCCATCCTCCCAAACACCCCCTGAGGGAGAACTTTTTACCTCCATTTTTAAAAGGAGCAAGTCAAATCTCAGAGAACTTGGCCAGGGCCACACAGCTGGGATCTGGATAGAGCTCCCCTGACTCAGAACTGGTGGACCTTTTTTCTAGCTACCCTGTCCTTACAATCAGGAGTCCTAAGTTTGAGGTCCAACTCGGCCACTTAGTTAATGGTCATAAGTGTTCACCTAAATCTGCCAGGACAGCCCTCAAATGGCCATGTAATAATGCTGCTGCCTGGGGGTTAAATCAGAGACCCCACTCAGCCCACCATCACTGAGCACCTTTTATGCATCAGCTCTTACTTTCGGGGTGCTCAAGTGGGAGGAGAAAGAGGACTGGCCAAGTTGGGAAGGCAAAGCCTAGAAAGCGAGGCTTGGACATTGTACTGTAGGACTTAGGGGAAGATGGAAGGATCAGAAGCAAGGATGGGTATAACCCAAGCATCTCTGTACTTTGGAAAGAGGGCTCTGGTTGTCCCCTAAGACATGGACCAGAAGAATGAGATGGGGACAGCAGTGAAGGGGGATGTGGTACTGGTCCATGAGAGAGAAGAGAACAGAGCAAAATCTAGGAGGCTATTAAAAAATAGTCTTGTAGACCATTGGATGTCTGGGATGCAGGAGATGCAAGAGAGAGGATGCCCCAGGACTCCACCCCCGAGAGGTACCCAGGCTGAAAAGATAAACAGGATCAGAATGACATTGAGATCAACTCACTGTTGACAAAGCCCATGCAAGGTATTAAGGGGTACCTCACCAAAGACTTGAGTGGCCTGAGGAAGCTCACACATGTAGAGAAGGTTTATAGGTCTGAGCAAGCTCTATCTAGCTGTTGAAAGGAATAAATGAAAGGATGCTGGTAGAACACCTGACACATACAAATGCTCAATAAATGTCACTTTCCTTTGTCTTCCCACAGACCATGCCTTTGCTCCCCAGAATGCCGGTCTGTGTGACTGACTCATCCATCCATCCATTCATTCATTCATTCATTTATTCATTCATTCACAAACATTTGTCAACTTCCTATCACATGCCAGGAACAGTGCTGAGCGCCAGGGATGTAGAAGTGACATTTTGGCATCTGTTTTGATGGACGGGTATGGCAAGTCAACTGTACAGCCTCGGTCTCAGCTCTGTGGCTTGAGCGAGCCTCTGCCCCTCTTGCGCCTCAGTCTCCTCATCTCATAGAATGTGGGGTCTGTCTTCAAGCAGCCTGCCCTGGTCACCTCCCAGAGCCACCTGAAGCACACATGTGCTAAGGGGCGCCAACAGGCTCTAGGACCCCCGGTAGGATACTGGTCGTCTCTCGACCTTTGAGCATCAGACTTGAGAAAAGCTTGGATGGACTCTGCACACTCACCCGCTCTGGGTGCTGGTCCCTGTGGAGCATTGTGGGGGTGAAACTGCCCAACTGGACCCCTCGGCCTTGTGTCCCTCTGGTCCTTGCAGGAGCCAGGTGTGGAGTGTCCCCCCATAGACTTGGGTCCTGGGCCCTCCACCCGTCCACTGCTATCCTTCTGGAACAAGCTTCATTGCTCCTGCAACCAGCCTCCTCCAGGCCTCCCTGCCTCCAGACTCTCCCTCTCAAATCCATCCTCCAAGCCACCCAAAGGCATCTCTCCCAAATGCAGATGGGGAGGCTTCCACATCTGGCCTTGATAGATAAGATGACCCTGTCCTTCCACACTGCCTCATTCAGGAAGCAGACTCTGGTACAAAGCAGATTTAGTTCACAAAACAAACAAAGGACAAAGCACGGGGTGTGGACTCTAGAGGAGGCCGTTGGCACTGTTCATTCTCGTTGCCATCCCACTTCCTACTGCTCTTACCTGTGGGGCCCGGGTTAATAGGCTGCCTCTACCCCCAGTCCTTAGGGAGACACTCAGCAGGCACTCACCAGCAATGGCCAGCCCTCACTGAACACCCACTAGGTACCAGTTTTAGGTTTGCCACTATTTCTAGGTATTAATCTTTCTGTGACGGCATCTTATCCCCACCTCTGTACCAGGTGCTAGGGTGCAAAGGGAAGTAAAGCCAGCCCCCCATCTCATGCCACCACCTTCACCACCTGTCTGGTTGAGGAACAGACTGGCCACGGTTCAGAGCAGCACGTGCCCAGGCTTGAAACCCAGTGCACAGGGCAGCCAAAGGAGGCAGCGCCTGGCCCAAAGAGCCCGTCCCCGGGAGCAGACCTCTGAGCTGAGCCTCAAATGCGGAGGGGAAAGACCCGTTCCTCCAGGGTGGTGCTGGACCCTTTAGACCCGGGGCCTCATTTCATTCTCCACACAACCCTGTGCAGTTGATGCTTGTTTAGTTTCCACTTTACAGATGGGGAAACTGAGGCTCAGAGAACTTAAGTAAATTGTTCAAGGGACACAAGCTAGTGATGCAGCCAAAGCCAAGAGCTGAGCAAAAACGGAAACGGCAGCCCCATTACCACCTGTCTTCTGGGTGCCGGGCACGCTGGGGCAGGGGGCGTCCACCTCCTCTTCTGACCATCACAGCCACCCTGGCCACCAAGGCCAGCGGAGAGGCCGTGCCTGCCTGGGTCACACACAGCAGTCGCGGAGCAGAGGGGTCCAGCAGAGGAGGATGGGGAACCAGTTGGAGGGCCTCATCCTATGGTTGGGGGGATGGGGATCCAGGAAGCCAGGAACAGCCAGAGTTTGATTTTCCAGTAGAGGCTGCCAGGGCGACTGGGGACTTGTGTGGCCCTCCATAAGGTTGGCGCCCAGCTTCCCTGATGACCGATAGTGTGTCCTTCCTGCTCCCCATCTGGGAACAAAACCCAGCATTGACCTGACAGAGAGCCCTTATCCCTGCCAAGGGGCCAGGTGTCTGCCCTTGGTTGGTGATGGCGGAGGTTGCAGGGGGGGTCGGGGGGGCTGGTGTGTGGCACAGTCACCCAAGGGGAGACTCCAGGAGACAGTGACTGAGCTGGCTGGTCCTCCCTGCCCCAAGGCCAACCAGCAGCCACCTCCCCAGCAGGATGCTCTGTCTGTCCCTTCCTGATCCCATTGTCCACCCTTACCCCGCCCCTCATCACCTCTGCCCTTCTCTGGTCCTGGGTCCCCAACCTCACCCCTTCTGCTCCACTGCTTCTACTGAATACAGGCCTGCTTTCGTTTCCAAGGTAGGGCTGCTGTAACAAATGACGGTGAACTCGGTGACTGGAAACGAGATGGATTTCTTTTCTTACAGTTTGGGAGATCAAGAGACTGAGAGCAAGATGTTGGTAGGGCTGGTTCCTTCTGGAGGCTTCAGAGGAGAATCCGTTTCCTTGCCTTTTCCAGCTTCTGGGGGCCACCCGCTCTCCTTGGCTTGTGGCCCCTTCCTCACATCACTCTGACCTCTCGCCTCCGTGGTCACATCTCCTTCCCCTCTTCGGTAGCCAAATCTCCCTCTGCCTCCTTCTTTTAATAAGGGCACTTGTGATTACATTTAGGGCCCACTGGGATAATCCCGGATAACCTCCCCATCCCAAAGTCCTTAACTTAATCACATCTGCAAAGTCCTTTTTGCCATATAAGATAACTATCTCAGGTTCCAGCAATGAGGATGTAGACGTCTGGGGTCCATGTTCAGCTACCACAAGTCCCAGCTCCCTGGCTTAGCATTAGAGACCCTTCATGATTTGGTCCCTGACCACCTCCTGACACCATCCCCACGCCCACATCCACCCTCCAGCCCCCTTCTGCCCCCACCAAAACAAACCACTCAGAGTTCATTCATTCACAAGCACTCACCAAGAATTTGCTACACGCCAGCACTGTTGGGGGTGTAGCAGTGAGCCAAGCAGAGGCCCTCCTCCCAGAGGGATGTTATTCTAGGGCAGTGGTTCTCAAAATGTGGGCCCCCAGCCAGCAGCAGGCTTCTGGGAGCAAGTAGCTGACGTCAGGCCACACAGCCTCATCCATCCGTGGCAGAGCTAGGATTCCAGCCCAAGCCCGTCTGACCCCAAAGCCAGGCTCTTTCCATGAGGAAATGCTGAATGGACTTGAATTTAGCCCAGGCTCTGAGCGCTGCTCCCATAGACAGCAGATGGGGCAACTAAGGCCCAGGGAGGCAAGTGACCTGAGGCCCAGAGCAAGCTGGGGAGGGGCAGGGAGTAGACCCTCTATCTCTGGACCCCTGCCCAGGGCCCTTGGGTCTTTCCCCATACACTCCCTTGCCCTGTGTAATCTCCCCAGGCAGGGAGATAAGACTCCTGAGCGCCAGCCGTCTCTCTCCGGGGCGGGCGGGCACTTCCTCCTCTCTGCAGAGGCCCTGTGCTTGCGGCTGTCACCCTCCCAGGGGCTGGAGTTTGGAGTCAGAGCTCAGGAAGAAGAGGCGCAAAGGGAGGCCAGGAGCCACAGGTGCCCCCCTGCTGCCAGATCTCTCCCCTCACAGGCCTCTTGCCAGCATTGCCAGGGCCCGCCCTCCTTCTGCTGCCAGTGAGAGAGCATTTCCTCCAGCTGGGAATGGGCCTCTGCTCTGCCCTTCTGGTGCTCTTGGACTCTGATACAGAGTTCTTATCCTGACCAACAAGGCCCTGCCCTGCCCGACTCTTTCCGCTGCCCTAACTCCTCCTCTGGGCCCCTCGGTCCTGTCCCCAGGCCATGCCTATTCCCATCCCACGCACCCTCCTCTCAGCCCAAGACAGTCTTCTTACCCCTCTTGGGACATCCGATCTGTTCTGTGTCTGCTCCCCAAGACCGCAAGCTCCCTGAGGGCAGGCTCACGTCTCTGTTGGTCCCTGTCTAACACCTAGCACAGTGCCTGGCACAGGATACCCAGTAATATTTGTTGAATGAATAAGTGAATGAATGAATGCATGAATATCTCATTCTAGATCCCCAAGAGCCCTGAGAAGTGACTAATACCACCAGTCACTTTAGAGATCAGGGAACCAAGTCTCGAAATGCTAAGTTCCAGGAACACAGTGGGAACTCAGAAATTCCTGGTTCCCTTTTCTAACTTTGACATCACCGTGGAACTCCCTCCAAGTAGTGGTGTCAGCAGCGGGCCTCACAGAGGAATCCACCGGCTGCTCTAAATCATAGAGTCTGCGGGTGGAAAGAGTCACACCCCTCACCCTGCCTCCCAGGAGAGGTGAAGGGATCCCGGAGTAGGGATGGGAATCCAGAGTTCGGACAAGCTGGATGCGGTCCATTGCGTCTCCACGCCATGTCCCCATTTGGCCAGAGTTAGGGGGCTGGGGGAGGGCGGAGGTGGCTTTATCTTCTGCTCAAAGTCCAGTCTGGTCTGGCGGAGGAGGCTGCAATTCCCTTAGCAGTAAAAAGTTTACATGACTGATGTACACACACTTCTTAAGAAGGTACTTTGCTCAGAAAGGGAGTTTTGCATAATTTACCGCTTCAAGAGCCCAGACTTGTTTATTTGTATCATTTGGGTCCTGAAATAGTCTAACTTTTTGGCACATTGATTCCAGCATCTCTTAAGGGGCCTTTCTGAGCACTCTTTGTAGAGGCGCCCAGAGCAGCTGGTCCCCCTCCCTTCTCCCCGCCAACCTCCCAGCCCCCGCCATACCCCGGCTAAGGGGCCTGGCCGCCCCCTGCACACTGGTACCCTGCTGGCTGCTGCTTTGTCACCTCTGACCTCTGTGCCTGGCGGTCACACCACAAGGCTACTGGGGTGTCTTCCTGCCTCTGTGTGGAAGTTAGGGAGCCCGGTATGAGCCCTGGTCCCCAACTAGTTAGGGGTTGGGTGATGTTAGACAAGTCGTTGACAGTCTGAGCTGAAGTTTCCCTACCTATAAAACTATGATAATTATCAGACCTACTTCGCAGAACTGTGAGAATATAATGGAGTCAAGGATACAGGCACTTAGCACAGTTCCTGGCAGGTGGCAGGTGCTTTAACAGACTTAACAGACATGAATTTTCCTTCTTTGCCATCCATCTCTTTCTCTTTTTCTTTCTTTTCATTTTGTCTCTTTTCTGTCATTTTCTGTCTTTCTTTTTATAACAGTTTTATTGAGATATACTTCACATGCTGTACGATTCACTCATTTCAAGTGTACAGTTCTCCGGTTTTTGGTCTGTTCACAGAGCTGTGCAGCCACCACCACAATCAATTTTAGAACATTTTCATCACCCCAAAGAAACCCTGTAGCCTTCAACTATCAACCTCCCGATCCCTGCATTCCCCAGACAACCACAAATCTACTTTCTATCTCTATAGATGTGCCTATTCTGGACATTTCAGATAATCTGTGTGCTTTTGTGCCTGGCTGTGTCACTTAGCATAATGCTGTTGAGGTTCTTTCGTTATTTTCTGTCTGTTCTTCCTTCCTCTCCTTTTTCCACTCTGTTTTGTGTTTTCTTTCCCTCCCTTCCCCCATTCCCTTCTGTGTCCATGGTCCCGTTTCTCCTTCACCAAGCGCTCGGGCTTTATGGCAGCTCTCGGCGGTTGGTAGGCCCTTGGGGAGGGGGGCGGGAGGCTGCATCCTGGACCCGCAGGTGGCCCACGTCCCTACCTCCCGCCTGGGTGGGCTCGGAAAGGCCGTTCTCAGGCCTGCGGGGCCCGCACTTCTACACAGCTGCGGGCAGAGCAGCGGACTGCAGCAAGGTATTAACCCTTTTCATCTTCTGTCTCTTCAGAGAGTTTGGGGAGTGAGACCCCCTTCCCAGCCCTGGAGAGGAAGTCAGGGGAAGAGCAGAGGGAGAGGAGGTGGGAAGCCTTTTACAACCTCAAAAGTCAAGGAGAATAAATGGTGGCCCCCCCCAGGAGTCACTTGAAAGGTAGAGAACCCCTCCTTTACCTCCCTGGTGTTTATGCCTTTGAAGCGAGCTGGAGGCCCCGTCTGTGCCCCGCCATCCTCCCTCCCTCCCTGGCTTTGCACAGACCCCTGCCCCTGCGCTCTCCCCACCTTCCCTTCTGGCTCCTTGTGCCGCAGATCTGACAGGACTGCCATGGAGCTGCCTTCCCAGGGGCTGCGAAGGGGAGGGAAGGGGAAGCATGCCTTCGGGGCCGCTGCTAGTAGCTTCGTACCCATGAGAAAAAGGTGAACACTCTAGGTGAACAAATTAAGAGAAAGCCCTTTCTCCAGGGGACCCAGCCCCAGGCCACACAGCTTGGCAAGCAGAAAGAGGTCTGGATTTCAGCCCCGATGCCCTTGTGCAGAGAACAGCCTGCGCAACTACAGGGAGGCCCTGCAGACCTTCCAGACCCCTGGGAGACGGCAGGGTGGAGGGCAGGGCTCTGCCAGCCTCTTCTGCAAAGGGCCAGATAGTAAATAAGTTAGCTTTGCGGCGCCTATGTTCTCCGTCACCACTACTCAACCCTGGTGGTATGGCACAAAAGCAGCCCCAGACGATCCTTAAATGAATGGGGGTGGCTGTCTTCCAATAAAACTTTATTTATGGGCACCAAAATTGGAGTTCCATATCATTTTCACCAGTCACAAAATGTTATTCTTCTATTCACTTTTTTTTCCAACCATTTCAACAAAATAGGCGGTGGGCTGAATTTGGCCCACAGGCTATCGTCTGCCAACCGCTGGTGTAGGGGAAAGAAAAGGGTGCCAATTCCAGCCCCAGCACTTGCTGACTCCTGGACTTTAGGCAGGTGGCTTGCCCTCTCTGAGCCTCAGCTTGCCCATCTGCAAAATGGGGATAAAAATACCTCCCTGTGAGGATTGTGATGAGGCTTAGCACCGATTTGTGCAAAGCTCCCGACACAGGGTAGATGCTTGTAAGGGGTAATTTTTATTTCTTCCTTTCTTTTCCCTTTATTTCTTCCTTCCCCCCTCCTTCCTTCCCTCCCTCCCTCCCTCTCTTCCTTCCTTCCTTCCTTCCTTCCTTCCTTCACTCCTTCCCTCCTGTGGCCCCTCTGTAAAGGAGCAGCTGAAAAGTCCATGGCAGGCTCTGTGGACTTGTGTCTCAGCTGTGGCCACTGAATCGCTCAGTTTGAACCCTGACCCTGAGGCTCATGTCCCTCCTCTGAAAATGGGGGCTTGGATCCATCTCAGGGGACCATTCCAACACTAATTATATATAAATGCTTAACAAGAGAGAGAAATTATGCCAAACCCCCAACTGTGTTTGTGTCAAAAATCTTCTGGCGAGGGTGAGGAGGAACCTGTTTTTCATACTAATGAGTCACCCTGAGTATGGAGGCAAATGCAGTAAAACATGTCCTTGTCGCAACCTGAGCCTTGAGTGCAGGGGTCACAGGCAGGTAGGGATGCAGATTGGGTGCAGAACAGAGCTCCTAGAGAGACCCAGCCTGGCAGACAGGGGACCGGGGTTTCTCACTGCCTCTGCCACTGACAGACTGTATGGCCTTTAGAAGATCACATCCCTCTCTGAGCCCCAGTTTCCTCATCTGTCAAGGAGAGCTAAGACTTCTAGCAGATGTCACTGCTCTTAAAGCAACAGCAGTGAGCCACAGGGCTCTCTGTTTTCGGGTGATGCTGTGTTCATTAAACCTACAGCAGCTGTTTGTGGTCGTGTCAGGGGGACACGGACGGGGTGTGCCTGAGACCCAGTGGGTATTTTAGGGCGTCCACAGCCCCTGAGGATCCCCTAAGAAGTAAGGACCATTCCCGCGCTGCCCACCTCTGGGCATGCCAGCTCCCCAAAGTGGCATGTGGCTCTGCTTGTCCACATCTGATCGTGCAGAAGGCTGCAGCTTGCAGGGAGGGCCACAGGCTTTGGGACCCACAGGTGGGTGGATGAGACTCAGGGCTTCCTCATTCCAGGACTGAGCACATGCCAATGTCACCCAGGGACGGACGCTCTGGGTGGGTGGGCAGCAGGGCATTCCCCAGCACCCAGAGGATTTGGGGGAACTTCCCCTTTCCACACTGACTTGGGAAACACAGAATATTTACAAATACTTCATCATCATTGAAATGGAACGTTAAAATTGAAAGTCAAAGAGAAACTCCATTCCAGTTGCCATCTTACACTAGCCCTGAAGTCACGCTCCGTACTCCCTTTCTGTCACTCATGAGAGATGTGGTCCTAATATCATGGCGACAAGAGGATCCACATGTGGAGATCCTAAGCAGGTCTCTGCTTTAGAGGCTGCTGAGTCTTACTGATTCATTCACTCAGTCGCCCTTTAGTGCCCCTTCCCCGCAGGGTGTGGTGGGGGTGGGGGGTAAAGGGGGTGACTAATGGATCTGTGAGATGAGCTGTGGGATAAGTGCTGGGACCTGGCAGGTGTGGGGGCCCAGAGGGCCCCGGGGTGGCCCGGGAATCGGGCAAAGCCTCCTGGAAGGGGTGATGGCTCAGCTGACTCCTGAGGGACAAGCGGGAGTTTTCTAAGCTGAAAGGCAGAGGTTAGAGGTGCCATCCTAGGCAGAGGAGGCTGGAAGTGGGGAAGGAAAGGAGGGATGGGGAGGGGAGAGAGGGACCAGGGATTCACAGACGATGGGAAGGCGACTGATGGGCAGGTACTTCCTTTTCTAAAACTTTGCCCCCATCTGATAAGTAGGACTGATCATCCCAGCCCCTCCCTCCCAGGGCTGGGAAAGGGACCAAGGGCGTTAATGCTTGGCCTGGGACAGAAGCTTAGGGCAGAGCGCTGAGTCCGCTCAGGTGTAAGATTCTTTGCTTCATTCTGCTCTGGACGCCCACAGGCCACCACTTCACAGATGGTGGAAAAACGTACATTTTCCAGGTCAGGGACTCTCAGGCACTTCCAGCTGTAAACACGGTGACTTTGGAAGTTGAACCCAGTCAATACAAGAGTCTCTCCACTGCCCCCTCCTTCCCTCCAGGGCAAGCTAAGCTCCCGGAGGCTGTCTGGCCCCCATGGCTTCCTTCTCCCTCCATAGTGCCCATGCCATGCCTGGGCCCTGGGGACACAGCTGGCCTGCTCCAGGCCTCCCCTGGGTTGCTGAGGAAGAGCCATACCCTCCCAAGGGCCTCGGCCTCTGCTACAGGCCCCCAGGCCCCCAGGAATCCCCCAGCAGGCAGGCCCCAAGGCCCAGCCACATGCTAGGGCTCACTGTAGGTCTGGGATATTTTAGGGGCCTCTTGTACCCCATGTGAGAGCAGAGGAACTGGGGTACAGAGCTCCGTGAAGCCTCCTCACGGCCATGTCTGCAGGCCCACGCCCCTTGTCCTAGGAAGTCGGACACAAGCCCCTCTACTTTCAGACCCTCACACTCATCCTCCGGTGACCCCCTCACCTCACCTCCAGTGAGCATTCTGACCCCAAAGGACAGGCTGGGGGCAGGGCCCACTCTAGCAGCTAACTCAGCCTCCTGCCCCAGCTTCCTCTCTGGGTGCTGGGGAACTGCTCTCACAGCCTCCTGAAAGCCAAATGCCCTTGAACTCTCTCACCATTGTTTCTGTTTCTGTTCCGAGTCACTGCCTGAATGGCGGAGTGGGGTGGAGGGGGCGGCGGCACTGGCAATGGGGACAAGCCCACTACATCTCAAATTAGTACCCTCTCCTACCCCACCAGCGACGCACCACACACCTGACACACTGGCCCACGTTCAACACCTAACTAGCCGGTGATGGTGACTAGTAACCACCACTGCCCTGGGAATGGCTGAGCCTGGTAGAGTCAGACTGCCTGGGAGCTGATTGACCCTGGGCACGTTACCTCTCCGTGCCTCCATTTCTTCATCTGTAAGTGGGGATGTTGCTAGTACCCGCTTCAAAAGGTCATTGTAAGGGTTCGAGGAGAGAATAGATATACAGGCCCGAGAACAGTATCGTCCACAGCAGTTCACTGGCAGGCATGGGGCTCCATGAGGAGCCTCGAGTTGGACTAAAATGTTCCCTTATTGTTGTATTTTGCCCTTGTCTCGACGTTATTTTTGCTCTTATAAGCAATCCTCTGATGAACATCTCCATGCCGAGAATATTCTGTTTCTTTCAAATTATTTCCCCAGAAACTGAATTTCTGGAACCGGAATTACTGGTGAAAGGAGGGGGATATTTGAGGCCTTTTGTTACACTTTGCTTAATTGTTTTCTAGACTGGCTGTACGGGGGCCCACCAGCCACCTCTGAAGGCATCACTTCCTGGGTGCCACGCAGGGGGAGGGTCCTAGAAGGGCTGTGAGGGGGGCTGACTAGGGCAGAGGTATAGCTGGCAAGGAGAAGGGGTCTTTGGCATTTAAGGATGGACAGAGGGGCAGGGAAGAGGGAGAAGAAGGGGCTAAGGAGGAACCATCAGAGAGGTGAGCCCACGCCCAGGGCCTGAGCCGTTCAGAGACTACAGAGCAGATAAGTCTTCAGTCAAAAGAACTGGCATAGTGATGCCAGGAGCTGAGCCCGGGATGCAGCGCCTGACCCACCTGGATGACCTTGGGCAAATGGCAGCCTCTCTGAGCCTCAATTTCCCATCTATGAAATGGGCGTGACCTTTCGCCTGCCTCAGCGGGGTGGGATGGAGTGAGTGATAGGACATGACTTTGAGACTTGCCTCGGGCACTGTGGGTTCTTTTTCCGTGAGCAGCCACTGGCGTGAGTGGGCAGGGTTTTGGGGGTTTCCTGCGGTTTAAAAAAACATTCCAGAGTTTCAGGGAGAGGATTGGGCAAGCCAGCCAGTCTCAAAGAGAGGTTACTTAGGGTTGGAGCAGCCGGGCAGGGTGAACACAAGATCTCCCTTGGGACTGGGGAGATCTGAGCATGGCCCAGAGTCCACATGCATTGGACAGGGAGGGGAGGTGGGGGCAGGGAATCTCCAGCTTTGCAGGTGGGCCAAGCTGGGCTCTTTCAATCCTCCACCACTTATTGGCTGTGCAAGTGAACTAAAGTTCTTTGGGCTCAGACTTCCTCATCTGTTGGAGATAAGAATATTGTAACTCTATCATATGTATCACATGGATATTGTGAGAGTTCAACGTTAAGTGCCTGACCCATGATCACTCTCAACGTTTTATTATTCTGCCGTCTCATTCATCAGCAAAAAGTGAGTGACACGGAGGCAAAGGAAGGGTTGAGTGGAAGTAAGCCACACCACGCCTTCACTGCTCCTTCAAGCAGCAAGCCCAGCGTGCTATAACATGCCCAACACTCCTTACCGGCTGTGTGACCTCGGGCAAGTTTCCTAACCTCTCTGTGCCTTAGTTTCCTCCTCCATCAAATAGGGGGACTAACGGTAC
Source organism: Balaenoptera borealis (assembly GCF_965194805.1). Lineage (NCBI taxonomy): Eukaryota > Metazoa > Chordata > Mammalia > Artiodactyla > Balaenopteridae > Balaenoptera > Balaenoptera borealis. The sequence goes on from NC_138867.1 coordinate 160,032,756, forward strand.
CTACCCATTGAGGTTGAGCTCATATTTACAAAACGCCCAGAACCAGGCCTGGCGTGCAGCAGGAGCTCCGTGCATAGCGGCTGTCATCTGGTTGCTCTTAGGGCTCAGAGCACAGGCTTTGGACCTAGCAGACGTGGCACAGAGCCTTGTTCCTCCACGCACTGGTGTGACCTTGGTCAGGCAGATCACTTAATCCCACGAAGAGCCAGTTCCCTCATCTGTAAAGAAGTGGGTGGTGGGGCCCCCAAGGCACCCCAAACATACAGTAAGCACTCAACGTGACTATTGACTGAGGGCCTTAAAGAGGACCCCATGGAAACTGCCAGACCCATGCCCTGAGGCCTTGGCTCTCCCAGTGGTGGGTGCATGCTTCTCCCACCTTATTTGTCATGAAAATGAACACTGTTTTTGCAAAACTCCTGCAGGAAGCCTTTGCCCAGCTTGAAGGACAGAAAGAGAGCTCCATCTATGGACTTGGCCATGGGCGCCCATCATCCTGCCCCAGCCCTCCACCTTTCAAAGCAGACGCTGATGCAGGCAAACCCTCTGTGTTTACTTCCAGAAAAGTATGAGAAGGCCCTGAAAAAAATCATTTCTTTCATGAGCGGAGGGCTGAAGTTTGGTCATTTCGGCCAAATACTGGGTAGTACTGGTTTGTGGTAGAAAACAAAGTTATTTGAAGATAACACTCATATGAGTGGGCTCTGGGTAACTTGGCATCCTGAAATTTCCACCTCATAGCTTATTTTAGGACAACCAGAAATTAGGTCTGCTTGGAGAAGAGGGTCACCCCTGATTTTGGCAAAAGCGTAAGGCAAGGGGACAGACACTTGGTGGGTTGTGGCTGGCTCCCAGGACACTAGAGGGCCACTTCCCCTTTCTAAGTTCCTCCACTTCCCTTTCCTCAAAAAGGAGAGGGGACTTTGCACTGACCCAGTTTGCAGGATATATGTGAAACTGCCCTTCTGGGTGTGGCAGTTCCCCCAGATGCTTGGGTGCGGGATAAGCAAGGGTCTGGGTCCAGGGATCAACCCAGCCTTCAACACGCAGTCCCTCAAGTGCCAGTTCTTGGTGACCCTCAGGGAAAAGCAGCTAATGGCTGTACCTATCGCGGGAAACAAAGGAGGAGGGAGAAAGGGAGAATCTTCTGGAATTTCTAAACGTTTCTCTTCTCCCATCACTTCTCCTGGCTTCTACAGCACTTCCCCTGGGATTATGCCCATTTTACAGATGAGGAGATGGGTTTCGACAGGGAGGTGGAGCTGTCTGAGACCCGACAGCAGGGGAGTGAGGAAGCCTCAAACTGAATGCATGACTCCTGGTTCTAAATCTCACATTTTGTCCCAATCATCCCAACACAGGGCTGGTGCTCAGCAGGTATTTGCTGAAATGGTCACCATGCCTCACTGTCTGTCCCAAGGTCCTGGCTCACAATGCTCTTCTGGGCTGGTAGTAGTGGGAAGGTAGATATAGAAATAATGCCAGCATGAGACACCACACAGAGGGGTAAGGGTGCCCCACAGCCAAGGGAAGTGCTTCTGCTTCTGCTGACCTGTGAACTTGGGAAGTCAGAAAATGGGAGAATCACTATCGAAAATGAGATTGGCTGGGTTTTTCATTCATTAGTTCACACACACGATTGAACACCTGCTATAAACTTGGACAGTGAGGTAAATGATGAAAGATCCAACACCTGCCTTTAGTCTGGGAGATAGACAGGTAAACTGATGGTTAACCCAAGGAGGTTAAGTGTCTCAGCGGAGGGGCTGTAGGAGCCAGGAGGGAATCAGTAATCCTGAGAGACCTCAGAGACAGCTTCTCAGAGGAGGTGATGCCTGTACAGAACCTTGAAACACTTCAAAGTGCACAGCAAAGAAGGTAAAGGAATTTCAAGCAATGGGGATGACATATATATAGGTGCAAGTACAAGACAGAGCAGAGTAATGTGTGCATGAGGTGGTTCTGTGTGATAATTTGTACTATAAGCAGTAGTAGATGGTAATGGAAAAGGTCACTGACAGTCATTATCTGAGTCCTTACAATTGTCCTGTGAGCTTGATATTATTAACATATTTCACAGACGAGAAAACCGAGGTTCAGAGCGAGACTGAGCAAGGCTTCTCACTGAAACTGGGTCCTGACCCCTGGTGGCTGAACATATTATAGCACCCACATGTGAAAAGATATTCAAAGAACATTTATTTAAGAATGCTATTAGGACACTATTAACTGCCAGTAGCAGAAACCCAATTAAAAGAGGTTGGGATTGGTGGAGGTAGGGAACTAGCTTATAGAACTGAAGAAATCAAGAGTAGCTTCAAGTTGGATTCAGGAGCTCAAATGTCATCATAAATTTGTCTTTCTCCAGCTTTCAACTCAGTTTCACCCTGTGTTGCCTTCATTTTCAGTTAGAGTCTCCCCATGGTGCCACCAGGAGCTCCAAGCTTACATCTTACCATCTTAGTAGCCCCAATGGAAAATATGCCCCTTTCCTCCCGTTCCAACAGAAAGTTTTAGGCTTAAGTTTCATTGGCTGGATGGGGTCCTGTCTCTACCTCTGTACCCAGACCTGGAGCCAATGCAATGAATAAGGTAAATCTCACCTCACCCACATGGACAAAGAGTAGGGAAGTTTGGATCCCAAAGAAGAATCAAGGTGTTATTACCAAGAGAAGGGGGATTGATGATGGGAAGGTAAAAATAAGATGTTTACCATAAGCACTTACCGAATGGCAGACAACCTATTATGTGCTCTCCTAGAACCCCATTAACATCTCCGAGCCTCAAGTGTCAGAGCTCAGGGCAAAGATGGGCCATAAAGGAGTCCAGGAATATTAAACATACAAGTATCTCTAGACGTGTGTAATGTAATGAAGTCTACACAGTGTGGGAATCCAGCTTAGTGTCTCATCCCAACTTACATTTGGCATGAATGGGAAGCTAAGTAGAGGAGGAAGGTCTCCATACCACTAGACATTATTAAGTTAAATACGCATGGCAAAAAATTTTAATAAGAGGATGGAAATTCCATATGGTAAGGAGGAAAGAGAAGGAGAAAAAACAAAACAAAGCAAAAAAAAAAAAGACCGGAAATTTTAGAAAAGATGGGACAAATGTAGAACACAAAATCATATACAAGAAATTAGTCAAAATATATCAGTAATCACAGGACATATAAATGGAATAACCTGGACCAATTTAAAAAATGGAGATTGTCAGACTTGATTTTTTTTAAACCCAAACAAATATTTTTACAAGAGATAGACTCAAGGAAACAAAAAAGTTGAAAGTATAAGGAAGAGAAAATAAGATATACTAGGCAAATAATAACCAAAAGAAATCTGGGTAGCTATATTAACAGCAGACAAAGTGAACTGTAAGCAAAAAGTATTACTAAAGATAAAGAGGGTCACCATCTTTTGAAAAAAGATTCAATTCACTAGAAGGATAAGAATTCTAAACTTGTATGTACCAAATAAACCAGCTTCAAAAAGTAAAACTGACAAAGTAACATTGACAAAACTACAAAGAGAAATTAATCATTAACATCATAAGCAAACAATATTAAGACTAAAAGGGAGATATTATTATAGATTTTGCAGAGATTAAGAAAGATGATAAGAAGATCGTGGTCGATTTTATGCCCAAAACAAGGGAAAATTCAGATGCAGTGCACGAATTCCTAGCAACAGAACTTGCCAAGACTGACTTGGGAAGAAATAGAAAACCCGAATGGTCCTATAACCATTAAAAAATAAAGAAAGTGAATGAAACACCAGTAGTACTTGGTTTTGCCAAGGAGTTCTACCAAACACTCAAGGAACAGATTGTTTCAGTCCTGCTCAAACTCTTCAGAGGAGAGAAAAAGGGAAACTCTCCTGTTTATTTGATGAGGCCAGTAGAGCGTAGATTCGAAAACAAGTATGAGAAGGGAGGAGATAAAAATGAGAAACAACCCAGATGTCCACCAGCAGGCGAATGGATAAATAAATTGGAGTATCTTCCCATGATGGAATACTTTATGACTGTGAAAATGAACTACAGGTTCACGCATTGACAGAGTTTAATCTCAAAAGTATAATGTTAAACAACAACTAAAAAAAGGAAGCTACAGAAAAGAATCCTAAAACATGGTTCCATTTATATAAAAGTAAAATGCCGGCAGAACAACACAGTATATTATTCAGGAGGACATACATATTTGCTGAAACAAGTCAGGGACTGGTAAATTCTGTTTCTTAACCTGAGAGGTGGTTACACTTGTATTCATTTTAATATTCTTTAATATTTTAAGCCACACATATATGTTTTTTATATAGCCTCTTTGATGTATTTCATTTAAAAATATTTAATGACACAATCTCCATGTAGCAAAAAGATATGTCTGAGTAGAGGAGTTATTTGAGATGTTTATTTTCTTCTTTTTGTTAGTCTCTATGTTCTGAATTTTTTACTATGAACATGTGATACTTCCATAATAATATTATTTTAAATGATTTTACAGCCTTTTAGAAGAAGGGAGGTAATTTCCTAGCCTCGAGCTAGCTTGTCTTTGATAATTTCACTAATCTACGTGAAAGTCACTTTATCACACTTCAGGCTCCATCTGGAATGTTAATCCAAGGGTAGATACCTGCCTACTTGATCAAATATGTACACTGCTGGCGCGGAGAAGAACCGGAGCCTCTGAAGTGCAGGGGTGTGACCTGGAGGTCCAGGTGAGGGCAGGTGTTCTGGGGACGGTGGGGCTGGCCAAACCCACGAGAGAGCTTGGGCCATGCAAGGCCTCCAGCACTGGCTAAGCCAGAACACACCATGCACTGAAGGAAGCTTGGGTGTTGGCTGTGGGTGCTGGCTGTGTCGTTGTTCACAAAGCCTTTACAAAGGCAGGCATCCAAATCTACACCTCCCCTCTGATGGACCCTAAGGGGAAGCATGATGCTTTTCTCTCTCTCCATGTGGAAGGGAGTGAGTTCGATTCCTCTGGCAGCCAGAATACCTTAACAGATGATGGCTAGAGCTGAGGCCAGGCACGAGTTTCATGGGACATCCGGAGGACCCACAGTGAGTCTCAGGGCCAAGCAAGGGCTAGCTTCCAGCCTGAAACTGGACGAAGAAAACTACTGCTCCAGCCTAGGCAGGGAAGCAAGAAACTAGGTGGCATCCATTGCCTTAGACAGAGCTAAAGCCAGATTTTGTCCTGCCCTGGAGCTGCAGAGACCCCAGGCAGAGTGTCTAGGGACACCAAGCAATGCTTAGCTTCTCCTGCATTGGGGCCAAGCGTGAGCCAGGATGGGCCAGGGCTTGCAAGGACACTCCTCAAACCACACTTGCTTGCAAATCCCCTTCCCTGTGCAGCCCATAATCCTCTCCCAACTGCATTATATACACTTAAATCTCTACACCACCTGGCTGTTTTCACTGAAATATATTTATAAGACTTTATATCATCACCATAAATGGAAATGCAGTATCGCTTGTGGAAAACAGAAAGTACTTGTGATCATAGAAACAATGACACAAAACAATGCCACCCAAGTTTGGCCAGATCCCATTGCCTGATTAAAGCTCTGAGCCTGTCCCCACTCCAGGTTATAAAGGGACACCTGCGTGTTGAGTACTAAAAACACAGGCCCTCCACACTGAGGCTTTTTCTCTTGACCTCAGAAGGCTTGAAATAAAAACGATGAAGGAATTCTTACTCACTGAAAGTATCAGAAGGAAAAAGCAGGTCAGCTGTCTACATCTTAGCAGGCAACAGGGCAAAGGAATTTTGTATAACCAGATACAGGGGAAGTCTTCATCCTTCTGAAAATGTATGTCAAATACTTTGTTAAAAACTTTCCTCCCAAGTGTTTGGCTAACTTACCTTCAGTGACCTTCAATCAGCTTGACTCAATGGACACAACTGAGGGCCTACTATGCGCCGGCAGCCACTTAGTAGGGGTTTGAAAGGCAAGCGCCTTGCCTTCAGGGACCACACATTCTAATGGAGAGACAGACGCATTCACAACTGATTTTAATGCAAGGGTGAATAAATCTTTGTGTCTTCTTCTCCCAGCCTTCCCCCAACTCATGCAAAACATGATGTAGGTGTTCAGGCATCATTTTATTCAGACACAGAAATAGCAAACATTCATTGGGCTCCTACCATGAGCCAGGCAATGTGTGGGATACTTTTAAACATATTTTATAACACTTAATCCTTTCAAGAATCGGAAAGGTGGTTATTTTTACCTCCACTTAAGGTTCAGAGAGGTTAAGTAACTTGACCAAGGGTACACAGCATGTTAGAAGCTGATTTGGGGTTTGAAAGCAAGTCTCCTGAATGCTCCCCATTGTGGGTTAAGGGAACAAGTCCCTGTTGCACGTGGGAGGTTCCCCGCCCCATACCACCCCACCCTTCCCAGCTCCCGGCTTAGAAGAAGCAAAGGCCAGAGGCTAGGTCTGGCCCTACTGGCCTTGCTCGGTGGTCACCTCGGCCCTAACCTATGCTTGTGTCTCCCCAGGAAGCCAGCGATGTCCTGCACCCTGTGCTCCAGCAATCTTCTGAGCTGCTGCAAGAGCCTGTGGGCGCTTAGATTCCTCCAGAGACACGTGGGAGGCCCCTTGGAGGAGCAGCCGGGAAAGCCACTGTCTGAGGAGCTGCTAAGGACACTGGCCCAGGAATCGGTGAGGATGCTGCCCTCCGAGGCTGTCTAGACCCAGCCCCAGGACGCTGAAGATCCTGCTTCTGGTCACCAAAATTTGACTCCTGGAGCCACTAAGGACCCAGCAGCCTCCCCAAACCACCGAGGACACACCCTAGCCTCAGTCTGGGGACTCCCAGGGCACATGGTGGGTGCTGGGGTCCTCTGGCCTCGGATGGAGCAGACTGCTCTGTGCTCAGACTCCCCTGGGTCTGGGTCTGCTGAATCCCATGGGTTCAGAGCTCACGTTGGTGCTGGCCCTGAGTCACGGGCAGAGACGGTGGGACTTTCGGGGATGCGCACACGGGCGCGTACACGGAGGTGTATGTGCAGACACACGCCTGCCCTCTGAGCACGGCAGAGGGTTGTTGCCATGAAGCATTGGCCTCTCACTCCCTCGTGGGTTCTGCGGGATGAAGGGAGGGAAGGGAAGGGAAAGGAAGGACGTTAGCCTTTAATGAACACCTACTGTGTGCCGAGTACACATGAGCTCATGCCGCATGAGCTCACGTCATCCTCGTTACATGTGGCAGGGATGGTTGACCTGTCTTTACAGGAATGGAGACTGAGGCTCAGAGAAGTAAGGGGCCACTCAACTAGAAAGTGTGCCTGGCACATAGGAGGCACTTGAGAATAGTTGTTAAAGGAAGGAAGGAACAAACAGACGAATAGACAAATGAGAGGATGGGTAGAAGCTCTTGACACAACACTACACTGCCTCTCAGGAGAGGCCACGATATTTCCTTGACTCAGCCGACCCTCCTGCTAGCGAGGCTTAGACCCGGAGCCTGGGGGGTCCCTTCATGCTGCAGTTCTGACCCTCTCTGGTGCTTTCCATCAACAAGGAGTGGCATGGAGCAGACTTGCTGGGGAAAGTGTGCGGGGCCACAGGGAGGAACAGGGAGAGGTGGGGTGGTGAGGACATGACAGGCGGGGGTGGGGAAGTTGGCCCCGCTGCACTCTCTGCTGGATGCGGGACTGTGGGCGTGGCGGCGGACACCTTGGAGCAGCTCTTTACTCCTCTGCCCCAGGGGCTACGCTCCCCTTTCCTATTTTCAGGGTTGTTGAAGAGGCCCAAGGAGGTGGAGCCCCAGAGAGATAAGGGTGTTCCTGGGCTCTCCTCGCTGACCGCTGCCCCTCCCTGAGCCCACTCTTCCCTTGGTTCCAAGAACCCCTGTTGTGGTCCCCCTCCCCATCCACCCATGCCTTTTCAGTCCCTCTTTCAGCCCACCATTCTCTCCCCAGCCACCACATGTGCTGTTCCCCAAGGCTCAGTCCTGAGTCTTCTCCTCTCACTGCGATTTCTCGCCCTCTGTGGCCTCGTCTCCACCCTCTGAAGGTACTAGGAGACTTATCTCTAAGGAGATTACTCACACATGTGTACCTGGAGCCCAGGCTCCTTCTGGGAGCCTTTGACCGGCTTTCAACCTCACCCTGAGCATGTCCACAGCTGCACCTTGACCATCTCCCTCCGCCTGCTCCTCTCCCAGGGTCCCCCTTCTCGGACAGAAGCCCTGCCATTGGCTTCAAAGGTCAATCTTGGCATCAACTTTCTCCTGGCTCCGCATGGTCCATCCTCTTGTATCCTAGCTCCCACTTGTATCCACCGTTTACCTGGTTCTCTCCACCTGCCTTGTCATCACTCAGTCCCACTGCCATCCCCTCCAACAGGACAATTGAAACAGCTTCCCGTATTCCCCACTGGCCTACCCCCAGCCCACCCTCCACCCCACGGCCACACTGGGCTGTGCAAAATGCAAACCCATACAGAAAACCATCTTTCCCACAGCCCTCAGGCCCCGCGTGGTGGGCTCTGACATGCCTTCCAGCCTCCTCTTGCCCCACACTCCCTTCCATCTCTTCATCCCAACCCTACCGGCCTTCTCCTTTGGGTTTATTTATCTCACTACTCCTTCCAGCTACCAGGCCACACACAGAGCTGCTTCCATGACTTGAAAAGCTCCTCTTGCCCTTTCAGCCATAGGATCTCAGCCAAAACGTCACTTCTTGAGGGAGTCTTTTTTGACCCTCCCTATTGGGTCAGTCCTCCCACCCATACCCCCAGAACTGTCCTTGGAAGCCATGGGCATGGTTGTCATTTACAGTCATCTGTGTGGTTCCCTGACCCCTGTCCGTCTCCCCTACTCAGGAGGTCATGAGTCTTGCCTGTTTCTGTTGACCATTTTATGTCTAGCCCTTAGAAGACTGTTTGGCCTATATAGTAGGAGCTTTAAGCAGTTTATCTGCCAATACACCTGAAGGCACAATTTGCCCCAGTGCAGTGGCCCCCAGAGATGCTCAGTCTCTTGGCTGGATTCCTTCTGGAAACCCCAGAATCCCCTTCTTGGAAATTTCCCCAAGAGTCTGAGACAGGTGAATCTCTAAGTCATGGCCAAGTAGATAGAGCATAAGACTGGTCTGGCTGATCACAGACTCAGCTGGTCAGGGCTGAGGTCAAGGTGCTCACATGCCACTTGCCACTGCAGGTCTGTCTCTAGCTGCCCCTGCCCTCCTGGGGGCCTCCTGGAGCCCCTGCTGGCTGCAGAAGTGAGGCATATGCTCCCTAGAGGAGAACCATCTGTGGTGGGCCCCCAAATCCATGTTTTGTGTTACCATCATGTTCCAATAAAGCTATCAAAACAGATGCTGCCTTGCGGTTTTATTTTTTAACTTCCTGGTGAGGAAATACTTCCCAAACTTCATCATATGGTGTGTCTTGATTTAGAAAAAGAATTATCATAAAATGTTGGGGTAAAGGCCAACTGGGAAATTGCCTTAAAAGGTGAAAGAGTTTTCAGGTAATTAGGTCTCATCTTGAAATGCCCTGTTAGAAATGAGGGACGGGCTGATCATAAACATCAGATCTTCTTCCTGCTCACCTAGTGAGCCAGGTACATGGTAGGCACTCAGTGTTTGTGGAATGGAATATTTCAGAAATTGTCCGATGCAGAGATGCTTTTGGTAGGTGGGAGAAAAAGACATCTTTAAAATGGAAAACTTGTCAATCGGGGAAGTCTTCCACAGTCACGAGTAGGTGGGTGAAGTGTAAGTAAAAAACCAGGTCAAGGAAAAAATTCGTCGATTCTGTGCAAGGAATGATTCCCAAAGGCACCCATGAAAGGGTTTGGAAAATGGAGGGAGTTGACCAGTGTCAAGGTCACCATTTGATAACGGCAGTGTCGGCGGTGAGCAGTGTCCCCTGGGGTGGAAGGAGGAGGCTGTAGGAGGCTGTGAAATCTTGAACTTTGGGCCTTGCAGAAGGAGGCACCAAGACACACCTTGATGAATTTCCATAGGAGGCAGAGAAGAGATCATGAGTCATCACAATCAAAGCTTACAGGAGCTGATCTGCCAGAAATGGATTTTGATATATTTCAGGGCAGAGAAGACAAAGCATATTAAGAGGTCCTTGGGGAAGATGAAAGTAGTAGACCGATGGAGTCATTAGATGATGTCAAGCAGTTCTATGTAGGTGGTATAAAAAGGATGGGGACGTGTCCCCTGAATGATCACTGTGCGTGCAGTGAATATCGGGGCACCCAGCCAGGGCTGGAAGCCTGGGAACCACAATTTCCAGAATCCTGTTCCAACAGGTTCATCTTCCAGCAGTGGGAAGCAGAGGAGAAGCAAAACCATTGTTGCCAAGTAGGCCAAGGGGGGAGGGACATGAGGAGGGGAAGTAGGCCCAGGTGGGTACAAGGGGCTACCGCAGGAGTCTTGGAGTAGAGAAGTTCTAGAGGGAGCTGCACTAGGGAATGTTGTCTCATCCTGTGAGTAATGGGAAGACTTTGAAAGGCCGTCATCAAGAGGGGACTAAAATGATGAGGTCTGTACTATAAAAAGATCTTTCAGAGTCCAGTCTGGGGAAATCCACTGAGGGGGCAGCAGGTAGAGGCGGAGTGAGTGCAGGCAGCTCCATTGCAGGGGTGGGTTGACAGCTGCATCTTATTAGGATCTACTCCAGACCCTACAGCAGACTTCAGGCTACAGGCTGGGAACCCAAAGGAATCAGACCCTCCATGCCCTCCAGAGAGACAGGCATTACCAGGGAATGAGAGAAGGAATGGGACATGGGGACCAGTGCTGGGGTCGCTCGGGGGGGAAAGTGTGGGAGGTGTGTGTGTGTGTGCGTGTGTGTGTGGAGTGTGGAAGGATGTGGACCAAAGCAGCGTGAACTTCTAAGAGGAAACATTCCTGGTGCACATCGGGCTGTGTTTAAACGCAGGGTAGAAGTGTGGCAGGTGGTGGGAATGCTCGGAGCCAGGATGGAGGGAATCCACTTGGCATCTCATCTCAGCTAAGCCACTGACAGTCAACGCTTGGCTGATCAGACGCCATCTGGAGCTTTGGGGGAGAGTTTATCGTCTTCACTGTCCATTTTAGGGGGCTCTTTCCAGGTCACTCAAGCAAGGAATGACAGCCTAGGACACACTTCGCCCACCTCAATTCCCAAATCCCACCAGAATTCCAAGCATTCCAGTGATAATTCAGGAGCCCTCAATGGCCACCAACAGCCCACAGGATGACTGGGAAAAGGCTCCCTTCGCCTTGCCAGCAGCCCTACGGGGCTCATAATTTTGTGATTTTGGAGGCCATTGCGCCATGACCCCAACCTCCCCATTCAGGGTCACGCAGAACAACGTGTTTCTCACAGCCTGAGATGCCACCGTGTGAGTCAGAGCACCGGCCTGGCTGGACCTCGGCCCTCACCCCCTGGGGCTTTGCGAAGGCTCTCATGTGCCCGGTGGGCCGGGCAGCATTCCCAAGGAAACAGAGCCCCAGAGGCTGTGCTATTCCCGGATAAACCTGCCCTTCACTTTCAACTGACAATTACCAGCCCTTTCACGCATCTAGACGTTACGTCAGCCCCTCCACAGGCACTGGTCCAGTTTTTCCACTGGGCACAGGCAGAGGTTAAAATCCCCACCGCCTGGGGCCTGAACAGGGACAGGGCCCACCCCAAGTTAGAAATCCAAGTGACGTGGTTTCCAGCCCAGACCTACTTGTCTCCAAAGTCCAGACATTTTTTTAATCATTCATATTATGAAATTAATTTGTAAGGATTAAGCAATAATCAGACACAGCCTCTTTTCAAAATTGTGACACTACAGAGAAAGCCAGAGTTCCCTGGACCACCCCTGCCCATCCTTTTCCTCTAGTGATTTCCAAGGCAACCACTGCTAACAGGTTTGCTGTATGGTGTTTGGTTCAGTTTTGCTTGGTTTTCAACATAAAAGTTATACTGCACCTCAGGAACTGAACTCAGTAATCTGTCTTCAAGGGTCAACCATATTAGCACATAAAGGGCTCCTTCCTTATTTTGTCCCATGGTATCGGTACCCACAGTTCATTTAGCTGTTTCCCCTAGCCATGGACATCTGAATTGCTTCTAATTTCTAGCTATTTAAATAATAATATGCTTTTCCATTATAGGTTATTACAAGATATTGAATATAGCTCCCTGTGCTATACAATAGATCCTTGTTGTTTATCGATTTTATATATGGTAGTTTGTATCTGTTAATCCCAAACTCCTAATTTTTCCCTTGCCTGACCCTTTCCCATTTGGTAACCCATAAATTTGTTTTCTATGTCTGTGAATGGTGTTTCTGTTTTGTAAATAAGTTCATTTGAATCACTTTGCTGTACACCTGAAGCTAACACAACATTGTAAATCAACTATACTTCAATTTAAAAAATAATAATATGCTGACCATCTGAAACAATGTTTCCTTGTGCACACCTGCAAGTGGGTTCTGTTGTTATTGGGGGTGGTGCGTGTGTGTGTCCGTCTGTCTGTGCACGTGTGTTTAGCATACCTACAAGTGTAACTGTGGATATGGAACATATGTGTTGCTGAATGGCCCTCCAGAGAGGCACAGCTCGTTCAAGCTCCCACCAATAACACTAGGCGGGGCCTGGCTCCCCAAAGCCCCACCATCCACTTGTGCCTTTTCTACCATGCCCTCTGGCTTCTTTCATCTCTGAGAAATTAGAATATTCCTCCTAGAGATGCCCTACCTCCAGTCAGTGCAGGCAGGTCATTTAGGTAGAAGAAATTTTCAGAGACCCCCTTGGGTTCGCCCCAGGTTTCCCATGAGCTCTGCCAAGCCTTGCCTTCCTCCTTGGGGTCTCTTTAGCGGAGGGCAGCCTTGCCGAAGCCACACCACTGGAGAGAGGTTGTATCAGTTCACAAGAGCCACGGTAGTGCTGCGTAACAAACATCCACAAACACTCTCAGCATATGACAGTAACATTTATATAACTCATGAAGCTGTAGGCTGGCTAACAAGGATGGGCTCTGCTGGGGTTGTTCATCTTTGCTCCATAAGTCTCTCTTCTTCTCTTGGGACCAGCAGGCCGACCCAGGCATGTTCTTCTCACAAAAATAGCAGGGACACAAGAGAGCAAGCCCGAGAACACAAGTGCATTTCAGACTCCTGAGCATCTTGCCTGCAAACATACCATTAACCAAAGTAAGTCTCATGGGCAAGTCAAGGACGGAGTGAGTATATCTACCCCTCCCACGGAATTGAGGTGGAGTGAGGGATGAATGTTACTGGATGACCATCTAATGCACTACAGTGGCAGAGCCTGGGTGGGAACTGAAGTCTGCCTGACTCCAAATCTCGACATCCTCAGGATGGAGGAGACCTGGGTCTCTCAGGTGATTGGAAATTCCCTGGAGCTCCCTAAATCTCCTACTCCTCAATATTACATTTGCTTCCAGCCTCCTACATACCTTATGCTCGTTCTTTACCCTGGCCTACAGCAAGATCTTTAAGACTCAAATCTGGGCCTTGGTATTGCCTGGCTGAAAACCCTTCAGTGCTCCACCACCACCATTTCTACTGCTCCCTCAAATTATCATCACTTGAGCAGGGCATTCAGGGCCACACCATGGTCTGGCTCTGCCTAGTGGTCCAGGCTCATCTCGTACCTCTCACCCTATGCTCCACCCTCCCCATCCAGCCCAAGGCCCTAGCCTCTTGCACAGTCTCACTCTATGACTATGTCCCCTGCAGAGTTCCCTTCCCAACCTGAAGAATTTCCCTTAGCCATACTTCAAATTTCAGCTTCGGCATCACCTCCATTTCAAAACTATCCCTGCGCCTTCTTAGAATAGCTTATCACTTTCTTCCTGGTGCACGCCTCTGTCACAGGACACATCTCACTCATCCCAGGGGTTCCCAGACTCGGATGCCCAGTGGGGCCACCTAAGTTCACTGGTGTAAGACAACAGAAAAGGGCACCCTGGTGGTTTTTGACCAACATTCCTGCAGTTGGTCTATGCCCCTGCCATACTAATTATATATATTCTGAGTAACACCCCAGCTGAAAGGGGCTGCAGCACCTCCGTGCACAGTGATGTTACTTTTTGGGGATGTGGGGCCTGATTCTATTTTATAAGAGAAGCCATAAATCTGGATTTCTATTAGTAATTTTCAATGAATTAATATTTGTAAAGATCTCAGAAAAGTGCTGGGCACATAATAAATATCGCAGAAGTATTAGAATAAATGAATGAATAGATAGATTGATAGATAATAGAAAGATAGATAAATAAGATAGAGAGACAGATAGATGATAGATAGATAAATAAATAGATAGATAGGCATATCTATCTTTGAAATAGATCTTAGAGAGATCTTTGAAAAGATAGCAAAAATTTTTAAAAACACTGTACAGGCAAAACCAAGACTTTTCACAGGCCACATTTGACCAGAAGGCCCAGTACTTGGCCTCAGATACAGGAGAAGTGCCCTGTTTCTCTGCAGGAAACCTTGGAGGAAAGAGCAGGGATATGGCATGTAGCTTCCCACTCAGAGCAGACATCACTGAGGATGTCCCCATCACCCACACTCCCAGCCCTTCCTGCTTCCCTTCTCCCTCTGGGTGAGGTGGTGAGGGTGGGGAGAGAGCAGAGGAGAAAAATCATGGAGAGAACGTGAATTGCTTCTGTCTTGAAAAACGTTTCTCTGCAGTGCTTGAGAGATCCAAAGAGCCTCCTGGTCCTCCAAAAGGGTCTTCGATGTGCTCTCTCCTCCTATCTCCATGACCAGCAGCCTGGATCAGGCCTAGCTGTGCTTTCTTGGGTTCCAACTAGCTTTGCAGTCTCACTTCTCTCCTCCTCTAATATGTCCGGCCACCTTGTTGTACCCACAAAGGATGAGTAGATCATGGTCTCAGTCTGGCTTTGAAATCTGGTTGTGTGAACAAGTTACTTTACCTCCTTGCACACCAGGGTTGCTGGAGATCATGCTTGCAAGGTGCTTAGAAAAATGCAATAAAAGAACTTAGATATTAATACATACTCAAAAAACATCAACCATTGTTACCGCTAAAAGGCAAATCATCCTCGGCACTCTTGTGTTTAAGCACCTGTGTGGCTTTCATCACCTGTGGATACAGACCAGGCTACTTGGCTTGGCATTCTCAACACTGCCTGATCTAAGCCATGCTGTCCCTTGGTGCTCCCATCTGGACGTAGGTTCCAGCCATGAGATGTACACACTCTACCCTGAATGGCTGTGCATTCTTGCTTTGTCAGTTCTGAGCCTTCCAAGTGCTGAGACCTGACAAGCTACCCCTTCCCCAAAGTTGGGGAAATCCCCCACCACCCTTGGAACTCAGTCCAGGATGTGAGACCAAGTCAGGGCTGCCCTGGGTATCCAATATCTCATAGAGATTTAAGGATGAAGATCATTCTGAGTTTACTTCAAACCCTTCTCCCTGGGATCCAGTGTGCATCTGATCTAGTGGGCTGAGCCAGACAGGACAATGAGACTGACAGACGCAGTCCTTTCTGACCCTCATTTCCTCATCCGTGAAATGGTGGTGCTGCATACATTTTCCTTTATGCTGTTTCTAACCTAAATGGCCTTTTTAAGAGAAGGCCCCTTTATTGTTAACTGAGCCCCTTTTTTTCTGTTTAGCATCTGGATGAATCTGAAAACACATTTATTTGGGAGAAGAATTTGGAGTTCCTGAGGCACAGTCTGGGGTGGCAGATGGTGAGGAGGAGGGACGGGAAAAGAGGAAAGAGACAAGAGCCACCAAGACGGGAATCATGCACATTCCCAAAATGACACTTCAAGGAAAAGGGAATGCCTAGTGTTCATGTTATTTTGGGGAGCATTAATGTGATGTAAACCCTTCTCCACATCTCCTCCTCCAAAAAGATCTCCAGAAGAGTCCACTGTCCTTGTGCATATTTCGTATGAGTGGCTTTTGGGGGGAATCTGGGAAGGGAGTGGAGTTTCACACCTGGGTCCATGTAGAACATAACAGAAGGGACCCTAGAGGAGGTAGGTACCCAGAGACAGAGGAGACTGTAAGCATCTGAGAGCCTGAGCCCTTCGGGAAGTCACCAGAGTCTTGGGGAGGGCTGTGGACTTCTTAGAGGGTAGTGAATGAGTGGGATCAAACCAACCTTGTCCAGATCTCAAGGGATTGGGAGACCTCAGATGTCATTTTGGTTACACAGTGTTCATAAAATCTACCTTGTAGGTTTAAGAGATATGATGAAAAAAACCATTGATGAATACACTGAGACAATTATCTGAAGTGGATTTTTCTCATGGTTACACCCTCCAAAAAATGGCTGCCTCATAATGCTAGACACAACATGATGAAATTTCTAATTTGAAGAGCAGGCCTCACAAGCATAAAATGCTAAAGCACCAGGTGGATCTAAGCAGGTGTTTCAAATGGTCTGAAAAAGTTTAGACTCATATTACACGTGGGAAGAGGAGATGAGAGGGTCCTCTCAGTTCTTGGAGCCTGTCTCCACTGAAACAGGTCACTAAAGACAGTCTCAGCCCAAGCTGAACTATGGTTTGAGCCAGGCAGGCAGGGTAGGGAGCTCTGAAACACCATGGAAATAAGCCTCAAATATCTTCACTCTGATACCCAGACCATTCTTTTCTCTTAGATGGCAAAATGTGCATTGACCCCTACACTTGCAACAAAGTAAATGTCACCCTCTTTTGGAATTAAAAAAAAAAATCTCTTGCTGTGCTGATCCTTCTCTGGGTTTTCAATTTTTTAAATTGAGATATAATTCACATACTATAAAATCCACCCTTTTAAAACATACAATTCAGTCCTTTTTAGTATATTCACAAAGTTGTGCAACCATCACCACTGTCTAATTCCAGAACATTTTCATCAGCCCAAAAGAAATCCCATGCCCACTGGCAGTCACTCCCCCAGTTCTGACAACCACTCATCTCCTTTCTGTTCTCTATGGATTCGCCTATTTTGGACATTTTGCAGTATACGCGTGCAGTTGGAGAGCACTTGGTGCCCACAGTGATATCTGCTGAAATTTAGAAGCTCAGTCATTTCTGCTGCTTACCAATAAAAATCACACTACTTACCAATAAAAAAAAAATGTATTACCTAAAATTAAAACTCTTTGCTCTACCTCCCACTAAGTTATTTGATTTAGATACTCCCCAAAGGAACCTGAGGAAGGAAACATGATCACAAAAAAAAAAAAAAGGAAATGTTTAGCTGAATACTTTCAGAACTGACTCTGCTGGGATGATGAACAGGAAGGAGTAAATGACTTTCTTCCTGTATGTAGTGTTTACTAACAGAAAAATCAGTTTTCCCCTGACCCATCTGCATAAACGTGGAACAGAGATTGAAAGACATAGATTTGAAGGGGTGCCAAACTATTGACCTGCCTGGGTACCCCCTCATCTAGGTCCAGCCCTGACCGTGGCAAAGACTTGCTCAGGAAACCCCTTTTCTACTGTTAAGAAAATTCATTCAGAACTTGGGAATAAAGCTAAAGGGTGACAACATGTCCTTTGAATGCCATATGGGAGTGTACATAGCAGGTCTGACTGGGATTACTTGATTCTCTAGGGGAACGTTCCTTTGTTTGATTTACTATTTACTATTGATTAGGGACCAGACTCTGAAAAGTTACCTAACTTGTTTAAGAGTGCTAAGTTGCAAATAATTTTCTTTTGGACCAGGAGAAATGCAAAGGATTTCTGTACAGTAGAAAAGATAAGGCCAAAGGTTATGGTTTATTGTTCTGTGGGACACCAGCCAGTTTTGCGTCTGATTTAGCAATTTCAAGATTCTTCCTTTCTGGATATATAGCTGCTTCTCAGATACTTCTTTGAGCTGATTCTAAATTCCTTCTTGTTCCCTCATTAATGGGTTAAATTAATCTGTCACATGTTGACTATACATTTGTGTGTCATGTTTTTAATCTTTCGAAAATTATACTTCAACAAAATGTTAGGTTTCTAACCACAGTCAGTGAGAATTAATGCTGCTGAAGTGTCATTCTATCCACTGGACACCCTGAGCACAAGCACTTCCAAGATGTACAAAGATATTTGGGACCTGAAAAAAATTCAGAGCCTCCAAAATATGAAAAGAAAAATGTAAATTAAAGAATCAATAAATGCTTAGTTAAATACCTACAAAATACAATATTTTAAATGTCTATATAAAGTATAGCTTATCATCATAGATCACCTCAACTCATGATTATATAGAAATTATTTTTAATATGGGATATTCTCCGTGGTCACAGTTTCTGTTGTCGGGAATCCCTCAAGACAAAAGAGGAAGGCATATTCTGTGTGCCGGTTTCACCAACTGTAAAATGGAAATAAAAATAGCTATGTACTTGGAGACAATCTCTTAGCGGGACAGCTGGTCCCACCTGCCTTATTTCTAAGATGAGATTGATTCTAGGCTACAGAAACCCAGGTCCTCATGCCAAACCCACCTGGGATTCCCCAGGATCTGGTGGGAGAGGGTGGGCACAATTTATGCCCTCCTGTGACTTCCTACATCTCCAGGCCACTATGTCATCTCTCTCTGTCAGTTGCCATGCTTCAGGGCCTCTGGGTTAGCCTGGGGTCATGATGCACGTCAGCGGTCTGTCCTGGCAACAAAACCCAACTCCCCCTCTGCATAACCCACCAAACTTCATGGGAAAGCATTCTAATAGGAGGCTCCTTCTACTACCTGGTGACAACAGCCATCCAACTAATTTGGTTTCATAGAATCTTTGCTGCAGGCCGTGAGGACCTGGCACTAAGAAATACTCAGAATATTCTGGTTTTGAGCTGTCTTCTGGGTAATCCATTCACCACTGGTAACCATGGTAACCCTTAGGGGCAAAGAAGAGGTCTCAACAGGGATTTCATGTCCTCACGTCCACAAGGTCGGGTCATCAACTAATTTTTTTAAAGATCCTCATTTCAATGTTTGATAATCTAGAAGTATCGATTTTGATCCGCCATGGACAGAAAGTAACATTATAAATAGCATTACCATCTGTTTCAAGCACAAGAAACTGAACCACACCAAAATCACTCTGAACAGCCATGGAGTGGAGGTTAAGGCTCCCATTCCCACTGTTCTGAAATTGTGGTCTGGCCCACCATATCACTGTTGACAAAGCCAGATTCTATTTTGACCCAAGATAGGAGGAGAAAGCAAATATGCAAGCCATGGGTTTCAAGGTTTTTACTAAGAAGAACCCCACTCCTCTCTCAGCCTCAAAACCTTAAGATCTGAATTCCTGCTCCAGTTCAAGTCCTAAGGAAACTTTGGGGCTTGTCACTTACTCATTTGTACCTCAGTTTCCCCATCTGTAAAATGGGAGTGGCCATTAGTGTAAGGATCAGGTCATGATTGAATGAGATAATGTCTACACAGTACCCAGCACCTATTTGGTACCTAGTAAATATTTGCTTTATAAGTCCCACAATTTTAAAGTAAATAACTATTTCACATGTCACCAATTGAAGATAGTAAAGGTTTCTAGGTTTAAAATAATTCTGTAGTTTGATGAGTGATGAAGATATACTAACCTGGGAGACTTACTCCACATCTTATCAACATATGAAGATGTTTTCAGACCCCATCTTAAATGACTCTATTAGTGTTGAATTCAATTGCAGTTCACCAGCTGGCATAATATTACTGCTTGCAGAATATGTTTAAATATAAACATTCATTAGTTTTGATTTTGCAGTCTTATTTTTATATTCTGGAATAATATGAGGCAGAAGCTACACGGGGGAGGGTGACGAACAAGTGAGAAGGGCAGGAAGCGCTGAGCTGAAGGTTATAAACTGCAGCAACTGCTGTAGGAGCACTCATGGAGTTGTTTAAATATTTAACCAACGCTGAAATAGAATGTGACTTGCAAAGAATTGGAAAGGATTGAAATCCTTTATTTGGCAAGATCAGATCAATCCTCCTCCTTCCAACCAGTGGTCTCCAAAAACAAAAGTGACATGCTATTAGGAGAAAATGTAAATGTTTCACTTTTGCACATTGCTGAGTTAAGGCTGCTGGGTTCGCTCCTGCTAAACTTGTTCTTCCGTCTATTTAGTCTATTTCTTGCCCTGGCAGGCAGCTATCAATCATGGCTGCCCAAACCTGTGAGCACCCCCTCCCTTTTTTTGTAGTATCCTCTGTTGTGAATTTCTCCTGCCCAATGGAGAATGCAAACATCTGCCTTTGCCTCGGATGCAGACATGTGACTTAGAATTTCCCAATCAAAGGCAGTAAGAGCCTTTGATTTAAAAAGAAGCTCTGTCGGGAATAAAGACACAGACCTACTAGAGAATGGACTTGAGGATACGGGGAGGGGGAAGGGTAAGCTGGGACGAAGTGAGAGAGTGGCATGGACATATATACACTACCAAATGTAAAATAGATAGCTAGTGGGAAGCAGCCACATAGCACAGGGAGATCAGCTCGGTGCTTTGTGACCACCTAGAGGGGTGGGTTAGGGAGGGTGGGAGGGAGACGCAAGAGGGAAGAGATATGGGGACATATGTACAACTGATTCACTTTGTTATAAAGCAGAAACTAACACACCATTGTAAAGCAATTATACTCTAATAAAGATGTTAAAATAAATAAATAAAATAAAATATAAAATAAAAAGAAGCTCTGTGCAAAAAGTGGTGGGTTCAGGCAGCAGTGCATCAAGCTGGTGGGCGGGACGCAGTCACAGCTCCAGCCAGCCAGTTCTGCCACAAATCTGTGAGCTTTCTAATAACCCCTGTGCTGATAAATCCTTTCCTGCCTAATACCCAGCTCCCGGCATGTAATAGGTACTCAGTGAATTCTCACTGAATGAGGGTCTGTCGAACCAAAACCTCTGCTGGGCACAGCTTTTCAAGAACCCGCACGCATGCTTGGGGGAGAAGGACTGGATCTGCTTCGAGTTATGTCTTCCCTGGTTCACTGAGAAGGCAGGGGCTGTGCCCTTCAAATCCTTGGTTGCCTGGGCCTGGCAAGAGCTTGGCACAGAGTGGATCCCAATGAATATTGAATCAGGGAGGAGGGAGCAGATGTGTGGCACCAGCTCTGACCCTGGGCTGGTATTTTTTCATGACCTCTATCCTACCTTTCATTCCTGTCTCTCTGGGGTGGCTTTTGCTCAGGTGTATCCCTGGGGGTACCTCATCCATCTGAGAAGGTTGGAATGAGGGTCTCTCCCAAGATCACCCATGGATGCCAAGCAAGAGGGCCCCCACTGTGGTTCCTGTGCTTTGGAAAATCCTTCTTTGGCCCTCCAGCTGCACCTCCCGGGGTCATGAGTCTGTCGGGCCAAGAGGATGTGCTCACAGGAACCCGCTCCTCCCTTGTAAAGCACGCTTGGAGGAATTAGATCCCTGGATCTCCTCAGCCACATGGTGCTAAAGCCCAGTTCTAGGTCCTGTGCAGCCCTTGCGCCAGATCTAACCTCGAGAGGGCAGACTATGCACTATATACATGGCTGGGCCCCGGGGGGCTATTTACAGGGCGAGACGTAGGGGGTTTTAACCCTTGAGTATGTTACAAGACCTGGGATATAGGGGATGGAGCCAAGGTGGAAGAGAGGAGGGGTGGCCTCATGCCAAGGTCTCTCCCACCATGTTCTGGTACAGATCTCCAAGGAGTCTAAAGATTCTAGATTTGAACCTGACCTTCCAGGTAGTTTTTAAAGTATACTTTGTCAAGGTCAAAGGATAGAACGTATGTAATTTTAATAGTTTGTCTGTGTACTGGTTACCTATTGCTGTATAACAAATTACGCCCAAACTTAGCAACTTAAAACAGCACATATTTGTTCTCTCACAGTGTCTAGCATCAGGAATCTGGGACCTGCTGAGTTGACTTTTCTGCTTCACAGTCTCAGGAGGCTGCAACTAAGGTGTGTCGGCCCATGGGCTACGGTCTCATCTGAAGGCCTGACTAGGTTCACTCGGTGGTCGTGGGTAGCATTCTGTTCCTCACAGATCTTGGATCAGTTCCTTGCCACGTGGGCCTCCCCCACATGGCAGCTGACTTCATCAAAGCGTGCAAGCCAGAGGCAAGAAAGAGAGTCTGCTAGCAAGCCATGAAACCATCATGGATAGTTTTGTAAACTATTATGGAAGTGGCACCCATCACCTTTGTCATAGTCTGTTGATTAGAAGCAAGTCACTAAGCCAGAGTGTTCTCCTGCACTCAAGGGGAGAACACAAAGCACCCCCTTGCCGTGCCCAAAATGTCCCACCCCAGGGGCTCCAGCAGAACCCAAAAGCCCTGGGCTGAGTGTGTATGGCTCCCGCCACAGAGCCCAGGGCTCCCAGAACACCACCCTGTACCCTGGACAGATAAGCAAAGCCCAATTCAGAGGGAGCTTCCATGAAGGGCAGAAATTACCACCTCCAGTTCCAATTACCAGCTGAGCTAATTGCAAAAGTAATTGCAATTGAAGGATCTAATTACCAGGCTGGGCCAGAGAAGCACCTCCTCCCCACCTTTGGGGAGATGCCTGCTGCCTCTTGGGGGCTACAGACACCGTGGAAATCCCATTCCTGGAGAAGCGGGAGTTCTGGCCTGTGTCCCAGAGACCAGATGGCCAGAGATAGGCCACCCCCAGATAAGGCTCCGCAGCCGAGAGTGGCCTCTCCCCATGGGTTTCTGCCCCAGCCCTGGGCTCTTAAGCCACTTGACCTACTCCTGTGCTACACACAAGCACCAAATCTGAGCAGAGGGTTCTCTGTGCTGGCATCTGGGTCTTGGCCCTCTCCCTTGCCCTTCCCTCCCCATGGGTCTGTACCCTAGGCACAGTCAGCCCTGGGGCTCTGTCTCCCCTGTCTGGCCTAGAGTCTGTTCCCAGCCTGGCTCCTCTTGGAATACCCCTCCTGCTTGTGTGCAGTCCCCGGCCTCTGGCTTCCACAACCCACCTGCAGGACCCATTCTTAGCACTTCCTGCCAGCAACACCCAGGCCTGCAGAGCACATCCCACCGGGGAAGCCCAGCCTGGCCCGGCCCTGGGTGAGCCCAGCATAGGGCACAGTGCAGGAGCTCACAGATCACTGTGGAGAGGATGAAGGTCAATGAAGAGAGGCCACAGAGGGGGCCTCCTCCCCTATCTGACAGCAGCTCCAGCTGCCTGCTGCTCTACATTAGGCCCCCTCCAACTACCCCTCCACACCCCCAAAATAGCCACCCTTGGGCGTAGCCATGCACATACCATCGGTATGGTCCACACTTGGGAGGCTGGAGCTGGGGCAAGGCCTGCACAGATCCTGGAATCAGGTCCCAGGTCCCCAGGATGCGATCTGGAAGAGGGGTTGGCAGTGGGCTCCAGGTGGCACATCCTCCAGGGCCCATGGACTCCTCGCCCATGGGGAGCGGCCCAGCTGGAGGACCAGGACAGGGTCTTTCAAAGCATGGGGACCACGGCAGGGGTTCCTCTTGCCTGGGTCTGGGGGTTGCACTGGGAGAGTTCCTTGTTCTGCAGGAAACTTTCAGACTCAGGAGTGGCCTGACC
Source organism: Balaenoptera borealis (assembly GCF_965194805.1). Lineage (NCBI taxonomy): Eukaryota > Metazoa > Chordata > Mammalia > Artiodactyla > Balaenopteridae > Balaenoptera > Balaenoptera borealis. The sequence continues at coordinate 160,056,252 of NC_138867.1, forward strand.
ATTCTCCTGTTCCAGCCTTTTAATGGGACCCCATTGCCCTTAGGACAGAATCCACACTTCCCGGCTGGCCAACCTGCGGCTCTCTTCCTCTGTCACTTTATCCTCTTTATCCTCTGCTGCTGCCCCTGCTGCCGCCTTGGCTCCTCCAGGTTGGGTGGAGCTCCTGAAGCTTACTCAATCTGGGGGGACGGGGGTCTCCTAAAAGTAAAGAACACAAAATGATGAATGCAACATGAATTCCCTGGAAAGGGAGGACCGCCGAAGCTTTGGGCCATTGCATCACAGCTGACTTGTCTGTCTCTTCTGGACCCATCTGACTCCAGCTCCCCTCTGACACTCACCTCACCTGCTACCTTCTTTGACCAGCCTTTCCCTGGCCCCTCCCTCCACTCCCCATTCCTGCCCAGTTTAGGGCTCCCAGGATGCTCTTGGGTGTGACTTCACAGTGCCCACATCTCCCTGCATCGTGGGTGTCTCTCAGAGGGTTCTACCCTCCCACGAGGCTGGGGGCTCCCTGAAGGCAAGGGCTGGGCCAAGTCCATCAGCATCTTGGCTTCGGGCATCCAGGTGTCTCTGGAGACCTGTTGAATGATTTAATGGATGAAAACTTTTCCCACAAATACATAAATACATGAACATCTCTAATCTGTTCTAGAAGACTTATACATTCAGCTGTCCAAAAGCAGAGGCTGCTCCACCAGGAAGGTCTCCTGGAACCTACACACAGCTGCAACCAGCCTGAAATTCCCAAGCTCAATACTCCCAGATCCCGGAGGCCAGGCATGGGGAGGCCACCAGGGGGCAGTGCGGGAACATAGATGTTCATCCAGCAGCACCTGCGAGTGCCGTTCCCTAAGGCTTCTTTCTCCCTGAAGAAAGCATTTCCGCCCAGCGCCGTCATCCTGCAGCTCTGAGTTCCAGCTACTCATCTGCACTGTTTAACAAGAAAAGCAGAGTCAGTCATATCTAGGATCAAACCCAAGCGCTACCATTTTCATCCTGGCTGTGTGAATTTAGGCAAGTTCCTTCCCTTCTCTGAGCCTCCGTCTTCTAAACTTCGGGCTTGTTGCTATGTCCTTGGGAGTCCCCGGAAACGGTAAACCGCCAAACACAGATTGATGATTGGTTAATTCATCATTCACCAGGAGTCTCAGTCCACTATCTGATTCCCAAATGATGGCACATGAACCGGACTTTAGCTTTATGGACAAAACGTTGAAAATGCCAACCCATAACAAGGTTATAAAAAGCTCCGATTTAGTCTCCATTAAGGACATCATGAACAGTTTATTGATTTTTTTTAAAGGGAAATGAGAGGAAACAGAAGCAAACCCTTCGGGGTGCCAATTGAATTAACAGTTGGGAGTTTATTACCCTGGAGATGGCAGGCACCGCAGAGCACTGACACTGGCCCTGTCCCTCCACTGTCTTCTTCCCCTGCCCACGGACTGTGAGCTCTCGGGGCTGCGAAGGAGAAGGAGACCTCCAGCGCTCAGCACAGGAGCTAGCACACAGTCAGCGCTCAGCACAGGAGCTAGCACACAGTCAGCGCTCAGCACAGGAGCTAGCACACAGTCAGCGCTCAGCACAGGAGCTAGCACACAGTCAGCGCTCAGCACAGGAGCTAGCACACAGTCAGCGCTCAGCACAGGAGCTAGCACACAGTCAGCGCTCAGCACAGGAGCTAGCACACAGTCAGCGCTCAGCACAGGAGCTAGCACACAGTCAGCGCTCAGCACAGGAGCTAGCACACAGTCAGCGCTCAGCACAGGAGCTAGCACACAGTCAGCGCTCAGTCAGTGTGCACTGCATTGCTCTGGGTAAGGCTTTGGGAAATACTTTCTCTCCCACTGTCCGTTAGGGTTTCTGTCTGCATCATCAGGAGTGCTTGGCTGCAAGCCCTAAACCCTGACTTGAGGGAACTGAATCTATTGGGAGGATGTCAGCTCACAAAAATGAAGGGAAGTCTGGAGGATGGAGATGAGCAAATGGCGGAGCAGCTCCGGGGGCCTCAGATGGAGAGAACTCATCTACTGTCGGCCAGGCTGCCACCACCGAGATGAATGACCTCTGGTGGTCTCTCCCGGTGTGTCAAACCCCCTGGAGTAATGCCCTCTCCCTGGCCTGGCCTGGCCTGGAGAACACATGCATCTTGATGGGCAGCCCCAGAACAACCCCACACAGAGCTCAGGAGGGGCAAGTCCACCCGTCTGCCCCCCTGAGCCCACCACAATCCAAAACTCCCTCTCCTGTCCCTGGGCCCAGCCCTGCAGCGTGGAACATGGAAAGTTGGGGTGCTGGGGGAGCAAGCAAGATTCCCCCTTCCGAAAAAAAAAAAAAAAAGCCACGAAGAACCTAGTGGCAAGACGGGAATAAAGACACAGACCTACTAGAGAATGGACTTGAGGATATGGGGAGGGGGTGGGGTGAGATGTGACAGGGTGAGAGAGTGGCATGAACATATATACACTACCAAATGTAAAATAGATAGCTAGTGGGAAGCAGCCACATAGCACAGGGAGATCAGCTCGGTGCTTTGTGACCACCTAGAGGGGTGGGATGGGGAGGGTGGGAGGGAGGGAGATGCAAGAGGGAAGAGATATGGGAACATATTGTATGTGTATAACTGATTCACTTTGTTATAAAGCAGAAGCTAACACACCATTGTAAGGCAATTATACTTCAATAAAGATGTTTAAAAAAAAAAAAAAAAAGATTCCCCCTTCCGAGTGTCTGAGAGCCGGCTGAGGGGGCGAGGCCCACGGAGGGCAGGGCAGAAAGAGAGAGAGAGGCCCTCGGTGCAGACAGTCCTGGGTGTTCATCGCAGCTTGCCTGCCATTTGCTGTGCAACCTCACACAGGCCCTTGACTTCTCTGGGCCTCAGTGGTATCATCGGTAAAGATCTTTCTGGGCAAGCAGATCGGCCTGCCATGGCCCCTCTGTCCAGCAGAATCCTGATTCATGGGGTCACTAAGGCCTACAGAGATGCCAGGATTCCAGTGTCATTTACCACCTCCACTCACACACACTCGCACACTCACCCAGCCCCAGAGAAATAGAAGCCCTTCCACATCTCAATCATTAAACAGCAAACTCCTAGAGATGGGAAGCTGGCCTTGAATTAGCCCCCTTGCTCATTAGCTGTCACTAATCTTTAAGCTTCCTTTTTTTTTATTGCAGTATAGTTGATTTACAATGTGTTAGTTTCAGGTGTACAGCAAAGTGATTCAGTCACATATATATATATATTTTTTTTTTTTTTTCTTTTTCAGGTTCTTTTCCATTATGTTATTATAAGATATTGATTCCCTGTGCTATCTAGTAGGTCCTTGTTGTTTATTATAGTAGTATGTATCTATTAATCCCAAACTCCTAATTTATCCCTCCCCCCTTCCCCACTTTGGTAACCATAATTTTATTTTCTATGTCTGTAGAAGCTTCAGTTTCTTCATCTCAAAAATGTGAATAACACCTTCCTTATAGGTTTGGAGGAAGCATCGAATGAGATTACAGATGTGGGAGAACTTTGTTAATTGTAGAACTGAGCAAATACAAGATACTTTGCAAATCGTTTATTTCCAAGTTCTTACTTTTGCCTTTGCATTTGATTGCGCAGGAACTGGTTCTTGTTTTCAGTGGGAAAAGCCCAGGGCCTTTTATTTGGGGGTGAACAGAGCCCTTTTCGTCTCTCTCTGGACTTTGCAACTGGCTTATTGGGAATCCTGCAACCGTCCGAGTCCAGCCTTCTGTTTGCAGACGCATGCCACCAATTCCTGGGGAGTCATCCTGGGCGAAGTCTCATCCTTGCCATGCTGGGTGTCTGAGCCAGTGTATGGATGGATGGATGGATGGATGGATGGATGGACGGATGAATGGATGGATGGGTGTGTATGTATGTATGTCAAGGGTCCCGTTTATACCCAAAGGTGGTACTCACCAATCCCACCTGTGTAGTTAGGTAATGCTAGCAGCAAAAATAGACCCAGGGGTATAAGAAAGCTCAAACCCAGCAGAAGTTTATTTTTTGTTCACACAATGTCCAAGTCAGAAAAATCCAACCAACCCAGAGTGGTCTCGCATTCCTGAACTCTATTTCCTTTCATTTCGGCTCACAGACTGGACAGTTCTCATCTGAGCTTGTGTCTTTCTTGTAATACCTTGCTATGGGCAGCAGAAAGAAATGAGTGCCCACTAGCTTTCAGGCTCTTTACCCCTTCTCCCAAAATGACCATGTCCATGGCCCATTTTAAGCAATGCTTCATTAGATGTTCTCAACTGCAGGCCACGAGTCCCCAGCCTTCCTGCCTGTGGTCTCTACATCCTCCCTACCCACTGCCCGGCCCTGGACTGTCCCACATACTTTAGGTTTGTTGTTATGGCAACACCCTCACTTCAAGGTACCAATTTACATATTAATTAGAGTAATACAAGCTGCTGAAACATAGATCCAAGTAAAGAAGGTCTCAACACATCAGAATTCGCATGACGGTCCTGAGCCTGTATTCCTAGTCAGTAGGGGTTTCTTCTTCATCTGGATAGGGGAGAAGGCTCTACTTGTAGCCATGTCCCCTTGAAAACAAGAGCCTTGTCCCCATCTCCTTCGGCTTTAGGAGGGGGAGAAAATGAGGAGGGACACACCTGCTCCTTAAAAGCCTCAGGCCCAAAAGGGAGCCCAATGCATTTCATGGGCCAGAACTCAGAAATTAACGCATAGCCACAGCTAACTACAAGGGAGGCAAGAACCAGGAAGAAAGTGGACTTTTCTGCAAATAAGCAGCAGTCAAGTCCAACCCCATCTTTGGGAGGTTTCTCTCTGACCTACCTCACTTGCCTAGTGGTGCATCTCTTGTCCTTCATTCATTCAACAAATGTTTACTTTGCATCTACTATGTGCAGGCCCTGTGAGGGAAATCAGCAATACATTGGTGAATCAGACACCATCAGTGTCCTCAATGAGCTCAAGGCTTAATGGAGAGACTTACAAAAATGTGTAGTTATACCCCAATATGACCAAGCTGATGGGGTGTGTGCAAGGAAGGAGGCTGAAAACATGTTGAAGGACTCCATGGAGATGACATTTAAGCTGAGACCTGCAAGATGTGTGACCATTGTCCCAACGGAGGATGACAGTCCAGAGCATGGCCCAGCCTGGCAGGTGGGGTGGGGCCGGTTGAGAAGAACAGACCGGAATCCTAACTTTCCTTCCACGGTGAGTCCCTGGGAGATGGTTCTATCTTTGGGGGAGGGAGGGAAACCAGAGTGGAGTAAGAGATTCAGAAGGTGAGATACCAGGTTCTAAGGGGTGTATTAGTTTCCTATGGCTGCTGTAACAGATTACCACAAGCTTAATGACTTCAAACAACACAGATGTATTATTGGACCATTCTGGGGGTCAGAAGTCCAAAATGGGTCTCAAGGAAGCTCCAGGGCAGGATCTAGTTCCCTGCCTTTCCCGCTTCTAGAGGCAGCCCACATTCCCTGGCTCATGGCCCCCAGCCTACAGTTGCATCCCTCCCATCTCTGCTTGTGCCTTCATATCCCCTCCTCGGCCTCTCCTGCTTCCTTCTTTCACTTATAAGCAAACTTACATAAGTAGGGGATTACATGGACCCCAATCAGATAATCCAGGACCATCTCCTCATTTCAAGATCCTTAACTTAATCATATCTGCCAAGTCCCTTTTGCTATATAAGGTCACAAGTTCCAGGGATTAGGATGTAGACATCTTGGGGGGTTATTATGGTCACCAAGAGGATGCTTAGACAAGAAAAGGAATATCCGTGCAGGGGGCCAAAGAGCAGTGCTGAGGAAGCCAAGCGTATTCAGAAGTCAGAAGGAAAGGTGGCAGCCATCCCAGCAGGAAGCCCATTGGCAGGATCAGCCCCTGTCCATGGACATTTGTTTTTGCCTTGTCCTACATCCACTCTCCCTCTTCTGGTAACTGCACCCCAACTTTCCTTATGGAAATACTTCTGCACATTCTTATCCCAGGGGTTGGGCCATGACCCAGCTGAAGCCAACCAGAGCCTTTCATGCCTGGTTCAGGGGCAGGAGTGCCCCAAGCCAGAACAATGAGAACTTTCTTGTAAGTTATTCTGGAGTGACTGGGGAATAAACTGCTGCTTGGGGCCATCTTTGGCCAACTCCTCTGAGAAAGTACATGGAGAAAGAAGACGTAAGTAATGGAAAGAGACCATAACATTGTTTGAGAATCTGGATCTAGCTATGCCTGAAGCCAGTTTCTCAATTATGTGAACAATAACAACAACAGCAGAATCCCATTTGGGCTTAATCCTATTTCTAGCAGTGGCAACGAAATGGATGTTGACAAAGCCAGCCTCTGGCACTGGTTTCAGGTCTAGGGGCTACAGGCAATGTCTCTCCCCTTCTCCTCAATCTTCCCCATCCTTCAAGACTCTGTTTCATGCCACATTTCCAAGGAAGCTGTCCCTGATTCTCCACACTCAGCTCACCTGGTCCTGGTTGGAGTGCTTCCCATAGGATCCCGACCTCTTCCAGGTGGCCACCTCACCCAAGTGCCTTCCCAGAGCCCCCGTGACCTTCCCTGTCCTTTCACCCTTAGGTAATGAGCTACCCACCTGTTCTCTGGCTACTCTGAGCTCCTGGAACATGAATCTGCCAGAACCAGATGCTAAGCTGGGGGAGAGTCAACAGCTGCCATCCTTGAGAACAGTGAAAGGGAAGAGTTATTGGCCCCTTGCCAAGGGTTGCTGTGTCTCGTCCTTGACAGGGCCCCAGAAGCCAGCTCAAGGCTTCTCACCCTGGGGTCTTCTCGTCAAGGCCAAGGTCACCCAACAGAAGAGCAGTCAGATCATCTGGCATCCCCTAGAGAGAGAATCAGGAAGGGTCCTTGAGGTTCCTGGTGTCCTAGCCCTTCCATGTCTCTGCCCAACAGTCATAGGTATCTATTTGAATGCCTTCAGAGACAGTGAGTTTACCACTTCTCTGGAAAATCATCTTCTTGCTGGACAGTGGCTCCAAGTCTGCCCCCTAAACTTACTTTTCCCCCAGTCCTCTGGAAAAACCTGACTGGACCCGTCTCCCCACTGCCCCTCCACTCCCAGTGATGGTCCCAGCCTCAGCACTCGTTGGCTGTGCACTGGGACAGTCTCTCAAATTCCCCACCACTCCTGCCCCCCCCCCCATATTTCCATAGTTCCCTCCCTCTTACTCCAAATATCTCCAGCTCTTCCCTGAGGCACCCCTGACATATCATGCAGCTCTGAGGGCAGGAAACAAGGTTCCAGAACCTCCAGAGTTCCCAGCCTCACCCAGCTAAGTGCAGGACCTTAGTCAAGCCAGGAGGGAGATAAGCAAAGAGTCACCACCCTCTGCTACATCTGGTACCTGACAGGCTCTCAGTAAATGTCTCAGGAAGGAAGGGGAGGAGGAGGAAGAAGGAAAAAGCATCTCTGAGCACCTAGGCTCTGAGGGCATTTTTCTGACACCTCATTCACTTTACCCATTGAGACAGGGTGGTGACTGCTCCCACCTTCAGAGAGGAAATGGGACAAGGCCAAGGTCACACAGCCAGTGAATGTCAGAGCGGGGATTTGAGCCCAGCCTGCTCAATGCCGAGCCACCCCATGCTGTGTCTCTCTCTGCCCTTCCTTCCTTAAGGGGAGCACAGGCAACATCAATGCTCCAGCAATGTCAGAGGCTACTCCTGAAAGAACGTGTATGTCTGCTGCCGCTCTTCCCACAGAAGGAGGAGGGTGCAGCTAAGAGGAAGATGCAATGAAAATTTGGGATGGAGGAGGGGGCGCAGTGATTTCTCCAGATAAGAACATCAGATTTCGTGAGCCCCGTAGCTTCTCGGGGCTGGCTGGGCAAGACCTCTGTTCTGCCCCAAACCACCCTCCTTCCAGAAGCCACCCCAGCCCTGGAGTAAGGAGCGATGCTCTCCTCCCTAGCCAGTCACAGCCCAGTAACCTACCCCGGGTGACTCTGGTATTTAACAAGAGCCAAGGGACCCACGGTGGCAAGGGAGGAAGTGTGGAGCGCCTTCGTTCAGTTACTCCATGAACATTTATCATTATTATAGATCCCACTTACTGAGCTCCCACCGTGCGTGTTATAGGTTCCAGCAGTGCAACTCCGGGCAAAGCAGTTCTCCTCTCTCAGTCTGTTTCCTATCTATAAAATATGCATTGGAATAAATAAACAGAATGAGTAAGCCCTCAAATAATGTTTGTTACTACTGTTATACTACTTCTATCCTGACGACAACACAGCTAAGGAGGTCCTGTTATTCCCATTTCCCAGAATAGAAAACTGAGGCTCAACGAGGTTCAGGACTCTGCTCAAGGTCCAACAGGGAGACCTGGGGTTGATACCAGACACTCTCTTCTTACCAGCTCCATCTTCACTCCCAGCAGCATATCAGGGACCAGGGGCTATCAGGCACATCAGGTCTGATCCCTGGTCCAGTGGGGGAAGACGGACACATAAATAGTTACAACTCCAGGGAGTAAGGGCTGTGATGGAGGGCCTAGGGAGCAGGGAGGCAGGGGGTGGGAAACGAAGGAGAGGTCCTAACCCAGCTGGGGAGCCCTGGGGAGATTGCATGAGAGGTGACCTCTTAGCCAGGTCCAGAGGGTGAGAGCTATATATGGGAAGCAAACTACAACAGTGGTAAGAACATGAGCTCAAAGCCTGGCTCTGCCCCTCAGCTCTGTGATCTTAGAGAAGTCAGTTTGCCTCTCTGAGCCTCAGTTTCCTCATCTAAATAGCTTAGTAACTGTGAGACTGTACCAATGAAAATACCTATCTGGCACCTGGTGGGTATTTGTCATTTACAAAGTTCTATCTCCTTTCAGTCTCCAAATGCTTATTGAGTGCCTCCTGCATGCCTGACCCTGGATGCAGGGCTATGATCTCCTTCTCAGGCAAAGATGCTCAACGAGCTGAAGTGACTTGCCTAAGGTCACACGGGTTCAGAGTCCACCCTGTGTTCACAGAGCACTTATGAAGAGCTCATCACCTTGGCAAATCCTGTAAACATCTCTGGGAGGACGAAGTGATTGCTTCTATATCACAGATGAGGGAACAAAGACCCAGGACGGTGGTCTTGCATGAGATCATCAAGAACCCCTCTTGACAAGGTCGTGACAACACCTTGCCCACTCCCATCAGAGCACCAGACCCCAAATAGAGACCTGGACAGCAGCAGAAGTCAACACAGGCAAGCTGGTTCCCAAAAAAGGGTTGACTATTTTAGACCCAGGTCCCATCTTTCAGAGGAAGTAAGCTTATCAGAGTGGGTTGAACTAGCTGCTCACAGACACAAGATGTTTCTTCACTTGTGAAATAGAAATGAAAAGAATCCCACTGCTTGCTGTTCCTCCGGCCTCAGATAGCAGAGCCCCGTCCTGATTTACCTCTGGGACTCACCCCATGCCTCTCACAGCCCATGAGGTTAGGACGGGGCTGAGCCGTCACCCCCAGCTGCAGGCACGGAACCCAGCAGGGCTGGCCGGCATGTCACAGTTCCCCAGCTGCAGGGTTCGGACGCAGACCCAAGACTCTTGGTGTCTCTAATGGGAAAGGAAACCTCTTTCAATGGAGCTGTTGAGAGAAGAGGACGGAAGCAAAATGCTGGTCTACCCAAGAGTGAGGGCAACGCAGGGAGCAGAACCAAGAAACAGACCCTGCACCCTGGTCCATTGTCTGATTGAATGCAACCTTGCCTTTGGCTTAAGCAACTCTCTAGAATATTTAATTACAGAAACCAATAAATGTCCTCTTTTCCTTAAGCCACGTTGAATCAAGTTTCTGATACTAGCAACAGCAGAAACTTGACAAATACAGTATCCCGAAGAGGAGCTGAAATATCACATTTGCCATGAGAGAATACAAGAGAGCACTAACGTCTTAATGGTAGTAATTAAACAAACAGGAAAACAATCAAATTAAATAAGAGAGTTTTATTTATCTAGAAGGCGGTACTTAAGGAGAAAATGATTTATTTAGGGAAGCATAAAGGGAAAAATGGAGACTTCTGAAATTCTGAAGAAGGCAGCAGGGCACTCACAGGGAGAAGCCATCATGGATTGAGTGCTAACTATGTGTTAGGTGCTTCTCCAACTGTGATTGCGTTCCAACTTCAAACACCCAGCACAGTCGGTGGTTATATACCCACTTTCACAAATGAAGAAATTGATGTTCAGGGGGAATAGACACTGAGCCAAGCACACATAAAATTTGCACCAAACTCCATTTCTTGCCAAGTGCAAGGCTATTTCCTCATCAAATAAAGCATTCAACAATAACTTATTAAGAAACTATGGAGCACAGGACCCCAGGATGGCTCTGTGGTCACAGGCTCTGCTGCTCATCATATGAACACCGTAGAAAGTACCCAAAAGTGGAAATCCATGGTGAAAATCCAGGCCAGCACCAGTGGGGACAGGACTCCAGGCCTCCAGCCCCAGCCACTTCCGGGGTCTCCAAAGGACAAGGTAAAGGTTCAAGACTGTCTGACTGCAGAGTCTGTGTATGTCCTCTAGGACCAGCACATCCTCTGGCCCAGGACCAGCACAACTCCTGTCTTTGGAACTGACATACTCTCTGCTCTTGAGAGAAGCACTAACAGTCTTGCCTGAAAACGCTTTGCCTCTTCCTTCCATAAACAAGGAGAAATCCCTTGCAGATCATTATACAACCTCTACCCACCGGTTCAAATGAAAGGCAAATCTTCTGTAAATCTCTTTAAAAATTCCAGCCAGAAACTGAACCGATGGGAGACTCAAAGAACTCAGAGCCACACAGGGTCAAGCTGGACCCAGCTTAGCCGGCACAGAGCATGGGACTACCATCGAATGGGCATCTACTGTTGCACCCAGTGTTGGGCTGTGAGTTTTCCTGATGCCCCAGTTCTCTAGCAGGGAAGTAGTGCTGGTCTCCATTGCACAGATGAGAAAATGGCAGCCCAAAGAGGGGGAAGCGAAGAGTGACCCAGGGCAGAGCAGGACTTGAACCCAGATCTGTCTGCCTCCAGAGACTGTCCAACTCTCACCTCACCACCCTTGCCAGCACACTGAGAAGCAGTAACAAGGCAGGAGCAGAACTCAGCTCCAAAAGAGATAGTTCTTTTTTGCTGCAAGAAGAAGCTAGAAGCCCCCCTCCCTGGCATCTGCAGAATACGGTTGCAGGAACACTAAGGAACAAAGTCACTCACATTCTGCCCGGACATCCTCAGAATATACCGCGGTGCTCTGGGAACACGTCTCCTTAGCCCCATAAATAATTGAGAACCAGCGCGTCCCGTGGCATTTCTGCTGAAATCATCACTCACCCACACTCTCTGTGCTTCCGACAGAGCCAAAGAAATTCCTTCTGATTTTTTAAAATGCAACCTTTTGTTGAAAGCAGTTTTTGAATTCAGCCTCCACTGAGCACCTACTCAGTGCCATGCCCTGTCTTAAGCAGTGGAGACGAAGAGATGACCTGGACACAGCCCTGCCCTCAGGGAGCTCAGACCCTGCAGAGAGGCGAGAGAGAGACTCAACAGACTATTAGAACTGCCACCATGTAAATTATTTACCAGAATTTGGAAAAGGAGTCAACGGGGGCGGGGGTGGGGGGTGGGGGAGAGGGCAGGCAGGTAAGTGCAGACTGTACTGGCAGGGCTGTGCCTTGCAGGGGGACAGGAGGAGTCAAGGCTGGGCCCAGGGGAGTGCCACACTGGAGAGAAAGGTGTTCTTGGAAGGGGAGCCTGTCTAAAGACAGAAGGCTCTGCTATGAGCCATGTGATTCCTCCATAACCCTCAGGTCTTTGGTCAAGCTATTAAACTCATAAAATCACAAGTGTAATGGGTTTTTCGTGGAGATGGAGTGTGTACCAAGGTGTGCACACCAGTAGCTGATCTGAGGGGACATGCACAGGTGCAGCAGTTGAAGGCCATGTGGGAAGAAAGCCAGGGGCATGCAGAAATCAGGGAAGGTGTGAACAGGCACAGGCTCTGAAACTGGCCAATTAATTAGTACACTCCAGCTCCCCATGTCATTGGCTTAATCATGGACACATGATCCTATCAGCCAATGAGAGTCAGTCCTGGGACTTTGGTTGGAATGTCTAGAAAAGAGACTTTTATTTTCCCCTGGAGCTGCTACTGATCACTGTGAGGGGAGTGCCTGCCTGAGGGAAGGCAACACAGAGGAAAGCATATTCTTAAAGGCATTATTTAAGCACCTCTGCATGACTGAAGCTCCCTCCACCATGAGATATTCAATTACACAAGCCAATAATTTTTCCTTTCCTTTTTAAAGGTATTTGAGATGGTTTATCACAATGGTGACCTCCAGGGCTGTGACAACGGGTGCAAAGACCTATAGGTGGAAGATGGCCAGTATGTCCAGATGTTCGCACTCAGCAGGTTGTGGAAGGAAATACTGTTGTGTAGGCGGGTGGTGGCCAGGTCACAGAGGGCCATGATATAAAGCCAAGCATGGGCAGTGGGAACCAGGAAAGGACTTTAAGCAGGGGAGTGGTATAATCAGATATATATTTGTGGACTCACTCTGTTTATTCAAACGTGTTTAAAACCTAGAAAGAATTCCCCAAGTAGAATGCGAGCCAGTCGTTTTTCTTCTCCAGTTTTTCAGCACAAACGTGCTATCCAAGGTACAGAGATCCCCAAGAGGGCTCTTCCAGGAAAGGGAGCTTGTTAAGTCTTGTGGGAGGAGATTGGCATGCTGGCTCATACATTCAAAATGCCAGCTCGTTTTAGTCCCTTGTTTCTACACAAATTGAATCAGGTCCGTGCTGTTTGTCTCCCTGCTCCCATAGACAGGGAAGAAAGTCTATTTGTGTACGGCTGCTCCGTGAAATCAACCTCAGGACACACACAGATCTTTTGTCCTTGCCTCTGCCTGGGCTGATGGAGCAGGGGACTAATAAAACTTACAGACGTAAGGACCGGGTAACGAGTTCTTTGATACTGAAGTGTGCAAACAACCACAATGATTAACGTACTTGTCTAGGGTTGGTGGCAGATTATTGGCCCCAATTCTTCAGTTCTCCTTGCACCCAAGTTCTTTTTCATATGATTAGTCCTTCTCATTAAAAGAACAAGGTATATTTCCCCTTTCTTTGATTGTGGGCTTGACCATATGACTTGCTTTGGCCAAAACATGTGGACAGAAGTGACAATGAGACTGTTCCAAGCTTAGACATTAACAGACCCAGGCATTTCCACTAAGCTTCTTGCAGTTCTGCCATCACCACAAGGAGAGTTTGCATCAGTGAGGCCACTGCTGGGGGATAATTCTCCATGTCCCACATGTGAGCAGAGTCACGACTGGCTACATAATTTTGCAGGTCCCACTGTAAAATGAAAATGCAGGGTCTCTTATTCAAAAAGTATAAATAATTTCAAGATCAATAATTTCTCTGTGCATGGCCCTGTGCAGTTTTACAGGTGATACACCCAGGAAGCCAGCCATGGCAGAAGCAGTGACAGCTTTTGTTTTAGACCAGCGGTGAACAAACTATGGTCTTCAGGTCAAATCCTGTCCATCACCTGTTTTGATTTGGCCCTAGAGCTAAGGATGTTTTTACATTTTTTCAACGGTTGAAAAAAATCAAAAGAAGAATACTATTATGTGGCATGTGAAAGTTATGTAAAATTCAAATGTCTGTGTTTATAAATAAAACTTTATTGAAACACACTCCTGAATATTTATTTATGTCGTGTCTGTGCTGCTTTCACACCATTACAGCAGTGCTGAGTCACTGCAAGAGAGACTGTGTGGTCCACAAAGTCTAACATGTTTACTTTCTGACTTGTTGTTACAGAAAAATTTTGCCAACCCTGTTCCCAGCTAGTCAGAAGAGTCACTTAATCAATTGCTGCCTGGTTTGGCTGGGCACCAGCTAAACCACAGATCTCTGAGAATGAGTGTTATTGTTGTGTGCCCCCTGAGATCTTGTTGTCGAGTGTAATGTGGCAGTCGCTAACCCATCAGGCTGCAATCTAAGTTGAGGTTTCTCAAAGAATGGTATGTGGGATGACTTCCCAAGCGTATGGAGGAGACTTGCATGGCATTGAATTGCATCATAGGAAAGCACTGTTGTTTTCCATTCTCTTTAAGTCATTTCGTCAAGGAGGAAGCCTCAACTTGGTGCTGGTTAAGTCTTTAATGCTTTCCTCGCTCCTGGTCATTCTTCCTAACAGAAACAGAGCAGACCTTGAGCTCAGTATCTCTATCAGGTAAGGCATCTCTCTAGAATAGATACGAGTGTTATTTTCAACTGTGTTTCTTTTTCTAATTTACCTTCTATTTCTAGCAAGCAGTACTAGTTTTCTATTTATGTCAGTGTGTTAGTTTCCTTTTTAAGTGCAATTGTAAAAATTGTGAGTTTACGTGAAGAGAAATGATAAAGGTGGTATTATATAAATAAAAATATTGAGTAAATCATTGTGCAGATATAAGTAAATATGAGAAAAACATCACAGAGGTGGTGGACGAATGGCTGAAGTTTGGGAAGCATGGATACAGTTGATTTCTGAGGACCCCCCCCCCCCATTCTCTGGTTGCAGAGCAGTATACTAAGCATGTTAAATCTGGGACGACCCTCCCTGATTCAGGCTCTATCTCTGCTGCTCATTGGCTGTTTAACTTCAAACAAGTCACTTTACCTCTCTGAGCCTCTATCCCATTTTTGCAAGATGGAGATGATAGTACCTGTATCCACACTGCAGTGAACACTGTTAGCTGCCTACAAGCATGCTTCCTCCTTTGGCCCCTGTGTACAGAACCCCAATTTTGTTAAGGTATCTACTACTCCCCCAAGTAACCACAAGCTTCAGGAAAGCCGACCCCAGCTCCAGACATGGTTTAATTGCCCCTTCCCCTTGCCAGGGATTTGTCCAGAGGGTTGGACTAACTGATAAAAATAATAACCTAGAAGTCATCATCGCTTAGATGAGGCATGAGAGGCTTTTGAGAACATTTTGTAGCTCCTAAGAGAAAGTCACTGGAAATGACGTTCTCTTGTCTTTGCTTGGCTATTATTGGGTCTCGATGTGATCCCTGGAACCACTGTAGCCAGTTGCCTCTGATAAAGCCAGCACCTGTACAAGAGAAGAGATGGGTGGACAGACCCCAGGCTTGATGATGTTGTTGAGTTGCTGAATCAACCAACCCTGAAGCTAACCCTACCTCTGGAAGTAAAATATGTGGCCTTATAAATGTTTGTAAAATATGTGCCCGTATAAATGGCCTTGTTTAAGTCAGTTGGAGATGGGGTTTCTCTCACAACCAAGAGATTCCTAACTGGTACCAACATTGGTATTTTATGTTCCAGGTTCAAATTGCTACATCAATACATCTACCAAATGGTCCACTTGGTCTGTGATTATTCAGACAGTCCTTTGCACATAAGCATCTGTAAAAGAGACTTCCATTTGTCAGCCAGTGTCCCTTCCTCTCTTCTTCCTTACAAGCAAAGATTTTATTCAGGGTAGCAACGTGCCCAGTTAAAAGACTACATTTCCTACCCTCCCCATGCAGGTAGGTGTGACCACATGACTAAGTTCTGGCCAATGATGTGAAAATGAAAGTGAATTTTGAGCATTCCAGGAAGGCTGTCCCAAGGGAGCTGATTCAGCCAAAGTGCACTCTTTTCTGCCCTTCCTCTCTTCCTCTTCCTGCTGCCTCCAGGGGAGCTGCGATGGTTGGAGCTCCAGGAGTCTTCTTGGATCACCTGATATCCTTGAGGATGGAAGTTTTGTACAACAGAGCACAAAGATAGAAGGAAGCTGGGTGCCTGGTGAATTTCTGGAGCTTCCATACCAACCCTGCACTCTGACTTTACTTGCAGTAAATTAAACCCTTGTGTGTTTAAGCCCCTGTTACTTTTGGGATTTCTGTTACATGCAGTAGCACCTAATCCTGATCATATCTAATTGGAAATTCCTTGTTCTTTATCAAGAGGCTGATGTCTGCAAATATATAAAAGCATTGTTGGAATAATTTTCAGATACACAAAAAACCTAAGATTTAATATGATCTTTATTGACACTCAGATTCTCCAAAGAAACTTAGAGTTGTTGGGAGAGTGAAAATGGATCATTCATATCATACACTTAACTCAGAATCTAGTGCACATGAAGCACCCAAACAGTGATGACTTCTAGATTATTATTGTTGTCAGCTAGTCCAAACCTCTGCTTTGACATGTGAGGAAATGGAGACCCAGAGAGAGGAAGCACCTTGTCCAAATAATGTAGCCACTCAGCAGTGCAGGCAAGACTAGAATTCATATTTCTTCACTCTTGCTTCAGAGGTCTTTCCGCTCTCCTGAGCCTTTTTGCAAGGCAATGAGCTCCACCACGAAGGAAGTGTGCAAGGGGCCTTGGATGCCCACATCCTTCCAGGGATCCTTCTTGCAGTTACCTTAGTCCATTAAAATCGCTATAACAACATACCACAGACTGAGTGGCTTATAAACAGCAGAAATTTATTTCTCACAGTTCTTGAGGCTGAAAGTCTGAGATCAGGGTGCCAGCATGGTCAAGGGAGGGCCCTCTTCCAGGTCACAGACTTCTCATTGTGTCTTCACCTGGCAGACAGGGCTAGGGAGCGCTCTGGGGCTTCTTTTATAAGGGCACTGATCCCAATCATGTGGACTCCACCCTCATGATCTAATCACTTCCCCCTCCCAATTCTATCACCTTGGGGATCAGGATTTAAACACACAAATTTGGGGCGGGGGACACAAACACTCAAACCATCGCATCCCTCTCCTAGGCACTCAGTTCAGATGAAGAACCTTTTAGTTTCCTTCCAAGTTCAGGATTCCGTAACTTGTTCAGGACCAGAATGAAAAGGAAGGATTGAGAGTCCTTTCCTCTCCCATCTGTGTGCTCCCCCGTCTCTGCTTCCATTATGCCTGTGAGTGAATATAATAACGTATGATGGAAATGAGAACAAAAGTGGGAAATGTAAATAGTCTGAGCCTTGAATTTTACCAAAACCTGGAACACAAGTAGGGTGGGTTATGACCTACTTCCTCTTTTCTTTGGGGTCTTAGCTTGCCTTCCTTTTAATTGCCCTGTCTCCTGTAGGGAAGACGGGAGCCATATGACATCAGGGTGGCTAACACAGCCATACAAGAGGGTCTAGAGGCGTCCAGCCTCACTTGAAGCCCTAAAGGGAAGACTGGAAGACCCCAGAGACTGTTTGGATGCTGCGTCCCTCCTGGAGGACTGTTACTGGCGCAACTTTATCAACATTTCCTTAGCGCTGTTATTAAGGCAGCCAGCTTGCCCCAAGCTGATGAATTTTAAAAGAAGCATAAAATAATTTTTTTAAAAAAAACTTTGAAGCTGAAAGAGTAATGAATGTTTAAAAGCTTGGCTCATTTGAAGCTTTCCTCTGGAGCAGATTAACCCATTCACTGATTAGGGGTCCAAAAAAAATGATTATTAGCGGATTCCAAAAACCATGTTAGACATTAAAATATCTCTAACCATTTAATTCTTTAAAAAACTCTATGAGGCAGGAATTGTTGTCACACACCCGCCAACACAGTCGTAACTAAGGGAGCTGGACCCACACCTGGGCCCGTGAGACGGCAGCACACACTCTGGTCTCCATCCTGGGCCCTGCCGTGTTTGGTCCTCCACCACGGGGCCACCCTGGGATTCAGCCCATTTAGCCTGCCCAAGGACAATCTCTCATACTTGCCTACCAGCTCTCAAACCTTCCAGCCTGGCCAACAAGGTCAGAAAGCTTTTCGGGGGGTGGGGGAGGGAAGAGAAGGGGATGCCGTAGGGCATCTGCTTGGCCATCTATCTCCTCCATTCTGGTTCTTGTTGGCTCAGAGGAGCGAGCTCCTGAGCCCCAAGGGAGTGGAGGGAAAGCTGGTCTTGGTGGCCCCAAGGGCAGAACTAGAGACCACAGAGAGGAAACCCACACGAAGGCAAATGTGAACTCCATAGAAGTTCAGCTTCTAGCAGAACCGTCCAACTAGACAGGAATGAGTTGCCTGTCACTAGAGGTATGCAAGCAGAGGTCATGCTGCCACCTTCCAGGAATGCAGTATGAAGAATCCCGGCCTTGGATGATCTCGGCACTCAATGGCATCAAAATAACCCTTGTTCCAGGAGAATGTATCCCAATCAGCATCATGTTAGCATGGACTGAGCACCTGCTCTGCCAGGCTCTGCTCCAGGTACCCATCCAATCCCAACAGCTCTGTAGGTAGGGATCATTGGCCCCATTTTACAGAAGCTCAGAGAAGGTAAATGCTTGTCCAAGGTCACACAGCTTGACCCACATCCTGCTGTCTCCCACACCTGTGCTTCTGCCACTCTTCATCCTGCTTGAAGTCAATCCCATTGGTGGAAAGCAACCTTTCCATAGGGAAGAGAGATCTTGTCTTCATAACATCGAAAATCACTACTATTTATTGAAAATTTGCTACATGCCAGGCACTCTTGCATGCATTTTGCAGATATTATCTAATTTAATCCATCTATTAAATCATCTTTCTCCATTGACATATGAAGGAACTGACTTCCTAAGTTGAAGTCACTTACCCAAGGCCACGTCTAGCTGGTCAGTGGCAGACTGAGCCTGACTGAGCTTGAGCTCTGCTTCGTTTTGATACTTACCTTTCAGACAGGGGGCAACCCAGCCACGAGACATGTGGAATAAGAGGAGGACGATGAGAAAGAGGAGGGAATGGGGATGGTCTGGGGGAGCCATGTGAAAGAACAGGGCTCATAGGGCCGATGGGAGGCTGGGAAGGACCCTTCCACACAAAGCCTGGCTGCAGAATGAGAGAGGCTCCCCAGGCTCTGGTGATTTGTATGGCTAGCTGTGTAGCCTTAGTCAAGTCACTGCCCCTCTCTGAGCTTGGAATAGCCCACAGTTTAAAGCAGAGCTCCAAGCCCAGCAGGGATGAGAGGACAATTTGGGAAACTGAGGCAATTAGGCAGAGTTACGCAAAGCTAGGAATCCATAAACTCAGACCCTCCCAGGCCCACTCACCAGTTTGCCAACTGGGAGTTGGGAGTGCTAACTTACCCTCCCTGCCCTGGGGGCACTTGGGAATGGAGATCCCACCACTTGCAAAGCACTGGGTTCCAACCATTCAGAGAAGGAGTTGGGGTGGCCAGACCCCAGATAGTCACACACTTTGCCCTCTTCCAACCAGGACCCGCAAGGGGCGCCGTTTCCAACCAGCTTCTAGGGAGTTGATCCTCTGGGTCTCTTTCACCCATTTGTTTATTCATTCAACAAACGTTTATTGGGCACCAGCAATGTACCCATCCCAGAGTTAGGCACGTTCAGATCCATACGCTTGCTACTCTGGGATGAGGCTAATTACCCCACATGGGCCAGGAGAGAGGAAGCAATTCAGCCATGATCATACGGCTAGGAAGGGGCAAGGTCCGCACTCGAGCCCATGACCTTGCTGCCACATGGGCCAGCCCTGACTCCCTGTGTCTGAGATACACCCACAACCCGGGGCCTGCTGCCGGAGCCATGTGCGTGTGTGTCTGAAGGTGCTGGATTTCCCACCGTCCTGGCACCTGTCACGGTTTAGCAGGTTACCATGGTATCGCTCCCCAGCCCCCCGGGCAGCGGGGACCACCATCTGTTTACACGGCTGTCAGAGGAATTGATGTCATACGAAATTGTCAGCTCAGCAGGATGGGAGGAGGAAGAGTGGGCGGCTCTGAAAGCTTCCAAGCCATCAAAACTCATCTCAATCAAAGCCATGAGCAAGTTGCTGCTTCCCTGGGGGGAACGGAGGAAAAAGGGGTAGGCTGAAGAAAAAAATATTTCCCCAGAGGAAGAAACAGGTAGCAATAGTAATGGTTAGTATTATTCTTTCCATTTTTACGCTCATTTACAAATCACAAGCTCATTTTGGCCTCTCACAGCCCTGGGAGGTGAGTATCACCATTAGCTCCATTTTACAGGTGTTTTAAAATATACCACTGAGGCTCAGAGATGTGAAGAGCGTGCTCAAGGTCATAGCAGATCAGATGGCAGGGCCACCAGGAAACAACTCCCTGATTCTCGGACTAAGAGGCTGAGAGTTGCTTTTGGCCAAGATGAGAGGCAGGCCTGCCCCAGGTGGCACTGCCCAGGGATGCCTGGGGTGGGGGGGGTTTGCCTGCTGACCACACCTGCAGAAAGTGGGAGGGAAATGACATGACGAGCATGGTCTGAGAGCCGGGAGTCCCGACCTCTAATTACAGCTCTGACACAACTGATGCTGCAGTAAAAGACAGAGCAGCTGGTGGTTGCCCAGGGCTCAACTAAGAGACATTTAATATCCCTAGAAATATAACTGGAGCGTGGAAATCCATTATTTGCTCCTCAGCATCCATCCCTCTTCCTCAGTCAACTACTGATTCTCCTCTGGGAACCAAAACTCCTCTAGTCTCACTCCACTGGGGTTTGGGAGAGGCTGACCCACTGCCAGATGATCTGGATCTAATCCAACAAGGATATCTCAACTCCAGGCCATGGTGATTGGCTCAGGCATAGGCACGTGACCCAAAATGAGCCAATGAGAGCCAGGAAAGAGAATCTCTCCCTTCTGCTGGGCTGATGAAAGGACATGATGTAAGCCAGAAGTAGGCCACCATGCTGCACCAGAGGGCAGATCCTGCCTGAGAAGGGAGCCAACATCAGGGAAAGCAAGCCAGAAAGGGGAGGATGACAGATTTCCCCTGGATCCAACCAATCCTGAAGGAGACTCTATTGGACTTATATCGACCAATACATTTCCCCTTTTGCTGAGATAACTGAGTTGGGTTTTCTGTCATTTGCATCACCCCTACTCATCTCAGTGAGAAAACCCTGTGGGATTGGAAGGAATCACTGAAGAAGCTGGGGCAAGAGTGAGACCCCAGGGCAAACTGAATAACAGATGGTTGCTAAACTGCCTTCAAAGGAGAGTGGGCAGGGTAACTGCAGGATTTTGGTTCTGCTGGGTGGGTTATGCAAGTTGGGACCAGAATGGAATTGCTAGAGTGAAGGACAGGCTGAGGCAACCACCAGGGTCCCCTTTCTTCATCCTTCTCTGTGCAGCTCCCAGCCTCACCTCTAAACAAATGTTGACCAAGTATTTAGAAAATACTAATTTGAAGAAACCAAAAGTATTAGCCTGCTTAAGTGACCCCTTGTCTCTAGCTAGCCCAAGTACTATAAAATCTGGTAACTTTGGAAAAATCCTATTTCCTCTCTGGGCCTCAGTTTTCTCATCTGTAAAGTGGGGACTCTCATTTGCATTTTGCTGATGAGGAAAGGGAAACAGTGAGGGAACAGGACTTGATTGACCTGCACAGTGGAGTGAAGATCTTAGAATCTCTCATCCCTCTGGGGATCATGGTCTTCCATTTTCATATAAGCAAAGGTTTTCAGCTGGAAAGTTTTTCTTCCTTAAAAAAATCTGCCCTTGTTGCTTACTTATTTTATACACCTAAAACTAATATAATATTGTAAATCAATTATACTTTAGTATAAAAAAATATATATAATTACCTCTCAAAGACATGAAATAAAATATTTACAGGTGAAATGATACAATGTCTGGGATTTGCTTCAAGATCATACGGAAGAGAGAGCATGGGTAGAGGTATAATCTATACCTCTTGTTTCATCTAAACAAGAATGGCCAGGAGCTGTTGAAACTGGTATGATGCATATATAAGTGTTCATTACGCTATTTCTTTACTCCTGGATAAGTTTGAAATGTCCATGATGAAATGTTAAAAAATAAAAATATGCCTCCTAGCCTGCTATCAGTGTGGGCTGTTCTGACATGTTTCAACATGCTCCACCCAGATCCTGGGACAGGACCAGCCCAAGGGAGGTGAAAAGAAGTGTTCCAGGATAACTGATGGAGACAATCATTTGAGCTTTTCTATTATTGTGGTTTTTCTCTTCCTGCATCTCAAACAAGTTGGTGACTTTGTGCTCCTTGACACACAGGGAGGCCGAGGCAGGGCAGGAAGGCAAGGCTGCTTAGGTCTTCAGTGAAGAGAAGGGAGAATTTTATTGACGTTGGCAAGAGAGGAGTGGGAGACGCTTCCCCAGCCTGGACAGGGTCCCACCTTGACAAAGCTCCTTGAGTCCCAAGGGCAGCATAGAAACCACAGAACCACCAGTTCTGCTGGAGCCGGGACTGGGAACATCTCCATGGTGACTGATGGGCACTGCTGATGCCCAGTGACAGAGGATACCCCTTGGAAGTTTTGGCAAGGCCTAAGAATGTATGGCCTTTACCTTAAACCGGGGGCAGGCTGCTCCCCTAATGGCTGACACTGACCTTCTGGTCTGTCAAATGGGTTGGGGGTTTGGATTCTAATTTAAGCCAATTTAAAGAAAATGAGGAATATAGAATGGTGGGTACATGATAGGGACGGCAAAATAAAGCAAGAGGCTCTGGAGACCAAACAGCAGGATTCTGATCTGGTTCTGCTGCTTACAGGCTATGAGACCCTGGACAAGTCACTTCCCCATCCGAGACTCAGATTTTCCACCTGTAAGATGGGGACGACAGGGGCTTCCCTGGTGGCGCAGTGGTTGAGAATCCGCCTTCCAGTGCAGGGGACACGGGTTCGAGCCCTGGTCTGGGAGGATCCCACATGCCGCGGAGCAACTAGGCCCGTGAGTCACAACTACTGAGTCTGCGCGACTGGAGCCTGTGCTCCGCAACAAGAGAGGCCGCGATAGTGAGAGGCCCGCGCACCGCGATGAAGAGTGGCCCCCGCTTGCCGCAACGAGAGGAAGCCCTCGCACAGAAACGAAGACCCAACACAACCAAAAATAAAAAAATAAATAATTTTAAAAAAAGATGGGGACGACAGAACAAACATGATGGGCTTGCTGGGAGGAGGAAGATGAGGGGATGCCCTTCATGGTGCGAGACACTTGCCACTGTCTTCTCTCTCCCCCATCCCACCCGCCCCTCCACCACCCTGCATTTAGGAAGAAGCCATTTAAATGGAACTGTAATTCATATGCAGTCACCAGAGGCTAATTCAGAATTTCTTTTTGCTCCTTGATTAAATAACAGTTTAAAGTCTGGTATCTCATTTTCTTGGTTGGCTACACAAAGCCCTCTGGAGTTTTCTGCACACAGTGAGGAGGCCCCAGTTAAATCCACACACAAAAATAGGTCATCTATAGAGCCGACAGTTAAGAATCATCTTGCCCTCCAGCATCCACACAGCAAGGAGGATGGAACTCATACTGACAACTCTTGATTTCCTCCAAACTCGCTCCTCTCCTGGACTACTCCATCTCAGGAAATGGAACCCTATCCCCGCACCCCCAATCATCTTTGGTTATCTCCATTCCTCACATCTCCTCATCCCACCTATCCCCAAGGCTTCTGGCTTCATCCCGCCCCCCGACATCTGCTCACTTCGCTCCATTTCCACACCACCTCCCAATTCAAGCCGCCATCTTCTATTGTCTAGAGCTTCCTCATTGGTCTCCCTGCTGCCCTTGCCCCCGCCCCTTCCTCCCTCCACATAACAGCCTGAGTTTTTTTCCAAAAATAAACCAGAATGTTTAAAATATTAATCAAAGTCCGCCAAAGGCTTTGTACTAGGCTTAAAATAGAAATCCACTCATACCAGAGTCTCCGATCCCCTGTTCTGTCCTCCCACCTCATCTCATTGATCATGGGCCCATCTTTGTTCACGCAGCTCCAGCCCCTCTGGCTTTGTCCTGTCTTCTGAACACAGATGCTAAGTTTTTTCCTACTTCCAAGGCCTTTGTATCTTCTTACAGCTGCCTCCTTCTCCTTCCTCAGGTGTCAGCTCAAATGTCCCCTCTTCAGAAAAGCTTCCCCTGACTGCCCCATCTAAAGTAGTCCTCTGACCCCCATAACTCTGTGTTATTTAAATGAGCCAAAGATGGCTACTGTATACTGGCCTCTATGTTATTTCTTCGAGACCCCTGTCAGCTTGAAAGCCCACCAAACTCAAATTTTTATACATCTACTTATTTTTAAATACCGACAAGCAGATTTTTAGTCATTTAGAGCCTTCCTGCTTTGCCTACTCCACAAAACTACACCCAACATCTGCTGGCCATTGATAAGATAGAGCTTGTGTTTATTAAGACATAAGCTACTGGGACTTCCCTGGCGGTCCAGTGGTTAAAACTCCGTGCTTCCACGGAAGGGGACGCTTCCACAGAAGGGGACGCCGGTTCCATCCCTGGTCGGGGAACTGAGATCCCGCATGTCAGCATGGTGCGGCCAAAAACAAAACACAAACAAAAGACCCTAAGCTACTATTGCTCTTCAGAGGCCTCTGACCCAGGGGCTCCCCACCATGATGCTGAGTGACACCACCTAGACATAAAACCTCATCTCTGGCCCCCCAGGAGTCCCCTTCTGGATGTGGCCTCCTTGCCATAAGCCTCTGGATAGACTCCTGCTATGAGAGACCCCCCCAGTATGCAGCCCTGTCTAAGCACCATGTTACTACCTCTCAGGGTCACATCTTTTTCCTTGAGAGGCCCAAGTTTCTTGAACCTCCTATACTCTTATCCACTACCCTGTTTTATTTTCTTTGTAATACTTATCACTCTCTGAAATTACCTGGTTACTTTGCTTGCTTGCTTTTTGTCTCTCTCCCTTCTTAGAATGTAAAATCCATTGTCAATCAGTCAATAAGTCTATGAAAAGGATATTTACCCTCATTAGTAATCAAAGAAATTGCAGAGTAAAGTAGTGAGATGTTATTTTTTCACCCAAGTTGGTAAAATGTCTAAAGTTTGACAATGGTGAATATTGCAAGGGTATGGGAGGAAAGGGGTACCCGCATACCCTGCTAGTGGGAATGTGAATGAGCACAGCATCTTAGAGGATAATTCTAAACTTAAAACACACACAACCCCTGACCAAGCAATTTCACTCCTTAGTAGCTACCCACACACACACACACACACACAAAATCCTTATGTCTGCATAAAGAGGAATGTTAAGAAATAAATCAACAAAAGAGGACTCCTGCTTCTAGGAAGGTGGAGTAGATGTACTTTCCCTATTCCTCCTGCTAAGTACAACTAAAAACCCTGGATGTAATATATAAAACAAATATTAAAGGACTCCGAAAGGTGAGAGAAGGCAAATAGCTGGGGACCTCAGAATCCAAGGAACAACACAATGGTGAGTTCCCTGGGGTGTTTTGCTTTGTTTTGGTTTGGTTTGGGGTTTTGTTGTTGTAGTTGCTGTTGTTTGCCTCATTCATCCCAGAATTAGAGCCGAAGAAGCCAGCAACCAAGAAATGCCAACAGGCATAGACAAAAACTCTCAACAAAAGCCTGCTTTCTCTAGCCAATGGACTGGGAAAGAGGCAACCAAGAAAGACACAAAACTTTTAGACAATAACCACTCTATTCCAGAAAAACCATCATCCCACCCTCACCCGTACCAGCAAAGACCAGTCAGGGAGCCTAGAACTACATTCTCATCAGGTTCTAAGAATGTGCCCCAATCCCCCACCCCATCAACCCCAGTTGATGTCTAAGAAAGCCAAGCAGAGAGCAGAAATGAGCCCACCCTCCACCCATGGTGTCATGGAGGCCACACTGGGAGTGGTAATAAGGCACTCCTACCCCTCCCAACCAGGGAGGTGTCAGTGGAGGCCACATGGGGAGCTGGAACTCCTATACCCAGCCAGCAGTAATGAGGAGTTCCCACCACCTTGGGTATCAAAGGGGGCCAGATGGGAAATCTGGACTTCCATCCCCATCTGGCAACAAGAGATTAGCACCCACCTTCCCTTGCCAGAGAAGTCTCAAAAGAAGCCAGCTAAAATAGAAGGCTTAAATAAGATGCAGAGTCTCGTAACATAATACCCAAAATGTCTAGGTTTCAATCAAATCATTTATCATACCAAGAACTAGGAAGATCTCAAACTGAACAAGAAAAGGCGTCAGCAGATGCTAACACTGACATGACAAAGATGTTAGAGATGTATGACAAGGATCTTAAAACAGCCATCCTAAATATGCTTCAACAAGGAATCATGAATATGCTTGAAGCAAATTAAAAAATAGAAAGTTGAGCAGAGAAATAGAGAGGCTCAGCAAAGGGTAGATAAGCATGAAAAAAGAATCAAAGGGAAATTTCAGAACTGAAAAATACAATAACTAAAATTAAAATTAAAAAAACCTGTGAATGTGTTTAGCAGTAGAATTAGAGAACAAAAGAAACAATCAGAGAACCTGAATATAGGGCAATAGAAATTACCAATCTGAACAACGGAGAGAAAATAGATTGAAAATATAATTAAAGGAAACTTGGGGACATGTGGGACTATAACAAATATCTAACATTTACATCACTGGAGTCCCAGAAAAAAGTTTTCTAAATTAATTGGGAGTGGTGATAGTAATATCAGATAAAGTGGCTTCAGAACAAAGAAAATTACCAGAAACAGAGAAGGACATTATATAGTGATAAAAAAGTCAGTCCACCAAGAAGATAGCAATTTTAAATGTGTATGCACCAAAAAACACAGCTGCAAAATAGATGAAGCAAAACCTGATAGAACTGAAAGGAAAAAAAAAAATCCAAATATATATTTGGAGACTTTAACACCCTCTTTCAATAATTGAGAAAGCTATTAGACATAACAATTAGACAGAAAATCAGCAAGAATATTAAAGAGCTTAACAAAAACAACAAACTGGATCTAATTGACATTTATCGAACACTCTACTCAACAACAGCAGAATACACATTCTTTTCAAGTGCCCACAGGATATACACAGATAAACCATATTCTGGGCCATTAAAGACCACAAAAAAAAAGCAAACAGACAAAAAAACCAATCTCAACAGATTTAAAACAACTGCAATCACACAGAGTATGTTCGTCAAACACAACGAAGTAAAACTAGAAATCAATAACAGAAAGATAACAGAAAAATCTCTAAATATTTGGAAACTAAAAAACATGCTTCCAAATAATTCATGAGTCAAAGAGATAGTCTCAAGTGGTATCAAAAAGTACATTGAGCTAAGTGAAAATGGAAATAGGGTATATCAAAATTTGTGGCAAAACTAAGGCAGTGCTAAGACAGGAATTTATAGCACTAAATGCATACATTGGAAAAGAAGAAAAGTCTCAGATCAATAATCAAAGCTCCCACCTCAGGAACTTAGAAAAAGGAGAGCAAAATAAATCCAAAGTGAGTAGATAGAAGGAAATAATAAAGAGAAGAGGAGAAATAACTATAATTGAAAACAGTAAAACAATGGAGAAAAATCAATGAAAGAAAGAGCTGGCTCCTTGAAAAGATCAATAAAATTGACAAACTTCTGGCACAACTAACAAAGGGAAGAAGAGAGAATGAGGAATGAAGCCAGGGATATCACTACAGACCTTGCAGACATCAAAAGGATAATAAGAGAATACCACAACAACTCTACACACATAAATTGACAACTCCCATAAAATGGATTAATTCCTTGAAAAGCACACACTACCCCCAACTCACCAAATATTAAATAGATCATTTGAATAGTCCTAAAACTATTAAGGTTATTAAATTCATAATCTAATTTTAGAATGTCCAAAAATGGAATCTCCAGGCCTGGATCACTGGAGAATTCTACCAAACGTTTAAAGAATTAACATCAATTCTCCACAATCTCTTCCGGAAAATAGAAAAGGAGGAAAAAGTCCTGACCTCATTTTATGAATCTGCTATTACCCTTATACCAAAATCAGATAAAGATAGTACCAAAAAATTTTAAAAATATAGACACAAAAAGCTTAACAAAATATTAGCAAATAGAATTTGTGGTATATGAAAAGAATTATTCACCATAACCAAATATTGGTCAATATTTGAAAAACAATTATTGAAACCTATTTTAACAGCCTAAAGAATAAAAATCACAGGATATACCAATTGATGCAAAAAAGGTGTTTGACAAAATTCAACACCCATTCATGTTGAAAACTCCCAGAAAAATAGGAAAGGGGAGAACACCCTCAACTTGATAAAAGGATCTACATGTAATCAACAGCTAACACTATACTTAAAGGTGAAAGCCCAGTGTATGTTTTCCCCCTAAGATTAAAAACAAGACAAGGATGTCTGATCTCTTCCCTTTTATTCAGCACTGTGCTGGAAGTTTTAGCCAGTGCGGTAAGGCAAGATAAGGAAATAAAAGACATACAGTCCAGAAAGTAATATATAATACTGTCAGTATTTGCAGATGACATGATTGTGATTTTATATTTTAAAAAATTCCAAGGAATCTAAAACATACAAACGAACAAACAAACAAACAAACAAAACTCCAAAAATCAAACCTAAACCTTAGTAAGTAGAAGTGAATTCAGCAAGATCACAGGATACAAGATAAACATACAAAAATCAGTTGTATTTTTATATACTAGCAATGCACACGTGGAAGCAAAAGTTAAAAACAGTGCCATTTAGAAACACTCAAAACAGAGAAATATTTAGGTATAAATCTAACAAAACATGTATGGGAAAACTATAAAATGTATGCTGAAAACTATAAGATGTTGATGAAATAAATAAAAGATCTAAATAAATGGAAAGACATACTCTGTTCATGGATTGGAAGACTTAACATAATAGGTCAATTTTCCCCCAAATTAATATACAGGTTTAACAAAATTACTATAAAAATCCAAGCAATGTTTCTTGTGGCTATAGATTAGATTATTTTAAATTTATGTGTAAAAGCAAAGGAATTGAATTAGCTAATACAATTTTTTAAAAGGAGAATAAAATGGGAGAAATCATTCTACCTGATTTGAAGACTTATTATATAACTACAGTAATCAAGACCATATGGTATTGGTGGAGGTATAGACACATAGATCAATGGAGCAGAATAGAGAACCCAGAAATAGACCCACACAAATACAGTCAATTGATTTTTTTTTTTTAATAAAGTAGCAAGGGGATAACTTTTTTTTAAATTAATTAATCAATTTATTTATTTTTGGCTGTGTTGGGTCTTTGTTTCTGTGCGAGGGCTTTCTCTAGTTGCAGCAAGCGGGGGCCACTCTTCATCGCGGTGCGCGGGCCTCTCACTATCACGGCCTCTCTTGTTGAGGAGCACAGGCTCCAGACGCGCAGGCTCAGTAGTTGTGGCTCACGGGCCTAGTTGCTCTGCAGCATGTGGGATCTTCCCAGACCAGGGCTCGAACCCGTGTCTCCTGCATTGGCAGGCAGATTCTCAACCACTGCGCCACCGTGGAAGCCCCAGTCAATTGATTTTTGACAGAGGTGCAAAAGCACTTCAGTTGATTTCAACAAATGATACTAAAGCAATTGGACATCCATAGGGAAAAAAATTCAGCCTAAATGTCACATCTTATATAAAAATTAGCTCAAAACAGATCATGGATTTAAATACTAAATGTAAAACTTTTTGAAAAAAAAATAGGAGAAAATCTTCAGGGTCTAGAGCCCAGCAAAGGGTTCTTAGATTTGATGCCAAAAATCTAATCCATAAAAGAAAAGATTGATAAATTGGATGGATCTTATTAAAATTAAAAAAAAAATGTTTCTCTGTGGAAGACCCTGTCAATAGGATGAAAGACAAGCTACACACTAGGATAAAATATTGTAAACTATGTATCCAATAAGGACTAGTATCTAGCGAAGAAAAGTACATACGTATTATATATATACACACATATATTATATATATATATTTGAGAAGTTCTGAGAGTATGTAAATTATATATAACACCATTATATATACCATTTAATATAATATAATATACATACACATCACCCTATGGTAATGGAATGTTCTGTATCTCAGTTGTATCATCATTAATAAACTGGTTTTGATATTGTACTATAATTTTGCAAGATGTTCCCATGGGGGAAACTGGGTAAAGGGTACATGGGATCTCTCTGTATCATTTCTTACAAGTGTATGTCAATCCACAATTCTCTCAAAATAAACAGTTTAATTTAAAAATAATTCTTTGCAGCATTGCTTGTATTCTCGGGGAAAAACTGGAAACAGCCTTCATGTTCTTAAGAAGGGGAATGGTTGTCTACAATGTCAGCTCCATAAAATGGAATATTATGCAGAACCTAGAGGAAAAAGAAAAAAATTCTCTCAGACCTGAAAAGCTGTGTTGCAGAACTCTTTATATAGCACGGTACCATTTATATTAAAATGCACACACACACAAATAAAATAATATAAGATGAAATAAAATGCACACACACAAAGAGTGTGGCTACTGTGTAAATACCCGCACCCTGCATTCTCAATGATGGTAATATTACCAAGGAGGGGTCGAAAATTAATTTGGGAGAGGCTAAGAAATTTTACCCTTATTGTATATAAAGCACAGATAGGCGTAGAGTACATAGCAGATAAACAATATATCTACAGTATTAAAATACTTCATGGGGGAGGGGAGATGTGTTTAATATTTTTTTTAATGTTTAGGGAAAAAAAAGAGAGAGAGAAACTCTTTAGGGGGACAATAGTGAAAGAACAAGTTAAGAACTAGCCTAGACCAGCATTTCTCAACCTCAGCACTACTGACATTTTGTGCTAGATAATTCTTCATTGTGTAAGGCTGTCCTGTCATTGTAGGATGTTTAGTGGCATCCCTGGCCTCTACCCACTAGATGCCAGTAGCACCAACACCCAGGTGTGACGATCAAAAATGTCTCCAGATGTTGCCAAATGTCCCTGGAGGGAAAAATTGCCCCCGGCTGAGAACTACTAGACAAAGGACTGGAAGTCACAGATCAAACCCTGGCCGTGGGGCACACAGTGCAGCAGTAGTGAGGGATCCTTAGTGCTTTCATTTTTGACCAGGAGAATATATTCAGGGCTTACTTGTGTCATTAAAAATTAATTTTTCAAAAATTGCTCTGGCTGGGAAATGCAGTCCTAGAGAGGAGAAGAGACCTGGGCAGCCCTTGGGATTTGGAGCTAATCCCAGCCCTTCCCCTCCCTGCTCTAGGACCACCAGCAAGCACCCCCTGTCCCCAGAGAGCCTCTGTTTTCCCCCCCTTTCCTCTTGCACACGCACCCCCATGCTGACACTTTTCACCATGCCCTCCATTCTCCATGCTTTGCGTCCAAACCTCCATGCTCAGGCAGCTCTCTATCAGGATGCCGTCTGCCTCTCCTCTGCCTGGAAAACTCTTACTTATCCCTAAACTCCAGTGTCCTGTCCTCCAGGAAGCCCTCATCACCTCCCACCAGCATTTAAAGGGCTCTTTGCTGTGATGCCACAGAACCATCCCCCCATGCAAGACGCACACACCACACCTGGCTGTTTACAGAGCATGGTGGATATTCCAAATTGACTGACCCTCCCCATCCACCCCTTTCCACCTTGCTCTCAGCTGGGTTCCTTCGCCCTCTGAATCTGGTTGGTTCAGCAAATATGAGGCACCAGCTAAGGATGGAGTGGGGAGGAGAGTGAGGTGGGTGTGGAGTCTCCAGCTTCCTCCCTGCTGGCCTCCCCCCCCACCTTGGCAGTGCCTGAGTTTCTTTTCCTAGGGACACAGCTCTGGAAGGGCTCCAGTAACCACTC
This sequence comes from Balaenoptera borealis, assembly GCF_965194805.1. Taxonomy (NCBI): domain Eukaryota; kingdom Metazoa; phylum Chordata; class Mammalia; order Artiodactyla; family Balaenopteridae; genus Balaenoptera; species Balaenoptera borealis. Next base: position 160,087,841 of record NC_138867.1, read on the forward strand.
CTTCCTCGCATCCTCTGTCCCCTGAGGGGGGTAATGACTTCCCTGGTTCTACACCATCTCTTGTTAGCACCTTAACCTGGTCCCCACCCTGTGAATCCTCCCTTCACAGAGCCCTCAACAGTTCTCGAAATGTTCCTGATGAGGCCCTGATCTGACACACATATGCATCCTCGAAACTCAACTACGAGCTCCAGGGGCACAAGAACTGTGTGATTTCATTCTGTCTGATTTTGTTTTTAATCTCAGAACCCCAGTGGTTGGCAGTGATAAGACCTAGAACATGGGCAGGGCTCAGTGAAAGCTCACTGAAGAAATGGATGAAAGAATGAAGAATAGATGGATGGATGGACTTACCGATGGATGGAAGGACAAACGAGCAGATGGACAGATGGACCAGTGTATGGATGGGAGGACATTCAGACTCTACTTTTGCAAACATTAATATCAGCTGAAATTCCTTGAGTGCTCACAGCTTGTCAGGCATGGCACCAAGCCTTTTATATATGTTCACTCTACCTCTATGACCAGCCTATGAGGCAAGAGTATCATCATGAGGAAAGAGAAGCTAAGAAGGGTTAGGTCACTTGCTCAAGGTCACAGCTGGGAAGTGACAAGACTAGGATTCAATCCCACCAGCCACCAGAGCCTGCAATCCTGACAACATGGGGATGTTGCTGGGTGACTGAAGGACCCCAACATCTACCACTGTCGCAGGGATGCTCTCCTGTCCCACGCCTGTTCCCCCACCTCCAGGCCCTGGGTGGCCCTTGCTCTTCTCACAGTGGGCCTAGCTTCAGCACGCTTCCCTCCGAGACCACTCCTTACCTCCGTCCACCCTGAGTGTCTCTGAGGATGTCTGGTTTGCACGTGTGGAGCCCAGAAAGGCACCAGGCCCCTTACACTCCAGCTGGCAAGCCCTTGTTTATTTCTTGAGCAGGCAGGAGCTTTACAGGTCTTTGGGTTTCTGCTCAAAGGAAAAACCTCCTCCCCGGGGAATTGCTGGGCTTATGAAGAACAGCCTGGGGCACCTGCTCATGCTAGAGGTGAGTTTCATCCTAGAGGTAAAAAGCACCGGCTTAGGAGACACGAGGTGTGCTCGGTGATCCCAGCTCTGGGGTGTTGCGCTGGACCCTCCCCTCTGAGCCTCGGTAAACCAGGACTCCTGGTGCTTTCTGGCTGGACTACGGTGAGGAACAGATGGAAGGTCCTCCAGCTAAACTGCACAGGTAGTAAAGAGCCATCGTCATCACTCCCTCAGCCTGCCTTGTTCACCTGCTCACATTTCCCCAAACATTTCTGCAGAACCGTTTGATCTGGCCATCTCTGTGAGGATTGCCAAGAAGCCTTCCTCCCCATTCGGCAAATTAGGAAATTGAAATACAGAGAGCTTAAGAGGCCTGTCAGAGGTCACGCAGCAGGACAGAGGCAGAGCCGGGCTCTAACCCCAGAGATCTCTGCAACTTCCCAGCACCCTGCATCCCCCACTGCACCTGGCCCCGGCTCAGCTCTGTTGTGGAAGCAGCAGTCATTCTTTATTTCCTTCATTAGTTATGCATGGCACGTTTGGAACAGGGCCCTTGGTGATTAAAGCGCCTAGGGACAGAAAAGCCGAGCTGAAACATGAGTGAAACTATTAAAAGGAAAACAAAACAGCAGCATCAACAGGGATGTCTCCGGGCGGAAGCACAGGAGTGCTGCTGAGGACATGACCTCATCCCAGGCGCTCAAGGAGCTGAAGGCTTCACCTTGGGTCCTCCTTCTGGATTCCAGTCACCCCAGCACCAGGTCAACTGCCATCATCATGTACAGCAGTAGCCTCATCCCTAGAGTTTTGGGGTCAGGCACACCTGGTTTTCATCCCTGTTTTGGCTGTGTGACCTTGGACAGGTGAATTAGCCTCTCTGAGCCACAGTGTGCTGGGCCTTGATTTCCAGGGCAGTTGGGGAGTATGTGAAAAGATGTAGGTGAAGCCATAAGCAGAAGACCTGCTACATTATAACTTTAATAAGTTATAGATTTCTATTCTTCTTTTACATTCTAAAAAGCTATTTTACACACATTTTAGGGAAGGGCAAGTATTCAGGCTCTGCAGCAGGCGGTCCGCAATGCAGCCCGGCTCCAACTCTAACTGCGTGATTGGGGAGAAGGTTATATAACATTTCAAAGTCTCGTTTTCCACGTTCTTTAGACGCGGCTAACAATAACCTCTACGCCTAGGCCTGCGAAAAGTTTAAATGCGATAACACATGCAGGGGCTTGTCACAGTACCTGACACAGGACAAGTACACCATAACTGTCATTCATATTTTCCATCTTCCCAACGTGTCCACTTGGTAGTCAGGATATGTATTATGGCCCCTTTTTGCAGGTGATGGAAGTGCGGCTCAGGGAGGTGAAAAAGCTTGACCAGGTCAATAAGCCGTGAAATGGCAGGACTGGGACCTCTGCACTGGGGTCCTGACTCTACGTCAGTGAGATCCTGACAAGAACCCTAAGGTTGTTTAGTCCACAGGATCCTGTGTTCTTGGTCAGCTCTGCCCAAGCAGAATGGACTGGAGGTCACCTTGTTTAAAAAAAAGAAAAAAAAAAGCCTAGTACATAGCTTCAGGCTGATCTGGTTTCAAACCCTCTTCATAGCTGTGTGACCGTGGCTGGTACACTTAGCTTCTCTGGTTCATTTTTTTCTTTTTTAACTTGGCAATATAATTACTGCCTCACTCCTTGGGGTCAACATGAGCAGGAAATGAGGATGGGTGTAAAAGTGCCCAGCACCGTGCCAAAGACACAGCGAGGCCTCAGAAAATGCCATCATTCCCTCCCTGCCCCCATCAGTGCATCTGTTATTGCCTCCCCTGGGGCTCCTGGCACCAGCTTCATTCCCAGCCAGAGGGACCTGAGTGACTGACAGAACCTGATATTCTGGCTGACAGAGCAGCTTCGTCTCCATCAGCCTGCTCCAGCATCCCAGGAACCTGCCACAGCAGTGTGCTTCCACCTGGTCACTGGCAGCTAATGAGGCCACAAGGGGGGGAGGGTGGGAGAGGCCAGTCCAGACCCCCCAGGTCCTGCATCTCTCTTTCTCTCCCTCTGTCTTCCCCCCAACTCTGACTCCTCTTTCCTTCCCCTCATCCCCCTTGAAACTTTCAAGGAAGCACCCTAAGGCCTCTGATGATGATTCAAAAATTATTAACATCAAAGAAGTACAAGATGATTTAATTCTACAAACTCAGTGGATTCTTACTCTGATGGAGGGACACTAAGAATACAAAGTTGAATAGGACAATGTCATGCACCTGGGGAGCTCCAGAGATAAATGATGCATCAACAGAAGTGTACAAAACAGGAGGCTGTCCCATAACAATAAGAATTATAACGATGGCCATTTATTTATTCCGCTCTTTATATGTGCCCCTGTTGAAGGTCACAGCTCAGGTTCAGAGGGGTTGTGAGTATTGCCCCAGGTCACACAGCCAGGAAGGGATAGAATGGAAATTCAAACCCAAGTCTGTCTGGTCTCAAAACTTGGGCTCCTTCTACTTCATCAAGTTTATCTCTGACTATCCAAAACACAAAAGAAATAGTTGCCATGCAATGTGGAAAGTGAAACAGAGCACAAATGACACAGTGAATGACTTTGCCTGGGGAGGGGGCAGGAAGCACCACACAGAGCATTCTCACGAGCTGGGTATGGAAGAATGGTGATTGTGTATGTATCGCTCTATATCTGTGTCTATATTTCTACTTTTCTATCTCTGTATCTATGTCTATCTATTATCTGGTCTCCCAACTTCTGAGCTCCCTGCACTGTGTATGGTGATTATAACTGAATTCACACAGCTGGGGCTGGGAGTTGACTGGTTAATCAAAAACGTCCATTAAAGCAGGAAATAATTTAAACAACAAAATAGCTGCTGCCTGTCTTAGTGTGTTCAGGTTGGTATAACACAATACCTCATCGGATAGCTTATAAACAACAGAAGTTTATTTCTCACAGTTCTGGAGGCTGGGAAGTCCGAGATCATGGTGTCAGCATAGCCATGTTCCGGTGAAGGCTCCTTTCCTGAATCATAGCAGCATGTTTCCTTACATGGTAGAAGGGGCTGGGAGCTCTCTGGCATCTCTTTTACAAGAACACTAATTCCATTCATGAGGGCTCCACCCTCATGACCTAATCACTGTCGAAAGACCCCACTTTCTAATACCATCACACTGGGCCTTAGAATTTCAACATATGAATGGAGGGGCTCAGGACTCAAATACTCAGACCCATACTACTGCCTAAACATCTTATTCTAACTTAAAGCATATAAATGTACAGGTATCTGAACATATTTAGATGGAAGCCTGAGGCCTTTAAGAATAGTCTGTTGACGGAATTCTGCATCTCTTTCTCCATAAACCATAGCCATAATATGTCTAACATTTATACTTCAGGCACCCTCAAAATGAAAGAAGAAAAAGCAACCCGAGTGCTGAAACCTTCTGGATTTTTCTGCCTATTTTCTTGATACTTTACAGGTCTCTCACCCACACATAACTGAACAAAAAATTTTTTTAGCAACTGACCTTTATGGAGTTATTCAACTTCATTCAACTTACTTCTCATAGAAATAGAACTTTCTTCCCTGTATTTTACTTGTATTGAAGTCCTTATTGTAACTATGTTATTTAGTTAAAATATGATGTGAACTGACAAAGTATGAGTGCACAAAAGAGAAAGTGGTCATTCCTATGAAAGCGAAGTTGAATGCTTTGGAAACACTCTATAAAAATGAGTTATTTCAAGGTAGCAAATACAAATGATTCCTGCTACACTGCAGCTCAACTGGCAGAGCATAAAGACTTGTGTCAACTCAACTGGAGAGTAAGCTATTGGCCTTGGCTTTCGCCCACCACCAGCTTCAAGGAATAGGGAAGAGTCATTTATCGAGGCAGACGGTTAAGTGGAAGCCAGATGGAGACTATTTTATACTTCTGAGCCCCTTCCCACAGTGTCCATGTAGGGTGGGGACCTGCCCATGCTCTGGCCTGCTCCTCGTCCCCCTTCTCCTCCCAAAAGGAAGGAAAGAACTAGCAAGGCCCTACAAACACTGAACAGCCTATTTTTACTACTGGGTAGGGCCACTGTGCCAGAAATAGACAGCTCGTTGTCACAGCCATCTCTTCTTCTCTCACTTTCAGGGCTCTCCTCTCTTGTCTCCTGTCTCACACTGGTGACGGGAAGTTGTAAGAGCATATGTTGTGAGAGGATGGAGAGAGAAGAGGACCTGGTAGAAGAGGAGTCTGGGAAGTGGGCAGGCGTCAGTCTGTGAAGGTCTTGGATACCAGGCTAAGGCATTTGGACTTTATCTTCCAGGCAATGAGGATTGATTGAGGTTGAATCTGTGCTAAAGAATGGTCACTTGAGCAGTTGACATGGAGAACGGAGAATCGGAGAAGAAAGGAGGCAGGGAGACCACGGAAGAGGCTGCTGCAGTCACCTGGGCAAGAGATGATGAGGCTTAAACTAACACGGGGAGGAAGGTGGGGATGGGGGGACCATACCAGACCTAACAATGGATTAGACATGAGGAATGAAAAAGAAAAAGTCTCTGATGATATCCAGGTTTCTGTCTTGACCAGCTGTCACCACCCTGCCCCCAGTAAGATGAGGAAGACAGGAGCAGGAGCAAGGTTGCAGTCAGAAAGATGCACGCTTCTGTGTTGACCATTTAATAAGCTTGAGAGGCAGCCAGAAGATTTCCAGAGACATTCAAACCTACGGAAGAGATGGCATCTTAGAAACGGATCTGTTCTAGCTGCTTAAATCAAGTGAAAGCCACGCTCTGCCTTGAGGATATTTGATTGCTCTGGCTCAATTCAATAACTGGCAGCAGAACAGGCACAGTGGGGAAAGCCATGGTTGTGAGATCATCCTGATCTGGGTAGAAATTTCTAGCTCTGTTGATATGCATTCCATGAGGCTCTGCATATGTGTGATTTCATGTCTCTGAGCCTCTATTTCTTCATCTATCAAGTGGAAATAAATAAAAATACATCTTCATAGACTATATTGAGAATCAAATGAGATCACAAATGTAAAGCCCCAAGCTAGTACCTAGCACATAGTAGTTGTTCAATAAATGGTGCTAACTAGTAATTAGTAGTGGTACTTTAATTGTAATCTAGAAAATGGCATCTATTATTTTATTAATCCTATAGAAATCAAAGAGTTGTAATTCTAGAGTGGTGGGTCTAGTGACTCCAAGGAGTTTAAGATATTTATTCATCTCAGTTCAACAAGATTTTCCAGGGCTCCCCTGGGTGCTAAAAATTTAGGATGAGCTTCCAGAGTTTGCCATGTTTCTCCCTGCTACACACACACATCCAAGGAGACAGTCACGATCACCAAGGAGGTTTCCCCCCAGTTGCATAAGAGCTCTCAAGGGTTGAGTTAAACAGACATTGCACGCTGGGCACTGGGCACATAGAGAATAGTCATACCAAGCCGGTACCCTGCAGGCTTAGAGCCCAATGCTGGGCATCAGTGAGTCTTGAATGAGCTTTTTCTCCAGGAATCCGTGTCCACCCCCGCCTCAGGCTCCCTGCCCATGCACAAGGCTTCCAGCCCATCTGTGTCCTTGAGAACATGCTGGGCTCCTGACCCAGGCAGCAGCTGGTCCACTACCTGCTGCCCCTGACCAGGCACCTGTCCAACTCTGAGGGAGTGAGGACAGAGAAATAGAATCTGAGAGCTGGGAAGGAACGTGGAAATTATCCAGGGCGTGGAATGTGCATCTCACTAAACCTGGAGCCAGAAAAACGTTTGATTTTCAGTGAACTTCGCCCTCTACAAGCTCTGCAGGTGGAGGCAGACACTTTTCACTTTGAGCTTATTTCCTTATCTGTAAAAGGGACAAATTATGTCTCACATATATTAATATATCTACCTCATAGAGTTATTGTACAGACTGTGTGAGAGATACACTATTAGAACTCTTGATTGGAAATGACAGACATTCACTGAATTCCAACTTAAGGGGAAAAAACAAGGAGGCATTTATTGGTTCAAGGTGTAACTGAAAAGTTTAAGAGTACATCTAACTTCAGAAGCCAGGTTCTCAAATGACATCATCAGAAATCTCTCTCTGTCTCTGTCTCTGTCTCTCTCATGTTTCTATCCCTCTCTGTCTCTCTGTCTCTGTCTCTCTCTTCTACTGTCCTCCAAGATTGCTTTATTTTCAGATAAACTTTCTCTTGAAGCAGCTCTAGACTTATATTCTACCAGCAGAAAGAGAGTGTTTCTTTACCAATAGTCTTAAGATTGGCCTTTTTGGGCTTTGCTTGGCACATTTTGGGTTAAATGTCTACTCCTCAACCAATCACTGTAGCCAGGGAAATACCATATTCCCATCAGCCAAGTTTAAGTAGTGTGTCCAGGTTTGAAACCCTGGGTTCCAGGTTGGCTCAACTCCACCCAGTTAACAAGGACTGATCATGGAGAAAAGAAAGTATCCAAAGGAAAATCAAGATGCTACTATAGATAAAAGGTGGAATGATACTGGACATGTCAAAACAACAGACCAATAAACATGTGTAGGCTTTGTTAATTTTCACCAAATGGGGTTAATTTTCATCCTCATCAACATCATCATCATTATTATCACTGTCATTATTAACATTTTTGTCATCACTGTCATCCTCACAGGCACATAATAAATCATACCTGTGTGTTCCTGTGAGCCACTGCTCCCCATGTAGCCCCTTCTACAACCATTCTGTACCTAGAAGAAGGCTCTTGGCACTCAGACAGGGTTTCTGAGAACGCAAGACTCCCCTGCTTGCCTGCCCCCTGAAACTGTCCAGCCCCTGCCTTCATCTTTCTCCATGTTCTGAGATGGATCTGCTCCGGATGTGGTCTCTGCTCTCACCCAGCATCAGATACCAGCTTTTACTCTCCTCATATCCTCATAGCTGAGGCCCACTGACCACCACTCTACGGACCCAGTTCTGTTCCAATTCTGGACAAATCAGGAAGTTTGAAAGAACCCCAGCCCCATTCTCAAGTGATGCCACTGGAGCTCATCCACACCTGAACCTGATTTAGATGACATGATTCTAAACCTTGAGCCTGTACCTGACAACATAATTGATGAGATTTAGGGAAAGTACTAGTAGGAATGAATGTAATTTGCATATGGGAAAAACATAAATAGTTTCTGATTAGGGAGCAGACCAGGTGGTTTTAAAACATGGCCCCAAAATTCTCTGACATTCCTCCCATCAAGAGTTGGGTCTATGTCCAGTCCCCTTGGATCAAGGCCAAACTTAGTAATTGGTTGACCAAGAGAGTACGGCAAAAGTGACAATATTTGACATTTGAAGCTAGATTAGAAAAGGCATGCAGCTTCTGCCTGGTTCTCTTGAGATGCTCACTTTTGGAATCTAGACCAGAGGAAGGCTGACCAGCCGGTGGCAGGGTCAAGTGGAGAGATTGGGGCACCAAAAGTTCTCAATCCCAGCTGAGCTCCCAACTGACCATCAGCACCAACTTGCCAGCCATGTGAGTGAGCAATCCCGGGGGTGAAGTCACCAGCCCCAGTCAAGTATCCCCAGCTGATGCCACATGGAGCAGAGACCAGCCTTCCCCACAAACCCTGCCCAAATTGCAGATTAGTGACCTAAATAGATGATTGTTTCTTATCAAACCACTAAGTTTTGAAGTGGTTTATTATGTAGCAAAAGTAACTGGAACACCATGCAAATGGATGCAAAGGCACTTCAAAAGAGAATAATTTTGATATCAAAGTATTAAGAGGCACCCTTGGGAATATTTTTTTAATCCATGAATATTTGTTCAAAAATAAGCCTCTTGATAAATGTACTGCAAAAGTCAAGTGAAAAATAAAGAAGGTTGTAATGAGCTGTCCAGTTTTACTGAAAAAAAAAAAAAAACACCCTTAAATTCAACACTTGATTCAATTCTTGTTTGTCCTTAAAATCAACACATAGCTTCCATTTTGACCTGTGTTTTTCTAAATATAAGCTCTTGTTAATTTTATTTCATTTTTAAACTCTTGACAAAGTCCAAATCAAATCTATTAGCCTGTATTTACTACAAAATGGTAGTCCCTACTTGAAGTGGTTCATATTGAATGGGATATTTTTTTTCTGGTCCCCAATTATTCTTGGGAAACCAAGATCCTCTTCAACTGCCTTGACCATACCATGTTATTGTTGTGTCCTTTGGCTACCAGACTTGCATTTTCCTTAGCACCAGAAGACCCCAATCTTCCAGGATATCCTCCCACTTCCAGCCTGCCCATTCTTCAGTATATGCCCACCTCCTTGTACCCACTGAGAAAGGACATCAGGGACAGCTGTCTCTTTCCACAACCCCACCATGCCCTGCACTACCTCATACCCTGCCTCCTCTTCTGCTTTTCCATTTGTCTCCACCTCTTTAGTTCTTTGTCTTTCTTCACTCTCTTCTCTGTGCTGTCCTAAGCTCTCCTCTTCATTCCAGGTGTCTACTTGGATTATACCAGCCTCTTCCAGGGACTAACCCAGACCAATTCCATCCAGTCCCCAATGCCAGTTCACAATGCTGACATTTCTGCCAGATTGGTCCCACTTATCACCAAGAGAAAGAGGTAGCAGTTAACCATGTGTTCTCAAGGAAAATCGAGATTGACAAATGACTTGCCTTGGGGCTAGATCTTGGGACAGGAATCTTGTGAATGGGACTTCACATCAGGAAATTCCGAATCCAACCTTTTTTCATCAGACATTGGGGGCTCATAACCCACTATACAGTGGTTAGAATTCCTTATGTTGAAAGTATCAGAACATCCAACTCAAACTGGTTTAAACCATAAAGAAAATTTTTTGTCTCACATAACCAAAAAGGACAGAGGTTGGCCTAGCTTCAGGTAAGGCTTGGTTCAGACTCTCAAGTGATACCACAAAGAATCCAATTTCATGCCACCTCTCCTCTCTGCCTTCTGCAACAGTATCTTCATCCTAAAGCTGGCTCCTCTCTTGTCAGAGGACATCTGTTAGTATCTCCAAACATTACTAAATTCACTCACCAACAGCTCTATACAAGTCTCAGAAATGAGTCTTTATTATTATATTAATTCAGCCCCATCAGAGAGACCATAATCCTTCCCCCAACATTCTTCCTGCTCCCTGGTCCCCAATACATACATGTACACACACACACACAAACACACACACTGAAAAGCATAAAGGGATGTAAAGCAAAAAATAAACACTTGTCCCACTTCTCAGAGAATCCTGGACATATCAGTATATGCTTTTTCACCTTTAAAATATATATATATATATATATATATATATATATATATATATATATATGCTAGGTAGAAAGAGATATAGATTATATATATGTATATATGTTTGTACACAACAAAAATGTTATACATAGTTTATACTTAACAAAATGTTTACTATATATACTCATTTTGAACTTTTCCTCATATTAATTAATATTCTTTTACAATATAATTTCTAAGGGTACCGTCTAATTCTGTCCCTTGTATCAGCACTTCTTTATGGGCTTCCTAACCACCAGTGTTTTTATTTGGAATCCCTAGCCAATGCCTCAGTCTGCTATTGTCAAAAAACTTTATAAAATTATTGTTAATTTTATTAGTCTTGATAATGGCATTATGGTTATACTTAGAAGAAAGAAAAAATTCTTATTGGTAAGAGGTACATACCAAGTCAAATGATAAGATTCTAGGACTTGCTTTAAAATATTCCAGGAATAAATAAAAGGTGGGGGGGGGAAAGTGGGCAGGGGGGTAGAGGTTGCTGAACAAGAGAAAAAATATTGAGTCTTATTGGCCCTGGTTGGCTGACTTCGATTATTTCACTGGCTGACCCTTGTGTAATTTCTGTGACCAGGGAGATGAAAGACACTGATGAGAGACAAGATGAGAAATGAAAGCTACTCTTATGAAGGGGGAAATGGATGTTGGAAGGCTTAAAATTGACTCCAGACCACAAGTCCCACATACTTCCTGGATGGAGGGTGTGTTAAAGGTACTTAACTGCCCCCAAGGCGGTGATAACAATTTGTGTCTGCACACCTTTTCACATTTCATCCGTTACCTCCTTGGAGACTCACACTTCCTCTTCCTCTGAAAGGTAAATACTAGTAACCCTGTTGTCCATGTGCGTAAACTGACATTCAGGCCAAGAACACGTGACAGGTCAGCAGTGGAGATGTGACTTGAACTCCTAAATTCTATATTTTTTCATGATAATGCCACTGACTTCTTACAAGATACGTTTCTAGAAAACCAAATTCAAACCTGCCCACAAATGGCAAAACATGGTCCAGGCCTAAGTTTTTGGTCCCCCACTCAGTACACAAATACATCCACTAGGACAGCCAGTTTTATGTTCATGATTCTGAAAACTCTGAATTCCACCATCTGTGAGTCTAGGGGATGATGTGTCCTGCCCTAAGGCTCCCTGACAGCATTACTGTTTCAGATTCCCTGCTTCTTTGGATACTCCATTGGACCCCAAGTCCTTTCTTCTGTTCTTGCCTTTCTTCATCCAATGTTTATCAAATGTCTACTTAAACCCAAAGTCCTCACCATAACAATCAAGCTCCCCCACCTCTATTACTCTTACCTCCCCTCCAACCACTTTCCCCTTGCTCACCCCAATCTAGCCAACTGGATCTCCAACTGGATTCCGATTCCTCAGATATGCCAGGCACACTCCCACCCCACGGCCTTGGCAGTCCCTGTTCTATGCCCACGTGGCTTGTTCCCTTGCTTTCTTCAAGCTGTTGCTTAAATAGCACCTTATCAGTGAGGCCTTCTCTGACCCACAAGAAAAAATATTAACATCCCCAGCTCTCCCCAGTTCCATCTCTGCTTAAAATTTTTCCATAACGATGTTCACAACAAATGTCTTACTCATTTATATGTTTATTGTGTATCTCCCTGCCCTTGAGAAGGTGAGCACTTCAAAGGCAGGGATTATATCTGTTTTGTTCACTGATGAATTTTAAGAAGCTGGAACTATTCTTGGCACATGGTCGGTGCTCAGTAAATATTTGTTGAAATAATGAATGCTATCAGTACAGCCATCTAGCCATACTCTTTTGCCTTTAGGGTTTTCCAGACACGGAGGATACCAGCCTAAGTGCCTTCTGATGCCAGAAGACCCAGATGAGACTCTCCAGGGGAAATCTCCGCAGAGCCCTTCTTACTCTTAAGGTGCTCCTCTTTCTCCCCCATTGCAGTGGGAGGGTGGGGTAGTACCCAGAACAGCACTAACTCTGAAGAAACCTTCTCTCTTCCTCCCTTTAACTTCAACTTTTTATGCCTGTAAGTATGGCCAAACTTGCTTCAGAATCGATTAGTATATCTTTCGTGGGTGGACTGGGACGTCACGTTGCCTGGGGGTGCTTGTCACCTATATTTTATTTCTGGACTTTGTAGCCTCAGCTGACGTTGAGCTGGAAACAGGCCATTTTAACACATACAACATATCATTGAATTTTCACAAGGCCCCTGCAACATAGATGACTTTATCTCCATTTTGCAGATAGGGAAAATGAAGCTCAGAGAGTCCTCCCTCTCTGGTCTCTGAGACTGAGTAAATGCTCATGAAATAGTCTCTCAGTTGCCCCAGAGAGCTATGGATAATGCTGTCCTCAGCCCCTGGATGCCACCCCTATCCAGTGAGTCAGGGTCTGATTATCTGCTGTTTTCTCTGTAGGAGTCTGACTCCCACCCAGTCATTAGAACATTCTCTACCCCCAACCAGGCAGTGCCAGAGAAGTCGCTGACCCTGATCAGCTGGACCGTTGTCTACCGCTGCAATAAGTAGCTTGGTGGGGAGATAAATGGATGTGATTATTAGCTCAAATGAGGCTTGGGGTTATCTCTGGATTTTCTCAATCCTTATGGCAGATGCAATGGAGAGGGGAGGGGCTGTGATTTCAGAAGCCAGGGGAGGGGACCAAGTACCTTTGTGACTTGAATTGTACCAAAGCCTGAGAGCCAAATGGGTTTGGGTTTGGATCCAAGCTCTGTGATCTTGGACAAGTCAATTCACCTCTCTGAGCCTATTACCTTTCTCTGTACGAGCAAGCGGAGACATGCTCAGAATGTTCTTCCCCACCAGAAGAAGATTACTCTCAAAGTTCTGGTTTGAAGGATTTTACATACATTTTAATTCTACATGAATTACTTCTAAGCATCTTATCTCCTGTTGCAACTCCTCAGCAACATCTTGAAAGAGCAAACTGAATTACTATTCAAAACAACAATAATAATAGCAGCCAACATTTACTGAGCTGTTTTATATACAAGCACTTTACAGGCATATTACCATTTAATCCTCTCAATAATCCTAAAAAATAGTTTCTATTTTATTGTCTCTTTACATATGAGGAAATTTGGTTTATGTGGCTTGTCCAATGTCACAAATTTGGTGAGGGGTAAGACCAGGCCTAGAACCCAAGTTCTATTCCCGAAAACCAAATTTAAATCCTCTGCTAAATGCCTCATTTGCATGTGCCATGAAGTCTGTGGAATATTCTGATATGGGCTTGAAGTGGCTTCATTAGAGTAACTTTTATGCAATCTGATTAAACTATTTTTATGAGCACTTAACTATACTTGCCTCTCTGAGTCCCTGTTTCTTCATCTGTAAAGTGGGGGTGATAACACTTCCCTTCAAATGGCTGTTTTGGATTGAATGAGATATAATAAGTGTTCAAGAAATATCAATGTTCCTTCTTTTCCCCTCAAAAATTAATATAAATTGATTTGATGAAATAATGATGCCTGGGATTTTAAGAACATCAATAAAAATAGGAAAATAAGTAAGGTGTAAAATTGATAATGTTGGAAATTTTCAGCCTATCTATTCAGTGTGTCACTCAATGCTACAACTTTTGAGATGTTGTGCACTGCACTGACACAAGAGTTGGATGACATGAAAAACAGAGTGGAGAAGGTGTCATTCTCACGGAATCAACAGACATCCATTGAGCCAGTTTCTCCAGCACTGTGGGCTCAGAGATAAAAGTAATTGACTTGCTCTCATGGAGATTACATTCTGGTGAGAGAAACAGAAAAAAAATAAATGTTTCTAAGAGCAATAAGTGTTATCAAAAGCAAGACAAGATAATCATATAGAGTGTAACTTGGGATAAGAGGGGCTATTTTAGAGAATGTAGGCAGCTAAAAGTTCCCAGAGAAGACATTTGTACAAATGCCTGAATATTGAGGAATACTCAAGAGCAAGAGGATAAGTGGTGGAATAACAGGATCTGAAAGATAAGTGGGGCCAGACAATGTGAAACCTTAAAGCCTATGATAGGAAGTTTGGGTTTTATTCTGAGTTCAATAGGAAAGATGTATTAGACGTGTAGGAAGCTAATAACTTGATCTGTTTCATAGTTTTAAAAGCCACGTTGGACCCAAACAAATATGAACACTTGATTTATAACAAAGACAGCATGCAGAGCAGTGCAAGGGAAAATGATCTTTCTTTCAATAAATGGTGCTGTGTCAATAGGGTAGCCATACAGTCAAAAAAAAAAATTAATCTTAAACCCTACTTCCTACCATGCACTAAAATCAATCCTATGTGGATTGTAAATCTAAATATAAAACTAAAGCAATAAAGATTCTAAAAGATAACAAGGAGAATGCTTTCATGACCTCAGATAGACAAAAATTTCTTAAACAGAACACAAAAAGCACTAACTGTAAAGGAAAAATTGATAAATTGAACTACAATAAAGTTAGCAACTTTTGTTTGCCGAAAGATACCATCGAGAGAGGAAAAGGGGGCTTCCCTGGTGACGCAGCGGTTGAGAATCTGCCTGCCAATGCAGGGGACGCGGGTTCGAGCCCTGGTCTGGGAAGATCCCACATGCCGCGGAGCAGCTGGGCCCGTGAGCCACAACTACTGAGCCTGCGCGTCTGGAGCCTGTGCTCCGCAACAAGAGAGGCCGCGATAGTGAGAGGCCCGCGCACCGCGATGAAGAGTGGCCCCCGCTTGCCGCAACTGGAGAAAGCCCTCGCACAGAAACGAAGACCCAACACAGCCATAAATAAATAAATAAATAAATAAATAAATAAATAAATAAATTTTAAAGGGGGAAAAAAAAAAGCTCCCTCTTTCACAATGACATGATTTAAAAAAAAAAAAAAAGAGAGAGAGAGAGGAAAAGGGCAAACCACAGGGTGGGAGAAGATATCTGCAATATATCTAGCCTTAAAGGATTCTTACCCAGAATATATAAAGAATTCCTACAAATCAATAAGGAAAAAACAGATATCACAATAGAAAAATTGATAAAAGATGTGAACAAGCACTTCACAAAAGAAATTTTCTAAATAGTCATTAAACATGTGGATAAGTACTTCATTAGCCATCAGATAAATTCAAATTAAAACCACTACATACTCATTACGTACATAGAATGGATAAAAGCAAAAGTAGATTGACAATGCCAAGGGTTGGTGAAGATGTGGAGCGACCAGAACCCTCATACACAGCTTATAAGGTATAAACTGGTATCCCAACTTTGGAGAACTGTATGGCAATATCTACTAAAGTTGAATATATACACACCTCACCCATTTATTTCATTCATGGGACTATAAAAAAAAAACTTATATGTATCAAAAGATCTACACAAAATTTGAAAACCACTCAAAAATCCATCAACAAATTGAGATATAGTCATATAGTGGAATACTACACGGTGACGAGAAGCAGCACGTTGCTGACAAAGGCAACGACGTGAATGAATTTCACAAACATGATATTGAGCAAAAGACGCCAAACACAAAACACATGGCGTATGATTTTTTATAAGTCAGCAACACTCATCTGTAGTGTCAGAAGTCAGAATTGTGGTTACCTATGAGGCAGAGTAAGGGAGAAATAACTGGGATGCCATGAAGGGGACTTATAATGTTCCATTTCACTATCTGGGCGCTGGTCGCACAGTTGTGATCACTTTGTGGTAATTAATCAAACTGCTTTCATGATTTGTGTTCTTTTCTGTATGGGATATATGTTTTAAAAATCACTTTGGGGAGCAAGAGTGGAACCAGGGAGATCAGTTAAGAGGCTGTTGTAGTAGCCCAGGCAGAAGATGATGATGGTGTGGATGAGATGCGATGTGGTGGAGAGGGAAAGAAGTAGACTAATTTAGGATGTATTTTGGTGGCAGAGCTTAAATCATTTGCTGATGGATTGGATGCTGAGGAAAAGGAAGAATTCAACAGTGGCCAGTGACCCAAGCAGCTGGGCAGGTGTGGAACCCCTGGTCCAGATGAGGAAGACCAGGAGAGGAAACAGCACCATTTAGATGTCTTCATATATTACCTCATTTATTTCCCCACCAACCTTCCTTAATAGCTATTTTTATCCCCAATTTACAGAAGAGGAAACTGGGGGTCTCAGAGATTAAAATTATTTGCCAGGCTTACACAGGTCTGGGAGGAAACAGAATGGGAGGCAGTCAGGTATAATGTTGGAGCCTGCAGACTCAAGCCAAACAGCCAGGGTTTGAAGTCTGCCTCTGTCAGGCAAATCTCTTGACTTCTTTTTTCTTCATCTGTAAAGTGGGGATGAGTCATACTTACCTCACAGGGTTAATATATGTCAAGGGCTATAAAGGGACCTAATATAAGTCAGTGGTCTGTAAGTTAGCCATTATCAGGGTCCATGTGGACTTCCCAGAGGAGTGGAGAAACAGAAGGTAAATAGATTTTAGTTCTTGAGCCAAGACTGAGTTTCATTAGCATGGTGATTGCCCTTTAAAACACTGAAACAAATGATGGCACGTAATGTTATTGCCACATAATAGAGACCATCAGGACCAAAATTCAGGAGCCAAAAGACATAAAGTGCATACAACAGAGGAAATCCTGGCTTGGCTGTGTGCTGGTCGCCTAGATGCCAGTGTGCTTTTCTGTATGTTGGAGAGGGAAATTGTTGCAATTATTTCAGCAACCATTTTGGATAACTAAATTCCAGCCTTTTGAAGGTGCTCAGGGGTAGGGGACCATAGGTTTTCACTTTCCAGAGTCAGTAGTTCAAAGAATTCTGCAGTCTTGGATTAAGTGATGCTTCTCATCACTTCTCTTTTACTTGAATTATTGCAGCAACCTCTAAACTAGATTCCTCCAATTTCTTCCTCTTCAACACATACTTACTGAGCTCCTACATTGTACCAGCTTCTCTGCTAGGTGCTAGGGAACAGTAAGAAAAGCCCAAAAATATGGTGCCCTCATGGAGCGTCAGGTTCACATCACTCTAGAGCAATATTTCTGTTAGTAGAAAGCACTTTGCAAATTGTAAAGGACTTATCCAATGTTGCTCTTGTGAGATGATCAAGGTGATGTTGTTAAAGCAGAGCTCTTGCCTTTCAATTGTTCTCCACTGCCTGTAGGATAAAGGCATACAGCCAAGTCCAAACTGAATTCCAGACTCATTTCCCATCTCTCATCCCTTACACCAGCCTTACTCTCCATTCAAACCAAACCACTAACCGTCCCTTAATTTCCATGCCTCAAGGACCTTGAATATTCCATTCCCTCTGCCTGAAATACTCTGTGTTCTGTCTGCCTCAAAACTCCCACTCAATCCTTCAAGATCCAATTTCAACCTCCTGTAACTCCTCCCCACAGATAGTTTTCATTCCTCCTCCCTCTTTTTCTGCAGCACTCTCTACATGAGTGTTTCTCAAAGGAGTTAAGATATAACAGAATGACCTAAGAATCATCTTCAAATCCCAGGCCCATCCCTGCTCACCAGACATTCAGATTCAGTAGGTTTGGGGTGCATAATGGTTAAGAACTCAGGCTTTGAGTCAAACAAACTCAGGTTAAGTCCCAGCTCAGCTGTTTATCAGCCTCATGACCTTGGCCAAGTTACTTAACCTCCCTAAGGTTTGCTAGCTCTGAAAAATGGGGATAGAAAAAAATAGGCAGGAATGATAAGTTGAGACAACATGTGTAAAACACTTAGTACAGTGCCTGATACCTGGGAAGGGCTGGACAAATTGAAGTTGCTATTGAAAAGAATGTCAGTTTATTCTGACCCTGGCAGCATATCCATTTCTTTTCCAACCCATCCATCTCCAGGTTGAGAACCACTGCTGAGTATTCGTAAAATTGTGTTATGATCCATTGTTTCTGTGCCATGTCTTCCTAATGTGAAATCCCGGAGGGCAGAAGCTATGTCTTAGTTCTAGATCCCCAGTACATAGCACAGTACCAGGAATAGAATCACCACTTACAAGCTGTGTGATCTTGGTCAAATGAGTCTTGCTTTTTTGGCTTCAGATATTTTTGATGTTGGGGAGAATAATACCTGCCAGATAAGACTGTTATGAATATCAAATGAGACTTTGGATGTGAAAGTGCTTTCTATGGTATGGAGAAGGGAGTTGCTGTGCTGAAAGGGGGCTGTGATTCAGGCCTGTCATCTCACAGCCACATATCTATGGCCCTCCACTTCCTCTTCTTCCCCATCCTATGGAATATCAGTGTGACCGCCTTTCCTTAAATATTCTGTTAATTTACACCTAATAGAAGTTTGCACAATGACCTGCACGATAGCTCAAACCTTTCTGAGGGGAAAGGGACTATAGATGCATTGGGGTGAGGTAAGTGCCTCTCAGAAAGCTAACCACTGAGAATACTGCATGGAGTAAGGCATCCACGATCTTTGCCCTATTAGAGTTTCAATCCCAGTTGAGGGAAAGTCAATGATCAGCAAGAAAACATACAAATTTTAAAGAGTAATAATTACTAAGAAAAATGAAATAGACAATGTTAAAGAGTAATTCAGAAAGCAAGCATTAGATGGCCAGAAAAGGCCTCTTTAGGAGGTGACGTTTGAGCTGAAACCCAAAGGACAAGGAAGATTCAGCCATGTTGAAGATCAAGGCTATGAGGGTCCCAAACAGAGAAAACAGGAAAAAAAAAATTTTTTTTTTTAAAGCAGCTTGGGGGACTTCCCTGGTGGCTCAGTGGTTAAGAATCCGCCTGCCAGGGTTTCCCTGGTGGCGCAGTGGTTAAGAATCTGCCTGCCAATGCAGGGGACACGGGTTCAAGCCCTGGTCCGGGAAGGTCCCACATGCCGCGGAGCAACTAAGCCCGTGCACCACAACTACTGAGCCTGTGCTCTAGAGCCTGCGAGCCACAACTACTGAAGCCTGCGAGCCACAACTACTGAAGCCCCAGCGCCTAGAGCCTGTGCTCCGCAACAAGAGAAGCAATGCAATGAGAAGCCCGTGCACCACAACGCAGAGTAGCACCCACTCACCACAACTAGAGAAAGCCCGTGCGCAGCAACAAAGACCCAACTCAGCCAAAAATAAATAAGTAAATTTAAAAAAAAAAAAAAAAAAAAAAGCAGCTTGGTACAAAATGGAAGTCACTGTAGGTGGAATTACTGAGTCAAGGGAGAGTTGATGGAAGGCTGCCATGTGGAGCTTCGCACGCTGTGATTTTTTTAAAATAAATAAATAAATAAATATCTTCCTTTCCTTGCTCATTTGAATATACATTCATATGTTGAATATATATTGAATATATATGCATATATATTCAAATGAGCAATCACATGAAGGAAAGGAAGTTACTGTGACTTCTGTTTCTCACGTGTACATTCACTCAGCATACATAATTAAACAATTCAACAGTTCTATTGTGCTAGGAGATGGAGATACAAAGATAAAACATGGAACCAGTTTTTATGAGCCTGGTAACAGAGGATATAGACACGTAAGTAATTACAAAACAATGTGACAAGTAGTCTAGTAAAGGAATTTAGAGGCTGAGGGAGCTCAGGAAAGAGAGTGATTGTGCCTTAGGGATTAGGGAAATTTCCATTGAAAATGAAGACACTTTTGCTTGCAAATAAAGCATAAGTAGTAAGGGGGAAGAATGTTCCAGCCCAAAGAGCAGCAGGTGCTAAGGCACTGGGGTGAGCCTGTTCAGAAGCAGTGGTCATCTGTCCTGATGGGGACACAGTTGGAGAGGAGGCCCTGGGTCTTCCTGGTAAAGGATCTTTAAACGGCACACCAAAGAGCTTGCATTTTATTATAGATACACGGTATATATGGAAGGTTTAGAAAGCTCTCTCTAGGGAATGATAGATGATGGACTGGAGTTAGGTACTAGAGGCAGTTGGACCACTGAGTGGAGTTTGCAACAGAGCAGGTACAAGATCTGCATTTGGTCACTGGTCCCAGAAATGGAGAGGGAGGGAGAGATATTTCCAAGGCAGGATGCCCTTTGTCCCTTAAGTAACAGGACCCCGTTAGTCTCCAAACTTCAGGGCAGAAACGACTGTATGGGGAACTCCCCCATGCCTCCCTCTTGGTTTCAGACACCTCTGCTGGCGCCCTCTCTCGTCCCCGTCGCCAGCCCCCGCCTCCTTTCTCAGGAAGCTTGGGTCTCCCTGGGAGCGGGTCTGCCCTTGGGGAAGGCCTCTCGGCTCTGTGCCCTGCAGCCCGACTGACATTCGGAGCGGATCGAAGAGGGGCTCGGCGGCCCCTGCGTGCACTTGTGCTAGCCCGGGCACGAGGGAGCGCCTCTGCGGAGGAGCCCAGGAAGTGGGGGAGGGAGAGACGCGCCAGAATCTCGGTCCCGGGCGCCCTGGTCGGCCGCGGAGGAGCTGCAGCCTCCAACAGGTTCGTAGAACGCGCGCTCGCTCTCTGTCGCTGAGCCGCCACCTCCTCCGCTGGAGCAGGTTCGCCGGAGGGACCCTAGCCATAGGCCCCGCGCTGCGGAGCTCCCTGAGGGCGGCTTCCTCCGCCCTCCTTCCTTCTCCCAGTAGCTCTCAGCTGCCGCCGGCTCTTCCGGGGCGAGGAGGAGGGAACCCCAGGCTCCATGTCGCTTCAGCACCACCTCAGGGACAGCTCCCGCTCCCGGCGTGGTACCCTCCCCGGGTCAGCACTTGCACAGGCGGACAGCGGCCGCCCGGGCGGCTCCTCTCCTCTCTCGGTTCTGGTTCAGTACCGCGGCGGCGGAGGACAGTCCCTGGCCCCCTCCGGCTCCGCTCTCCGCGTCAGCACCGCGGCGGCGGACAGGTCTTTCCGGGCTCCAGCTTCCCAGCGAGCCGCGAACAAAGACAAGGGGCCGCAGCCTCCCGCGCTCCCTGGGAGTGGGTGGTTGACTCGATGGGGGGATTTCGACTTCCCCCAGAGCAGTGTCAGGGGCGAGCTGGGGAGGAGGGGCCTAGTCACATTCGCGCGTCTCTGGCTTAGGTCTGCAGTTCACCGAGGCCTGGCCGTGCAATGGCGGGTCCCAGCTGGAAGTCGGAAAGAGGGTGGGAGGGGAGACAGGCGCGGAAGGGTCCCGGGCTGCAGTTGGGCAGGCTAGGCCTAGGCTAGGAGGAAGGAGTGCGCCGCCCCCTTTTTCCTCCAAGCCCCCACCCCTAGCTCAGGACCACGGACTTCCTTCGGAGAACCTAACGCAGATGCCTGAGGCTGGCAGCTGCAATCACTGACTCTGGCTGTCCCCGGAACATCCCTAGAAAGTGTGAGCCTGAGTTTCCGTGGGGGGAGGGGGCCGAGAAACCGCGGGGAAGCCTCACGAAG
Organism: Balaenoptera borealis; assembly: GCF_965194805.1. Lineage (NCBI taxonomy): Eukaryota > Metazoa > Chordata > Mammalia > Artiodactyla > Balaenopteridae > Balaenoptera > Balaenoptera borealis. The sequence continues at coordinate 160,109,454 of NC_138867.1, forward strand.
CCTCACGGCAGCTACATACTCCCCCTCCCTCCTGCCTAGGGTTCCGCCCCCACCTCCAGAGTGAAGCCCGCAAGGAAGGAAGGGAGAAGGAGGGGACCTGGGCAACAGGTTGTGAACACGGCTTGGCTCTGGGAGGCTGCAAGTAGCAAGAAAAGAGGTTGAGAAGCTGGGAGGTTCCCGAATAGGGAGGCCAGTTCAGAGGCAGGAGACCAAACGTGGAAAGAGGAAACGTTTTCTCTGCTAGCTGAAGCTGGGAGGGCCCTTGAATCACGTGATCCTCTCGCTCACTGATAGTCTCACTGGGAGATGGGAAGACTGAGCTTAGGGGGCAGAGGTAATTTGCCCAAGGTCACTCAGCAATTTAGTAGCAGAATTGAGCCTAAAGTTCAGGCTCCCAAAATCCTGGACCTGTTATGTTAAGACTCGTAGATAAGTCTTAAAAATCCCAGATGCGCAGAGAAGTAGTTTCAGTTCTGAGTCCAAATCTCAGCTCTGTCACTTACTGGCATGTGACCTTGGGAGAGTGACCTTCTGAGAAGACAGGTTAATAGTATCCACTTGTAGTGAGGATTTAACGAAATACCTATATAATGCAATTAGGGTAGTGCCTGGCAAATAGTAAGTGCTCAAAAATAATAGCTACCGTTCCTATTATTCTCTCTGTAAACATGTTCTGAGGACTCTTATGTGCACTGGCTATGAACTGGGGAGATAGAGAGGTGTCCTGAAAAGGACACAGACCAGCACAGGAAGCAGAAAAGAAAACAACTGCAATATGATGTGATACGTGCTATAATCAAGGTGAGTATACAAGGCTGTGAGATCACAGAGGCAGGAGTGATGAACTGTGAGGGAAGGAGGAATACTACCTTGGACAGATGGAACAGTGTGTAAAGGCCTAGAAGTGTGAAATCACAGGCAGCAAGGTGGTATCACTGTGCCAGAGGGTCCTCAGGATGGGGACTATGAAATGAGAGTGGAGAGAGAGCTGGAGTCAGTCTCCAAAGGGCCTTTTGTGATGAAATATTTCAAACACATTTTTTAAAATAGAAAGAATAATATAATAAACCCCCACGTACCCATCATTCAGCTTCAACAGTTGGCCAGTTTTGTTTCATCTATACCCACACCCACTCTCATCACACATACACGTACACACACACACACACACACAGACTTATTTTGAAGCAAACCCAAGACATCGTATCATTTCATGCAAAAGGATTTTTAACATCAATAACAACCTCTGCCATTCGAATGCCATTCCACCTTGGAAGTCAGTAACTCAAATCATGACTTTCTCTCTTCAATATGTTCTGAACATTCCTGTCCTTAGCAGAAGGTTTTGAGAGAGGCCACACTATGGTGATATGCCACATGCATTAGAGAAACTATTTCAGAAAAAGCAATGGGTACGTCAATCCTCAACAGATTTTACCAAGCCAGAATGATCTCCACTACCTACACTGTGGTTACAGGCCAGTGACTAGTGGCAAGGCTGATCAAAAGACAAATTGAGCCCCATAAAGAAAAAGAAAAGTAATCTGAATCATAAGCTCATGAATATAGAAAGTGTGAAGTCATGGAAATCGTTGATTTGGAAATCATCCAACCCAACAGCTACATTTTACAGATGACGAAGATAAGGGTCAGAGATGGGGAGGAATGTATCCAAATTTCCATAGGACCGAGACAGAGCCAAGACTTTGAACTTATAATCAACTGTTCTATTCAGGTCACCATTTTGCCGGGAAGACTAAATGTTAGACTTTCTCAGCCCCTACACTTGGGATGCCATTTCCTTCCCCATCTCAAAGAAGCTGGAAGGAAGAGGCAAAAGTGGGGCAGGAAGGGTCCTTCCTGGTTCTCAAGAGGATGACGATGTGTGGCAGTTGGTCTCTGAGGTACCCTGACAAATTTCCCTCCTATATCCTTTTGGAGAAAGTTGAGGATGGTGGTACCTCTATTCTGGCTGCTGCACATTAGCAATGGCTCTGCAGTCAGGCACCCAGACCTTGTTTCTGTGCATTTTTGTCCATCCTGCTTGCTTTAACCAGAAGCATGTGAAGCCTTTCTTTTCCCATTTGCCCTGAATTTGGCTGCACGTCCTTCTAGGCTACAGACGGCCACTCCTTTGAGGTGTTAAATGAGGCCCAGGCCCTGGCAGGACTCAGAGCTCTTGTGCCTTCCTGGAGCATCACGTATCTCCTGTTACTAATGAAATGTGACGGCCGTGACGGGTGCGTGTGCTCCCATTGGGCTCTGGGCACTTCTCAAGTCAGCATTCTTGCTTTTCAGGGATATCCCTGCCTGCAGAATGGTGAGGACAATATCTCACAAGTTTCCTTGAGTCTTAGGGGGACAAATTAAAACGTGTGTAAGAAGTTCTAAGCATCCCTGATAAAGAGAAGTCAGTAGAGAATAGTCAATAAATTTGCCTTATTTCTGAGAGTATGATTGCAGGTAAGACATAGGAAGGTGATAAAGGTAGTGAATTTCAGCTTGTGAAATTATCTCGTCTTTTAACCTGAGATGAGACCAATTTTGATAAATTATATTATATTATCTGGGCCTAGTCGAATTGTAGGATCCCAAAGGGACCTTGGAGAGCATCTAATCTTCCTTCAACACGTACTTATTGAGTGGCTATGATGTCAGGTACTGTTCCAGGTGTTGAACAAGACACCCCAGACCCCTGCTCTCATGGGGTTTACAGACTTGCAGTAGACACAGTCATTAACAACAATTAAAAGGTAAATATGAAAACATTTAAGTAAACAAACAAACAATAGGGGAAGTCTGTCTGCAATGGTGACATGGAACTGAGGTCCAAATTACAAAAAGTCAGTCATGTGTGGATGTGGGGTGAAACACTCCAGGCAGAGGAAATAGCTTTGGCAGAGGCGCTATTGAGAGCCTGGACTGTCTGGGGACAGAGAGGAGGCCAGTGTGACTGGAGCAGAGTGAGTGAGAAGGAGAGTGGCAGCAGACGAGGGCAGGGAGAAGGCAGGGACCAGACCATGCAAAGCCTTCTAAATGCAATGGATTGTCACTGGATGGGTTAAGCAGGGGACTGATATAAAATGGTTTGTTTTTAAAACTGCCACTGGTTGCTGCATGGAGAGTGGATGATATGGGGATACTGGGCTGGGCAAGAGGGGGTAGGAAGTGTGAGATGCAGCCTCCCCCACTGAGGTGTTCAGCATCCAGCAGAGAAGACAATACACAAACCAGAACAGTATTCCACGGGAAGGGCTGCTGTGGGGAGAGATGTGCAAGGCATTGTGGGAACCAAGAGACGAGAAGAATTCATTCAGCCTGGGAGGCATCAGGGAAGGCTTCCTGGAAGTGGGCAATGGCTGTTGAATTGTATCTAGAAAAGGAGAGTAGTAGAACTGGTGTCCAACACAGACAGAGAAGTAACATAGCAGCAGTGGAGTGCATGGGGTGGGAGCCGGGCTGCCTGTGTCCAAATGCCAGCCATACCACCTAGCAGCTGCGTGCACTTAAGCAAGTTATCTACCTCTCTGTGTCTCAACGTCCTCATCTTTAAAATGGAGATGTTGAGAATCACAACACATTTCAAGGTGTTTCTGTGAGGATTAAACAACTTAAAACCTGTGAAGCATTTAGACAGCGCCTGGCACTTAGAAAGCGACAAATGAGTGTTGGTTAAATAAAAATGGAGCAGAATGGGGGTGGGAGAGCAGGAAGCATGTGCTGAGGAAGGTAGACTAGAGTCCAGAGCTCAGGGGCCTTGAAGATCAGGCCAGAGATACCCATCTTGCTTTTTTTGCAACGAGGGGCCATCAAAGGCTCTTAAGCATGGGGATTAGGGGTAGTGAATAAGCTAAAACCCAAAGGCCCAGAGAGAATAAGGACCTACCCAGAGTCACACAGCCAGTTACTGGACACTGTCATCTGTCTCCCCTACAGATGCATTATTGTAGGAGGGCAAGGGCAGTATATATTTTGTTCCCCCATTGCAGCCTCGGGGTTAGAGGACTGCCTAGGATATTCTCAGTAAATATTTATGGATGCATTGCTGAATCAATGACCAAATAAGTCAGGGAAAGTCAGAACCCTTGAATCCTCAAGAAGGTCAGTACATTTTGGACAGCGGAGAAACTGCTCTCAGGAAAATAGATCAAATTCCTGGAGATGTTGACTGGGGCCCTTCCAAACCCCAGCTTCTCCTGTGACAGAGACACTGCCGCCCACACTCCCCCAGGTGCCCCCTCAAGCAGCAGCAAGCATTGCTGCATAGGGTTCAGAAGTTAATCTTGGTAAAGTGCCTGGAAGATGAAAACTGTTCCCCTGACATTCAGCGTGGTAATTGCCAATGAGGAGAAAATGTATGTCTCTATTGGCAAGAGGCAGGACTTCGTGTTCCACAAAAACCAGCCATTAGAATTCCTGTCTCTGACTTGTCAGATAGCTGTGACAGCCGGGCGGGCAAGTAGGGTCTTGCAGTTCAAGCAGCAGATGACAAGAGACTCAGAGGCACTCAGATCCAGCTCTCACGTTGCTGACCGCCTACTCCGAGCCGGGCATGGGACCAGGAGCTTCTCCAAATTGGAGAGAATCCTAGCCCCAGCACTTCCAAGCTGGGTGGTCTTGGGCAAGTCCCTGCACTTCTCTGAGCTTCAAGTTCATCAGATATAAAATGGGGATAATACAGCCCGCCCGCCTGGGTCATTTTCTTTTGATTCTGACAATGTGGGGTTAGGGTTGTTACCTCATTTCTCAAATGTGGAAACTGAAGCTCAGGGTGTGGCTCATTGATTCCTCAATACTCACTGAGCACCTATGATGGGCCAATAACTATTGCAGGAGCTGGAGAGACAATGAAGAAAAAGATAGACAAGATACAGTCCGATCTCTTGCAGAGCTCACATTCTAGTGGGGAGACAGGAAACCAGCGAGTAAACAAATTTAATTCCACCAAGTTATATAAGTGCTTGGAAGGAAATAAAAGAGGGAGTGTGCTAAGGAGGGTGGGGGCTGCTTACATAAGGCAGGCAGAGGAGACTTGAAGGAAGGGGCATTGAAGCTGACATCTGGATGGGGATACATAGCTGGCCATGAAACAAATGTCCAGGCAGAAAGTGCAAAGGTCCTGGGGTAGGAATAAGCCTGACAAGGTCACAGAACAGAAACCTAGTAACTGAGGGGGAGGGTGGTAGAGAAGAGGACAGAGAGGTTGACCAGGGCCAGAGCAGGCAGGGCCTTGAAGACTCATTGAAGCAGAGGGGTGACAGAATCTATATTCTGAGTCACTTCCCTCCATCACCCCACCTGTAAGGGACCTGATGTGGCAAAGCCCGCATCAGAGTGGTCTCCTGGACCCCTTCAAGCCCACAGTCCCTGCTGCCATCTCCAGAGAAGGTCCACCAAAGGGCAAGCAAAGTGATGGATTCCCCTCCTGGGAAATAAATCCATCAGCTGGCTGGCTGTCGGGGGGGCACCACAGTGCCTCGCAGGCAGCGTCCTAATGCCATGAGGCAGGAGAGGGAGGGAGAAGATACAGGGCCAGCCTGGGCTGGAGTGAGGCAGGTGGGAGAGGCACCGGCCTCAGGTGCAAAATGTAAGGGAATGCTAAGAAACTCAGTCATCAAGACAAATAACATCTTGTGCAATATTTTTAATAAAACTAATGCAAAAAATCCGTGATGAATAAAATACAAAATATTTTCAAATAAAGACAAGATTCCGAAAGAGTCAGGTTGAGGGGTGAGTCATTCGTGTGCAGGATCTAATACCGATCCTGAGATATTCACTCCCCTGCAGGGACACTTCCTCGGCCAGGGCCCCGTTCCCACTGGGAGCCAGCACCCAGAGCTGGTCTGTTCATGATGAACTGAAAAAACAGTTCTTAGCAGGGGGCCTCAGAGATCATTGCTAGCCTCAGTTGTGGAGCCAGAAGCCCAAGCAAGGACCACACAGCTAGGAGGCAATGCTAGGCCTGCAACCCCAGAGCACTACATAATGTCAAGCAGTTCAAACCCACGCCTTGTATGTGGTGGGACCCTGAGAAAGGCACATTGCCTCTCAAGCCTCCGGTTCCCCATCTGTGACCCTGGGGCCAATAAGACCTGGTCCCCAGGATTCAATAAGATAATATTTAAAGTCCTCTAGGATCTAGCTACTCAAAGTGTGGTCCACAGACCAGAAAAGTCAGTATCTCCTGGGAGCTTATTAGAAATGGAGAATGGCAGCTTCTTCCCAGACCCACTGAATCAGAATCTGCATTTTAACAAGACACCCAGGGGATTGGCATGCCCCTGAAAGCCTGAGAAGGTGGTCAATTCTTGGCACATGGAAGGTGCTCAGTAAATGATACGGCTGCTCCTCTACCCACCAAACCCTGAGTAGATCCTGACTTCAGGCGAGAGGAAAATCCCAAGATGGAGAGAAGAGATCCTGATGTGGTCACCTCGTTAAATTTTAAACGGTCAAGTTTTGAAGCCAGGGAGTCTGGCTGAGCTCCTTCCATACATAACCATGTTGGCCCTCCATTTATCTGGAAAATGGGAATAATAACAGCAAGGATCTTAATGATTCTTGTGAAGATACAATTATCGTCATGCTGAAGATCAGCACAATGCTTGGCACACAGTAGGTGCTCACTAAATGCTTGCTCTTGTTGCTGGTGGTGGGAGGGGGAGGAAAGTGGGGTTCAGTATGTCATTACTGCGTACAGCTCATGTGATGAAATAGGTAACAATTGTATAGCTCTTTGCCATTTACAAAGTACTTTCATTCATACCATTTCATCTGACTCTCAACCCTTTGGGTGAGATAGCATGAGATTTATTTACTTTACAGAGGAAAATAATCTAGGCTCAGAAATGTGCGGTGACTTGTCCAAGTAAACCAGGATTTAAATCCCTGGAGTCTAACACTAAAATCCATGCCAGCAACAGAGCATCCAACCAATAACCATGGAAAAGGTTAAAAACTAGAATAACTGGAATAAGACAATATTAGACTCTAGAGATGGTGTTGTCCAATCTCCTTATTTTACCAAGGGGAAAACTAAGGCCCGGGGAAGGGAAGAGCCTTGACCAAGGTCACTCCAACAGAGCACCAGCCCTGGGGTCAGAACCCAGCTCACAAAGTTCCCAGTCCAGGGTCCTGTCCAGTATCCAGACCCACGTCCCTCATCTGATAGGCCTGCCTCCACCTGATCAACCCGAGGGTGCCGGCGGCCAGGGGTGCAGGGCTAGTTCCCTGGGCAGGTCTAGTGGACAGGCGGTGTCCCAGCTCCTCCAATCAGAGGACAAGAGTGCAGAGGCTGGAGTTGCCAAGGTGAAGCCTGCAAGGTTGCTAGGACAGAGTTTGGGAGCAGTCAGGTGGCGGAGGAGGGCTCAGCTGGGGCTGGTGCTGGGCCAGAGACCGAGACCTGACATTGCTCTTCTTGGAGCTGGGGGAGGACCTCTAACTCTACAGGGTGGGTCAGCCAACGGCAGGGTTGACTCTCACAGACAACCCCTCATCCCTACCCTCGACACACCACCCAAGCCAGGAGGCCAGATCGTTTCTCCCTTTATCCTGCACCTCATCAAACACAAGCCCTGCTGCTTACTCCTCCCATGCCCCTTAACCCCGTCAACTCTGGCTCCAGAAGGAGCTCTCTAGAGGGCAATGCCAAGCCCTGCAGTGCCCTCCATCACCCTTGGGGTGAAGCCCACACCCTGCTAAATTTAGACCCTGAAACTGGTCCCAACAAACACCCAGCCTCATCTTTCTCCCCAAGGCTCTGGCCAAACCTAATCCTCCAAGTGCCTGGGTAGACCATGCTCACTCCATGCCTTTGCAGATGCTGTTCCCTCTGCCTGGGAGACCGTCCTGCTCCACTGTCCTCTAAGCCTCAGCTCCAGACTCACCCTGTCAGAGAAGCCCACCCTGCTGCTTCAGGTGGGTGTCACATCATATTTCAACTATCCACTTTCCTGTTTGCGTCCCCATGAGGCTAAGAGGTTTTTACCTCTCACTCCTAGAGTTAACCCATATTCCAACTGTGCCAAATCAAGACTTCTCTGAGCCACCGTGCCCTCCTCTGTGTGATGGGGATTATGACCCTGGCCTTGCCAGGCTGATGGAATATTAGAGATTTTGGGTGTGAAGAGCTTACACAACACAAGTACACTGAAACTGCTGTCACTGTGCTGTTGTTTACGTCAATACCACTAACACCAGCACAGAGGGCTCACTCGTAAACGTATGCCACATGGGTCCCTCACCTGCTCAGTGACAATAATCACCATGGCTTGAAAGGGCTCTAGAAAGAGCAAAGCCCCATTCAAGTGTAAGTCGTAATAATTCTGATAGTTAACATTCTTGATTCCCACAAGCCCCTAGACCTGTGTCATTCCGACACGCTCATTCACTGAACAAAATTTATTAAGTACCTACTATGTGCCAGGCAACATGCTAGCTCTTTGGGACTCAGCAGTAGATAGACACGAAATACTTAATTGCAACATCTACCTTTCTTTCCTTGCCTTTTTTTTTTTTTAATTTATTGAAGTAGAGTTGATTTACAATGTTGTGTTAATTTCTGCTGTACAGCAAAGTGACTCAGTTATACACATAGAGACATTCCTTTTTATATTCTTTTCCATTATGGTTTATCCCAGGAGATTGGATAGAGTTCCCTGTGCTCTACAGTAGGACCTTGTTGTTTATCCATTCTAAATGAAATAGTTTGCATCTACTAACCCCAAACTGCCAGTAAAGGTCAGCCTCCTGACTCAGCATGCGGGCCCTTGCCTGAGCCCAGGGAGGCTGCCATTTGCTCAGAGATGTTCCTGGTAGCCAGAAGTCTCCACCTGCGTACCCTCTTCCTCCCCACCTCCCCCCGTTGCCAGTCTGGAAACAGTAACTCTGCCCTGTTTCCAATCCAGTTGCTAGCTTTAAATTCAAACACTGTCAGCTCCCTCAGAGCAGGGAGCACGCCTGCCCTTTTCACTGCTGTGTCACCAGCATTTAGAACATGGCCTGGCACAGTCGCTCAGCCTCTTATGTACTCATTCATTCACTCACTCAACAGATATTTATCAAGTCCTGCTAAGTGCCAGACTCCGGGGAACCAGCGGTGCAGCCCTGCCTCACTGAGCTCCTATCTTAGTAGAGGGATTGGGGGGCGGAGGAGATTGCGTTACGAGGTGAAGCAGAGCGGTTGAGACCGAGGGGTTAGGTGCTGTGTCACCCAGGGTGGTCCCAGAAGACCATCAGGAATGTAAAGGGCCTTGAGTCAGCTGATCTGTTGGAATCCCTGACCTGGGGCGAAGCCCCAGCCCCCACCTCCGTTGATGAGATCAGGATCTCCACCTCGTGAGTCACCGTGAGCAAGACCATGGTCATGGAAGGAAGAGAAAACATTCGCGGCGGAGGTGACAGGTGGTGCTCAGGTCCCTGCAGTTGCTGAGGCCTTGGCGTCCAGCCAGGAGGGGAGCTGACTGCAGCAGGGCAGGAAGAGTGGGGCTGTGGGTGCTCGTCTGGCTCCACACTCGCCCCCGTGGGAAACTGAGCGGATCATTTCCCCTCTCGGCACCTGTGTTCTCATCTATGAAATGCGCGTGAGACATTGACCTCATTCTTCCTAACTGTGTGAAAGCAAATGTAGCAAATTTGTCGAGCACTGCTCGGTCGACCAATATTTACTGGGTGCCCATTGCCTTTTCGGGAATGCTTGGTGCCTCCCAGGAGAAAGCAGAGGACGGTAACTAGGATTTGAGAGGCTACCATATAATAGAAATCTTCACAGACTTTATCTTATTTAACACCACCACCAGTAATAATAACACGCACTTAGGTGGCACTTCATTATGAGGCTGGTGCTATTAGTAGCCCCATTTTATACAGGAGGAAATTGAGGCTCAGAGAAATGTAATGGATTTCCCCAAAACAAGAATTCAAACCCAGATACGACTGACAGTAAATTCCATCCATTGACACCAGTCAGAGATCACAGTTAAGCCAGAAAACAGTGTGGTCAGTGGTACCATAGAAGCATTGCCTGAACCAGTGACCAAGATTGGCAACTGCTGTCAGGAGTAGGTGAGGTGGGCCCAGGGGTTGGGTCTCATGCCAAGCAGGGCCCCATCCTGCCCAGCCCTTTGCTGGAATCCAGAGGATCAGTGTGGCCTCAACAGAGTCGAGGGCATGCCCTCAGGGGGTCTGGGGTTCAGGAAGCCACTCCCCCCGCAGCTCTCTCCCCTCAGCCCTTAACACCCTCTCTCCTCCCCCAGGAAGTTGTGCGTCTCTGGCATGCTACCTGCTCTGCTTCCCCATCAGAGCTCGGCCAGGAAGCAAAGGTAAGGGTACCACCCAGGGTCACACCCGTGGGCGGTGTTCAGAGTGCCCCTCACTCCTGGTGCAGGGGGCCATGATATCACTTCCCCTTTGCAGTCGCCAAGAGCACTCCTAAGTGGGAATGAGAGGGGTCAGTCTGGCAACTTGTTAGAACGGAGTCAGCTTGTGTTACAACAGGGAAACCCTTCCCTGTGCGTGCTACCTTATTCAGTCATGCTCCCCAAAAGACCTGAGGGATGGATCCCCAGTTTACTGATGAGGAAACTGAAGCACAGAGAGGGGAAACAACTTTCCCGAAGACGTACAGCTGGAAGGTGGCTAAGCCTGAATTCCAACCCACTTTTTCTTGTCTCTATCCCCAAGTGGTCTACACACCTTGTAGGTGGTTGGTATTTGTTCGATGAACGAATGAGTGAATTAATGAATTGCCCAAGATCAATGGCAGGGCAGAGCAGGGCTGGAAGCTCGCTCTCCTCTCGCTCTCAGTTCCTATGCTTTTCTGCTGAGCTGTGGCTTTCTGCGTTGATGAGCTCAACATTCTCTTCTGCACCCCTACCCCAGGATCTCAAGCATCTCATGTGTGATGTTCATTACCCCCCCAACCCCGCTGCAGACAAAAAGATGAAAGGTGGACCAGTCAGCCTTGGTTACTCTTCTAGGTGGCCCCCAAGCTTGGATCACACCCAGCATCCCTTCATCCAGCCACATCGCCTCTTCCCCACCACCCACTACCAGTAATCCAACGTGCATAGTTGTAAACTTGTTTCTTTAAATAAACAGTCTTGAGTTTCATACCAAATAGTCTTTTAAGAGGAGGAACGTCTCCAGGCCACCTCGTATTTAGCATACAGTGAGCCACATATTTGCACAGAGAGAGTGTGTGTGGATATAGAGATCGCCCGATCGCTATAGATATCGTTGCTCATCCAGATGGGAGCTATTTATGATGCTGAGTCACTCGCAGAGAATGCCACTGAGGGATTCCAGGCTGGGCTCAGAGCCCCAGCATCACAGACCTCATGGCTCTTTGCCTCGTCCTCACTGTTCACAAATAAGAGAGACAGAGAGAGAGAGTGGTCTCCCATCACAGTGCAGGGACAGAAGGAGATATTTTGGCCACAGTATATGAAGACTTTCTCATAATCAGTTCCTATTTCAAGCCATTGTCCTTCATCCAGAACACCACATGCTTTAAGCTCATCTAGTCCAATTTCTTCATTGTATAGGAGCAAAAACTGAGACCCAGAGAGGGAAGGAAGTTGCTTAGTGTCACACACAAGTCAGTAGCAGATCTGGTCCCAGAGCTCAAATTTTCTGATTGCTATCTGGGGCTCTCTCCCAACCCCCAGCAACCTTCTTTAGTTTCTCTCCAGTGTCGTGCCATTTCAGCCCCTCAGGAGCTTCTGTTCTCTGTAAACTCGGAGCTGTCCCTGAGCACTATCTTCCCTGGGCTCCTCTAGGAGCGGAGCTGAGTCTGGCTTGTTCGGGTATACCCCATGCTTAATGCAGGACCTGCACACACTAGGTTCTCAAAGCTTGTGCACTGGGTGTTATATAAAACCAAACACAGTACCAATTCCTGGGGAACCCTAGTTCTCCATTTGAAAAAGCACCCATTTATCTCCACCCTCTCTTTCTTTTCTCTAAGCCAGTTCTCTATCCATGCAAAAATAGACTCCCTCCCACTCACCACCCATCTCTGCCCAATTCTATAATGAATCAATTTTATTAACAGGCTTTGGGATGGAAACTTAACAAAGGCTTTTTGTGAAAGTCACCCTTTATCTCCGTATATAGTTCACTTCTCAAAGAATTCTGCTTAACTGGTCAAATGGGATTTCGCCTTACATAAAATATTCATTAATCTACTCTTTCCCTCCCTATAGAATGTGTTTGTTAAAGTGATCTCTATCCATTATTATGGATAGAGATATGGATATTATTATTCATCTTTATCCGTTATTATGGTGATCTCTATCCATTATTATGGATTCTATTCAGTTGTTCTAAGAGACAGTGGGATGAGATGGAAGGGGCCTGGGCTTTGGAATTAGGACTGGGTTACATCCTAGCTGACCTCTTAATGGTTCTGCATCCACAGTGATTGCTGTGAGAATTGAATGATATAATGTCTGTAAGGTATCTTGCACATATAAGTGCTCAATATACGTTTGTGAATGAATGAATTACTCAGGACCCTTATGACTTATCATATCCTGAAGGGTGAGAGACCAACTAATGCTGCAGTCTGAAGTCTTGAAGTCAGAGAAGTTCAGGAGAGTAGTTTGAGAAGTCTTGTGAAACAGACCCCAGGGAGTAAGCTGCTGTCGCCAAGCCTGAAAGGGATGCTCTTTCTGTGGTCCCTTGTGGAAGGGATTCCCTCAGCTCAAGGAAAATTTGAGTGTTAAATCTAGGTTCAAAATAGAAAACCCCTTGAGAATAAATGTTGTGCCTTAAGTGTCAGATTCTAACTTTACCCAAACCAGAGCCTGGCTCAGGGTAGTAAGGAATAGACAAAGAGATATGCAGTAAGTATGCATTGAGTTGGGTTGAGTTGAGCTGAGTAGAATTGACTTGTTGACTTGACTTGAATTAACTTGAGTTGTTTTGAGTTCGCTAATGGACCCAACTCTAGGGTCTACCAAGGGAGAAGCTTCCTAGAACTCGAGCTTAAATTAGACCTGGTCCCACAGCACAGGGGAGATCCTCGTGATGTTCTGGGGACGTTCAGAGCCTTCCAAAGATGAAGGCTTCTCAGAGAGGACCAGGACCATAGCCAAGACTGAGAGAAAAGGGTAGCAGTCTTGGCTTGGTCAGGGGGCACCACAAGGCTGAATGTCCTTTAGGAATCTTTAAAACTTATTGGAACTCTGTGGGGATCTTTCCATATTTTTAGGACAACAGATTCTTCTCTTCCTGGCGAACAAAGGACCTTTGGGGGTACCCACTTCCGTGGGAGATGGCCTCTAGCTTTGAGGGAGTCAAATAAACTCCACCATGAGGGGAGAAGGCAGGCAGAGGCCAGGAGTTAGGCAGAGCCTCATACTGCAGATGCTAGCACCGTCATAAACTGGTCCTCCTGTTGGAGTGAGGGCTTAGGGATCTGAGTGAGGTATGATTCTAACTCTAGACCTTCATCAGGTAGTGGTTGCTAAAGGGAACAGTGATCCAGGAACCATAGTGGGGAATCAGACAAGACCTGTGACAATACAATACTGAGGTCAGTCAGCACCACTGGGGCTCACGTTGCTGGCTCCATCTCAGTCACTGCCCATTACAGGATACAACCAGGCATTCGAGAGAAAAAAGAACGGAGGGTTTAAATGAGATTCAGGTGAGCAGTGGCTGCTCAAACCTTTATTGTATTCAGCTGTGTCTGTGTGTATCCATCTCCCACACTAGCTTGGGAACCCATCAGAGGCACTACATCTATTCTTCTCAGTCCTCCCTGTGCCAAAAACTCTGGGTACAGGTTAGACATCAGTGTTCAGTGAATGAATAATTAGGTCAGAGTAAGGCTTACAATGCCAGTGGAAGATTTCAAGAGGGAAAGATGGAAAATTTCAAGATTTCAAGATGGCAAAAGTCCAAAGTAAGGATGTCTAGCCAGAAAAGATAGCATAGATTCAAAAGTTGCCCCTCAGCAGTGTGGCTTACAGGAAAAATTGGACTAAATGGAGTCAAGACAGGGTGGTGGAGTGCAGGTTTAAAATAATGTTCCCCAGAGCCCCAGACTTCTGAGACAGGCTGTCAGGGGCCATCATAGGATGAGTGTGAGCAAGAGAAGTTCCCCCAAAACAATCCCATTTAAATTTAAAAGTTGCAATTTTATCTCTTTTATATATTGGATTTCCACACACATTTTCATTTTTAAAGACATCTTTGGATTGAAAAAATGCATTTGGGAAGCACTAGTGTTGAAATAGCCTAGGCATCTGGAGTTAGGCTGTCTGCATTCAAATCTCAGCCCCAAGCCTTTCCACCTATGGGACTTCAGGAAGGGACCCCTTTAAACCTCCACATTCTTATCTATAAACCATCCTCCCAGCGATGTGTGAACATTAACTAAGATGCTACAGTATTTCCCAAAGGCTGGCATGTGTGTGATTGATGGTGTGCACAATGGTTTTAGGTGGTATATGGATGAACATCTATTATTTTAATAGCTCACAATTGATGCATGTTAGAAAAACATAAGCATCACATTAGACTCCATGATTTATGGAAATAATACAGCATTTCCTTTTAAAATAAAATTCTGTGCTTTTTGAAAGGCAAATTGATTTAAAGAAAAACACTAAGTAAATGAATAGTACTAATACAGCAGAAATCATGACGGTGGTACATGAATGACTGAAATGCTGGAAAAATTAAGATAACCTATAGAAAACACCTCTCACAGTGTCTGTCATTTAGGAAGGGCCCAAAAAGTTTTGTTCTGGTACCCTTCTCTCCATTTTAACTTGCTGGGATGGCTGAGCCTAGAATCAAGCTCATCCACTGGGGCAAAGTAGATGCCCAGGCCTGGTCAGTCTGGAATACAGTGTGTGGTGGGCATGGGGCAGGCAGCAGTGGTCAGTTTGGAGCAGAGAGCAGTGGTCAAGTCCAGGAGGGGAGCAGAGGTCAGGTCCTGGCAGCCAGCTGGCCACAGGATCTTGAAGCAGGCAGAGGCTGCTGAAGCATCATCCAGAGGCACCAACCATGAGTGGTCTGTGAGATCACTTGAAGAGTTATTCAGGAACAAGTCAAATACCACTGGGAGAGAGTTACTTCTTCCTTTTTCGGTTGATTCCATCAAGGAGAAAGTCTCAGTTGGAGGTTAGCATCTCCTTGAGGCCTCCCTAACACTTGCTGATCTTCCTTTTCAACACAGAAGCCCAGCCTTCAGTTGGCAAGGGTATCTAGCTAAAAATGAATAACAATGTTGTATTTTCCATGTATTTATTTTTACCATTACCTTCCATGTATAGAACACGATACAGGTGTTCTGTTCATGAGAATGATCTCATGTTCCCTTTTCAAATATATGTATTAAAGGTTAAAAAGTGAGTGTGTTACTTCTGTTCAGCATAAAGTGAATAATAGTACAAGCAGGATATATACATAGAAACAGATAAAGGTGGTCCTTGACCAAGAGGAAATCCATCCTGGCAGAGGCACAGCTCTAGAGAGCCCATGCTGGGCCCACAAGCAGGATGTCGCCCGACTCAGCCACAAGTTTTGGGGCAAGTTTTGTCCTGGGGAGGGCAAACGAGGCCCCATCCTAAGCAGGAGTCAGATTGCTGGGCTCCCAGACCCTGAGCTCCCAGAATGAGCCGGAGGTCCAGGGACCAGGGCAGCGACAGGCCAGCAGTCAGTATAGTCAGGTCTGCCCCCAGAGGGTGGGTCTGGAAGGGATCCCAGGCCTCTGGTTTCCAGTGAGGCTGGGCCTGCAAAGGATGACCCAGTGGCTCCGCCAGAGAGGAAGGAAGGAACTGAGGATCAGGAACAGGCAAGGTCTGACTCCACAGAATCTGGTGTGAACCCAAACTAGTCACACCAGCCTTTGAGAGGGGCTGTGTATGAGTTAGGGTGTGTTGGTAGCAAGCAACAGAAACCAAATCTGCCCCACTCAAACAGAAGCAGGGGTTTTTAAAAGATTATCAGATAGCACCCAGAATCAAAAGGCAGGCTGGCGGTCAGGCTCAGAAAAAGAGAGGAACCAGAGCCGACCAGGAGTTTGGGAGTAGGAACTGAGGCCATTTTTTTTTTCAAAGTTCCCCTTTGGGATACATCAGCCACAACTGTTTTTTCGTCTTTGCCTCAGTCTTCTCGTGCTTCACAGCCCCAGGAGGAGCCCCAGCTAGCCTGGCACGTGTCCTTTGTCCTCCTCTTGGCCAACAGAGAGCATGGAGGCTTCATTAGACTCCCTCCAAGTTTGAACACTGAGGAAGGGGTGTTTCCCAAAAAGAAAATCAAGGGGCTGTTACTAAAAGGAAGAGGAATGGATTCTGAGTAGCCAAAACCAGCAAATGTCTACTACAAGGAGCTGGGAAGGGGCAGGGAGGTGCAGGCTATGTGGTCCCCTGGGCCTGACTCTCTGGGATCATAACTAGGGCTTCCTTTCTCCCACCCTTGGCTGGACCAGGGTCCATCCCACTCTGGGGCCAGTAGTCAGCTGAGGCAGGGGCCTCTCATGCTTCCCGCGAGGGGCTCCTGGATCCTCTCATGGTCTGCAGAAGGGAAGCGGCTGGACAAGCCTGGTCTGTGACTCTTCAGCCTTTTTGTAGCCGAAAAGGATCTGCTGGGCTGAGAAAATCTAATGAGAATTGCTCACTCAGGGGTTGCAAACCCAACTGTCTGCTGGCTGGCAGAGAGCAAATGCATGAAAGTAACTGAGGTGACCTGGAATATGCATGCCTGTCTAAAGGGGATGCCACTGCCAGCTCCAGCCAATTGTTGCCATAGAAGCACGTGGACCCACCCAGTGTTGATTAATATCCTGATTTTTTTAAGTGAAGCCCCCAATCCAGATTTTCATGAGATTCCTCATTTTTAAATATTGCTAACTACCAGAAAAACATTTTAAATATTGTGCTGACCAAACAGTATAAACCACCAGTTTGCGGCCATTGGACTAACTTCTATTCATCCACTACAACCCAACTAAGAAGTCACTTCTCAGCTGGGAAGCCTTCTGTGACTTGCCCCTCCCTCTAGCTTGCTACCCTTTCTTGAGCCTCCTATAGACCCTTTATTTTTTCCTGTCACAGTACTGACACTCTGCATGATAAAAATTCATTTGTTTTCATCTGCTGTCTCCTCAAGGATGAGGACACCCACCATGTCTTATGTCTCTTCCCAGCACAGTGCCGGACACGTACAAGGTGCTGTGGCGCTGCTGAAAGGGGAGCTATGGGGACTGCATTTGTCAAGGTGGCTAGGTTTTTCAATGGTAGCAAATCACTCCTGAAATCTCTGTGGCTCAATAGAGCAAAGGCTTGTTTCTCTCTCATGTGAAGTCTGCTGTGGGAGTAACAACTCTCCAGGCAGCTTCCTTCCAAGCGGTGACTCAGAGATCCAGGCTACCTCCATCATTAGGGAGCAGGGGAAGAGAGCCAGGGAGAACTCACATCCACTCTTGTATACCTCAGCCTAGAAGTGACATTCATTGGCTCTCTTCACAGCCATTGGCCAGAACTGGTCCCATGACCTGTCTCACTATAAGGGCCTGGAAATATGGGTGGAACACAGCCAGGGCCCATCATTTGCAGGAAACAGTGGAACTCTTACAGTCAGTGCATGGAAGTACCTCTTAATTAGTGACATCCAGAAAAGTAGGAAAGAAGTAGGGAGAGAATTTCGTTAGTTGAGCTTTCTACATTTTCTCATTTTTTCTAAGCAGTAAACACCCGGAAAAGAAAATCAAACTGATGGAAAAATAGGGGTCAAATGCTAATGAGCAAACCATTTAGAGTGAAATCACACTGGCTCTTTGGTATCTCATTTGAGATCCATGAGGGCCTGGGAATGATTGCAGCTGCTCAAAGGGTCTCTCTTCTGTGATTAAATGCCAATGCATTCAAGAATCCTGACCCTCGCTGTCACCCTTGGCCAGAAACTCAGCCAAGGTGAGTCAGTGGGCACCCCCAGAGGCTCAGAGACACACATCATGCCTTCTACAGGCTGGGCACAATGCAACCACAGATGTTTCCTTGGAATGGAATAACAAGATGGTAGACATGCTCTAGAAAGAGGGCAAGCTTGGGAACCAGAAAGACCTGGGTTCAAATTCCAGCTCTTTCCTAATAAGTCAAACTCCTAGCAAGACTCTTCACTTCTCTGAACCTCAGTTTCATCATCTCTAAAATGGGGACAATAGCACCTTCCTCCCAGAACAGCTGTGCACAGTCTATGAGGTTACAAGTGTAAGGGGCCTGGTGCTCAGTAGTACCTCAATTGACATCATTTCTTTTTCCCCACTGGGTTGGAGGGACTGAATCTAACCTCCCACCAGTAGCACTCCTGAGTGCAGTCAGCCTGTTCCCATTTGCATGCCTCTGGTGACAAGAAGCTCACTATACACCAGCCCCCTGCCCACAACCCCCAAGCATCCTGCTCCATGTTTGAACCACTCCAGTGGTGTTTGTCATGAGAGGATATGATGTCCCTGGGGACTAGAGTTTGAGGGAAAGGTGCCTGGCCTAACTCCCCTCTCTGGATGACTTATCACTGCCTCGGCCCCCAGGAGCTATCTGGGGAAACTGAGTGTGGTGAGAATGAAGGCAGTGAGGGGTTCAGAGTAGGGGAATATGTGTCCATTTCCTGTTTACAGAGAGAGGACACAGAAACCCATCACATGGGAGACAGGATCCCAGAGAAGAAAATCTCTGGAAGACTGTCACAGGACCATGATGGGGATCCAGCCTGAGATGAAATGAGGGAAGCTGCAGGGGGGCAAATAGGAGCTCAAAATAAGGGCTCCAAAATAATTTATTCTGCCAACATTCACTGTTTGCCCACAGTGCTAGGCCCCATGCTGAGCACCGGGGTCAGAGACATGAATCAGCCATCGGCCCTGATCTTGGGGGAGTGGGGCAGACATGCGATAATAATATTAAAACCATATGGGGGTTGCTGAGATAAAGGGAAGTGTGGGGTGGGGACTGTGAGAGCTCAGAAGAAGGGTACCTAGCCCACCCTGGGATGGGGTGTTTAGGAAAGGATGAGGAGGTGGACAAAAATGGGGAGAAAGGATGCCAGGCAGAGGGGCAACATGGGCAAAGACACAAAGATGAGAAACAGCCTGGCCTGTGGAAAGTCCTACCCACTGTCCTTTACTACTTAAGGCAAAGAGTGATGATGGGATGGCCAGAGCAGGCAGCAGACCGCCTTGAATGACAGCCACAGAGCTGAGACCCTGCCCCTGACCAGGAGGGAGCCATGGAAAGGCGGAAGGCTTTGCAGAAAATTGTTATTGAAATACAATTTACATTCATAAAAGTGGTCGTATCATATATTTACAGCTCAATGAATTTTCACAAAGTGAACATACCCCTGTAACAAACCAAGAAACAGAAACTTACCAGCATTACACAGAGCCCTTTTTGCTCCCCTTCCCAATCACCGTCCTCCCAAAGGAACCACCATCTCGACTGCTAACCGTATTGATTAGTTGACTTGGTTTTGAACTTCATGTAAATGAAATCATGCAGTGTTTTTGTCTGACTTCTTTCAATCAGCATTATGGTTGAGATTCTCTCCTATTGTTGCATCATGTTGCATTCTTTCATGGTGTTCATTCTCATTGCTAAATTTTATTCCATTGTGCGTCTGTGCCAAAATCCATTCATCATTCTGGTGCTGATGGACACTGGGGTTGTGTTCAGCTTGGGACTCTTATGAAAAGTGCTACCATGAGGATTCCTGTACATGTCTTTGGATGAACATTTATATACATTTCTGTTGGGTTTATGCCAAGGAGTAGAATCAATGCATCATAGGGGATGCAGGTTCCCAGGGGAAAACAAATGTTTTTTTTCCAAAATGGTAGTCCCAATTTACACTCCCTACTATACTGTATGAAAGTTCCAGTAGCTCTATATCCCCACCAACATTTGACGTTTTCTGGCTTTTCCATTTTAACCATTCTGGTGATCATACATGGTTAAAATGGTGGATGTAATTTGCATTTCTCTGATGACTAGTGAGGTTGAATACCTTTTCATATGCTTACTGGCCATTTGGACATGATCTTTCCTGAAGTATTTGTTCAAGTCCCTGGGAGGGGAGAGGCAACGTCTACATTTCATTTCAGAAAGTCATCTTGGGTGGCCAAGTGGGGCAACTGGGATTGTAGAAGTAGGTTCTCTGGAACCTCTGGCTAATACCAATGGCATCTCACTTGGGTTCTGGGCTTCCTCTACTTCCTCTGCCTCTTTAAATGCTCATAGCCTCCTTGAGAGGTCAGAATTGTTATCAACATCTCACAGATGAGGTGACTGGGCTTACAGAGGGGCATGACTTGCCCAAGCTCTCACAGTGGTGGCCTCAGACCCTCAGTTCATTTCCTCATCAGTCTCAGACCAGAACAGGAAGCTGTGGGGAAAAAAATAGAATAGAAAGAAACAGAAAAAAAAGGTAAAGAGACAATTACAAAGACATCTATCTCACTCATTTTCCACAAGAGAAAATTCTCCCTCCCTCTCCCCTCTTCCTTCCTCCTCGCATCTCCCCAAAAGTCCAGCAGAGATGAGCAGTCATCAGAAGCCTAGTGCTCGCCAACCCCAATGTTGTGTTGGATGTCCAGTGATGTGAAGGGGGGCATCAGGCCAACCTGCGCCAGGTCCCGGCCAGCCACTGCTCACCGTGTGGCCCAAGACCAGTCATTTTACCTCCCTGGGCCTGAGGCGTTTGTCTGTTTCAGTAATCCCTTCCTCAGAGCCTTGTGGAGAGGAGTCAGAGAGCCAGCTCCCTGCCTGGCACAAGGCGGCCCCTGGTTTAGGTGACATATGCTTGTTCCTTCCCTTGACCCTTCCAGGACTGGGGGTGGAGCTCCGCATGCTGCCCAGGACCCGGTCCTTTTGCATCCTGCCTCCCTGAGTAGGAGGGGGAGCATCCTTTTGTCTCATGCAGCCACAGCTGGGCCCTGGAGAGTGTCCTCACTCCTGGAGAACAGGTGTAGCAGGGGCAGGAAGCGTGTCCCTCCCTCCAGGAGCTCCATCTCCCCACAGCTGCCCACACTCAGCCTGACAGCCACACGGTTAGCCCCAGAAGGGCCTTTCTCTTCTCAAGGGCTCTCATCGCAGAGCCCAGACGCCTTTATTTTGGGAGCTCTGCTTGGTAAAGTGCTTTGTCAATGCCACCTCCAAGCAACCCTCCCACCCCGCCACACACACGCCACGCAGTGCCGTCCTGCCTGTCCTCCCGTTCCTAGTGAGCGTTCCAGGCACCGTGCTAGGCACTGGGACACCCACAGGGCCTCTGTCCTCACGTAGTTTCCCCTGCAGGGGGAGAGATGGATAATAAAAAGCCGATGGATACAGTAAATAGGATCGCTTCAGATGGTGCCCAGGGCCTTGGAGATGGGAAGGGGGAAGCTTTGATGGAGAAGGGCAGCTGGGTAACCACTCAATCCCAGAGCAGAGTGGGGAAAGTCACAGGCCTGCTGCCTGCAAGGGTATGTCCTTCTCTGGTTTCAGCTCCAAACTCAGCTCCTGGAGGGAAGGGTCACACCACAGCTACCACTGGGGAGAGGTCCCAAGATGTAGCACCAGAAGGTCCTAGCTGCTGCTGACCCCCAACTACTTTGCCCCCTTCCCTGCCTCATTACCGAGCCTGCCTGCTCCTCACAATTGTCTGCCTCTCCTGCCCCCCAGTGGCAGGGAGAGGGGTCACAGGAACTCTTTCTCGATCCACCAGCTTTTCCCTACCCATCCCATAGATTTATCCCAACTCTACTGGATTCAGAGCAAACTGAGTCCTTTCCAGATGGATCCCCCAACAAAGCAACAGAGGTAAGGCCAACTGAGCCCCAGTCAAGGCCAGCAGACCCTCCCAGATCTCCACACCCAGGACTCTCTCTCCACCTCTCCTTCTCAGGCTGTCCCTTCCCTCTGTCTTTTACCCTTTCACTGACTCATTCTTTCTCTGCGTGTTTGTCTCTGTCTCATTTCAATTTTCCCCTCTATTTCCCTGTCACTCTAATTCACATCCTAAATGTACTTCTTATCTGGACATTAATTTACTTCAAATACTGATTTTTAAAAAATGTATTGAGCCCCTGCTGGGTGCCAGGCATGGAGCAAGGAGCTTGGGTCTAATCAAAGATGAGTAAAGCACAGACTTCCTTGGAAGGGAGATGAGTCATGTGCTTAAATAAGTGAAATGGGGAGGCTGAAAGTGACCGATGTTATAAAGGAGACACTGATGGGAGATGAAGAGCATCAAGGAGAGGGGTTCCTGGGGACTTCATGGAGGAGGTGACTTTTTAGTCAGACCTTAAAACATGGTCGTGCCATGGAAAGTAGGCTGACCATGGGGAGCAAGGTCATCTCCCGCAGACTAGCTGCTCAGTGCCCTCTCCTCTCAAATCAAAATCCTACTCTCCGGCATCCTTATTATTTAGTCTCCAAGGAATCCTGAATATAGTACGGACTTTGTGTCTGAAAGACCTGGGTCTGAATCTCACTGACTCAACATTCTGAGCTTTCATTTCATCATTTGTAAACAGCCTCCTAGGGCTGTTGTGAAAATCAAATAAGACAAAGGATGTGAAAATGCTTTCCTACTGTTAATGAGGCTCTTTCCTATTAATGAGGGCTCTTCTGACTGCAAGCTACAGAAACCCAACTCAAAATGGCTTAAAGTAAAAAAAGGAAAAGTCTGACACGGCTTGCATCAGGCACACCTGGATCTAGGTTTCAAATGATGACCTCAAGACTCTTTCTACATCTCTCGATTCTGCTCTCCTGTACATTGGCATCACTCTCAGGCAGACATTCCCCCTCAGAGTGGCAACACAGCAACAACCCTTCCACCAGCTGAGTGACTCCAATGGAAATAGGATACCCCATTCCCAATGGTTCCAGCAAAGTTCTGGGATTGAATCTAAGTGAACTGATTCCTAACCCATACCTATAGCCAGGGCTGGGTCACACACTGACCCCTGGAGCTGGTGATGACATGATCCTCCCACCCAATCCATAAGGACCACAAGTGGGAAGGGAGTAGGTCCTCCCAAGAGATGCTGTTACACTGTTACAAGTAGGAGGGGTAATGGGTGCAGAGTGTCAATTCACTTAGGTAATAGAGACAAAGAACACAGAGGAAAAGAAGATTTACTCCTTCTTATCTCTCAGGTCTCAACCTAGTTGTCATCTCCTCCAAAAAGTCTTCTCTGATCCCCCAAGGCTGTGTTGGGTACCACCACCACCACCACCACCCTTGTGCTCCTGCAGCACCTTACACTTCCCTTATCATCATACTCATCACATTTATTATAACTTTCTATTTACTTGTCTGTCTCCTTCACAGTACTCTAAGTATTGGGAAGAAAAACACGGTGCCTGTCTTGCTGTAGCCCTCATGTTGACAAATGTTGGACACTTAGTAAATGGTGGATGGATGGATGGATGAATGTATGATGAATGGATGGATGAGTGGTTGAATGTAAGGATGATGGATGGATGATTAGATGGTTAGATGAATCAATAATGGGTGGATGGTTGAAGTGAATAAATGAATGAGTGGTTGGATGAATGGATGGGTGGATGGATGAGAGGATGGATGGATGGATGAGAGGATGGATGGATAGATGATTGGTTAGATGGATGAATGAATGAATGGTTTAGGAGAAAATTGGTAAGACCATTTTGGGATGTGCTAAGCCTAGGCTGCCTGTGAGCACAAAGAGATGTCCCCTCAAGCTGTTGACAGATGAACTTGGAGTTCAGGAGAGAGGTCTGGGCTGGAAATAGAGATTTGAGAGCTATTAGCATGGAGACTGTCATGGAGGCCATGGAAGTGGATCAAGATCACCAGAGAGGAGGCAAATGGTGCATCCAAGGTCACACATCACATAAGTGACTCTTGAACTCAGGGCTGTCTGGTGTCAACGTCTGCTCTCATTCCTTCATTCCAAGGCAAGCTGGCCACTACTTGAAGTGGCAGCACAGAATTAACATCTCTCCTTTCTCCCCTCCCTCCCCCTCCTCAAACCGCTCAGCCAGAAGGGAGCAGCTGCCTGGGAGGACAGAGAGACAGATTATGTAAACTGTGATTGCCACCCACAGGAGGAGGAGGAGAGTGAATAGGTATTGAAATGCGCTTTCAATAATGCATGTCCTCCTCCACAAGGCCTGGGGCTTGGTGGAGGGGAGAAGAGCCTTAAAGGGACCAAGCCTCTGGTCCCTAGCGGCAGCACCCACAGACCCCAGCCACACAGTCCTCTACCCCAGACACCTACCCCAGGGGTCCTCAACCTTTCACCATCAAGGACACTATTTTTACCCCTCCTGGTCCCAGTAGATTTGAGTTTTTAAAGATTCTGTTTCCCAAACACACTGCATTTAAGTCATGATTAATTCATTTCCCCCATTTTTTACTAATCAAACACACTTAATTGCCACTCAGAGTTTTGTTCAGCAAGAGGTAAGTCATGAGGTGATATCACTCCAACCCAAAGCTGAGAAATACGACCACATTGTTAGCCAGGCCCACCTTGCTGCTGGAAAAATGCCTTCTCTCCCCATCCCCCGTTCATTACTGTCTTTGGAAAACCCCAGACTGGGGAACAGGGATTCTGCCCAGCATTCTCATTTCACAGAAGAGAAAACTGAGACCCAGAAAGGTGAATGGGCTTGCCTGAGGTCACAGGATCAGTGGGAACTGAAGGCTGAGGCCTGACCTCTCCAGTTTCAGCTGGCTTAGAACTTGGCAATGAGATAGGGATCTGAAAGTCAAGAATATGGCAGGGGGAGAAAGCCTCATAGCCAGCACCTTCACTGCACCCCTACTATGCGCCTAACCCAGTAGATATATTCTCCTACTTTGTTCTCACACAGTGGTCCTGAGAGGTGGGATTACCATGCCCCGTTGTGCATATGATGAAACTGAGCATCAAAGAGGCTCTGAGGGTTACGTAATCCACTTGGCTGGAAAGTGAAAGATCAGTATTCCAGTAGGTTTGTCCACTGACTGTGAAACTCACAATCTTTCTACCTCACTGGCCTGGCTAGGGGGAAACGAGGCAGTCATTCAGACTGGATCTGAAGTTCTGCTCACCACTTACCAGCCATGTGTATTTGTGTATCTGAGCCTCCATTTGCTTACCTGGGGAACTAGGATAGCATCTTATTCCTTGGGTGATTGTGGAAAGTAAGAAGAGATGATGAGGGTTCAAGATTCCAGCACAGAGCTTGGGGTACAGCATTTGGAAATGGCCTCCTCTCCCTTCCTCCTCCCCTTTTTTTGTTAAAAATCCTCCTCGAGTTGGCAGAAGCCAGGGTGAGAGATCTGATTGCTTATGTCTTTGGGGATCTTCTGGGCTGGGGATTAGGAAAACATTGCCCTGTTCTCTCTCTGTTATCAATTAAATGTACTGTCCTCTTCTGGTTCAATAATTCTAAGACAAGAGCCAAGGGTAGGATTAGGCTCTCTCCCTCCCGTGTGAATGCTCCCCTGGTCATCGCCATCTGTTTCCACGTCTGGTTTTGTGGCATCAGGTCGAGATGTCTTAACAATTCCCCCCACCCTCCTGGAAACCCCATTTATTCCCCAAGGCAGCCTAATGAAGGTGAAGTGGAAATCTCAGCTCCCAGGAGCTGGAGAAGGTGACCTCCCGGACCTGTCATAATTGTTCCCCTGGACAAGGTAGAGGTTGAGTAATTGACTCCCTGGTCCCTCCCACCCTGAAATGGTTTTTGTTTTTGTTTTTGTTTTTTTAAATGTTGAGTTTCTTTAGGAGTTTTTGTTTAAATTCCTCTACTTTTTTTTTTTTTAATTTATTTATTTATTATTTATGGGTGTGTTGGGTCTTCGTTTCTGTGCGAGGGCTTTCTCTAGTTGTGGCAAGCGGGGGCCACTCTTCATCGCGGTGCGCGGGCCTCTCACTATCGCGGCCTCTCTTGTTGTGGAGCACAGGCTCCAGACACGCAGGCTCAGTAGTTGTGGCTCACGGGCCCAGTTGCTCCGCGGCATGTGGGATCCTCCCAGACCAGGGCTCGAACCCGTGTCCCCTGCATCGGCAGGCAGATTCTCAACCACTGCGCCACGAGGGAAGCCCCCTGAAATGGTTTTAAATGATTAAGTTCAACAAACATGATAAGTAGGATGGAACACGAAGAATTCCTTGTGCATTACACAATATATCAGAGGTTTGTGAGGCTCCACCCTGTGCCAGGAGTGAGCTGGGTGTTGAGGGCTCAGGGATGAATGGGACCTGGCTCTGCCCTGAAGGAGCTCCCAGCCTAGATGGAGAGATGGACACAAAGACAAGCTAGGACCACCAGGCAATTTAGGGATTGTGATAGAAGGATGTGCAGGGTGTGGGAGCCCAGGAATGAGTGCGGCTGACTTGAGTGGGGAGAGAAGCGTGGGGAAGCTTCTTAAGCTCAGCATAAAGATCGACCTTTATGCTGAACCTGGTATAAAAGGCAACTTCAGACAGTGGGACAGATGGAAAGATAGGACCGTGTGAAAACATTTTAAGGAGGATTCTAGGTTGAACAAATGGAAGGGGATGGACAAAAGGAAAGGCTAGGTTGGGTCAGACAGTGAAAGGTCTTGAACGCCATTGCCAGTGGACTCCAGGCTTTGGTCATGGAAAGCCATGGCACAAGAGTGTCCGTGGTCAGACTAGCATCTAAGAAAGATCTCTCTGTTTGTAGAAAAAAGATTCACAAGGACAAAACCGGAGGCAGATGTACCAAAACACGAGTGACAGTTCATGCAAAAATCAGAGGGGCCTTGAACTAGGCTGGAGAGGTTTTGTGGTGGGTGAATGGATTGAATTTGACGGCCAGTTGGATGTGGGGATGAGAGACAAGAAGGAATCTCTCAGGAAGGCAGCCTGCTTTTTGGACTCTACCTGCCCTTCTACTCTGCTTCACCAACCATTGTCCAGGCCAACTCAGGTTCCTAGGGAAGCTTGGAGAAGGATGGCTTTCTGTCAGCTGTCTTCCAAAACTGAAAAGGAACTTTACCTCTTGTACTCTCCTACTGGTCAACACACTTCCAGTTTCAAGTGAAAGAAACTCAATTCAATGTGACTTTAGCTACTATATGATTCCTACCATATGACATTCTGGAAAAAGCGAAACTATGGAGACAGTAAAAGTATTAGTGGTTTCCAGGGGTTAGGGGGAGGGGGGGATGAATAGGCAAAGCATGAAGGATATATAGGACAGCATATTTATTCTGTTTGATATTATAATAGTAGATACATGTCTTTATACACTTGTCAAAACCCATAGAATGTACAACACCATGAGTGAACCCTAATGTAAACTATGGACGTTGGGTGACAGTGATGTGTCAGTGTACCACTGTGGCGGGGGGTGCTGATAATGAGGGAGGCTGTGCATGTGTGGGGCAGGGAGTATATGGGAACTCAATAATCTCTGCTCAATTTTGTTGTGAACCTAAAAGTGCTCTAAAAAGTAAAGTTTATTAACTTAAAAAAGAAAAAAAGGGGACTTCCCTGGAGGTCCAGTGGTTAAGACTTCGCCTTCCAGTGCAGGGGGTGTGGGTTTGATCCCTGGTCAGGGAGCTAAGATCCCACATGCCTCAGGGCCAAAAAACCAAAACATAAAACAGAAGCAATATGGTAACAAATTCAATAAAGACTTTTAAAATGGTCCACATCAAAAAAAAGAAAAAAGAAAGAACAAGACAAAAGAAAAAAAAGTGACTTTAGCAAAAAGGGCAATTTATTAGCATATGAGATGAGAAGTTCAAGGGGTGATTGGTTTCCACCACAACTGAATCAGGCAACTCAAATGATGAGAGCAGAGCTCAGTTTCTCTCCACATCTTGGCTCTGCTTTCCTCTGTGTTCAGCTCCCCTGCAGCTCCAGACTTAGATCCCACTAGCTTAGCAACCCACCATAGAAGGAGGCTTCCCAACAGCTCCAACAAAAGTTCCAGAGCTGAGTCTCATTGGCCTCTTATGGGTCACATGCCCATCCTTGAACCAATCACTGTAGCCCAGAAGAATGGGCTGCACTGATTGGCCAAACCCTGGTCATGTGCCGTCTACTGGAGTCTCAGGCTGGGGACTCAGCCCACCTAAACCACATGGAAGGAGATTGGGAAAGGAGAGTTCCCTCAAAGGAAATGGAAGTTCCTTACTGAAAAAAAGGGAAATGGATGTTTAGAATACAAAACCACCAGCTATCCTCTTGATCTCCTTTCCATAGCATCCTGGAGCTATCCAGAAGGGCCACAATGCTTTCCAGAGTTTGACATCCATATTATGGTCTTGTACCCAGGCCTGCTCAACCCATCTCTAAGGTTTAGGAGATGAATGAGCAAGGAGATGAATGAGCAAGGAGATGCACTTGACCTTTTGTACATTCAAAATAACAACCAACTGAAACTATTCATTCATGTAATCATTGGCCTCCTGTGTGTCCTGGCCAACTCTGGCTGCCGTGACTGATGGAAAGACTCAGACTCTTCCCCAAGGAGTTCATAGTCTATTTTAGATATAATTCTCTGATAATTCAGTAGAGTCAGATTTACCCTCCAAAAATTACATTTCACTGAATATTTTTTTCTGGCACTTGGATGCTTTTATTTGCTTTTAGATTAACTGCCTCACATGAAAATCACAAATTGAAAAGGGCTTTAAAATTCCCCTTTTACTTCTGAGTCAATTTTGTCTTCACTAATAAAAAAATCTAATTGTTATTACATTTATTGAACATGCTCACTCATGCAGCCTCTGGTGTTTTCATGACTTTTTTCTTTGGAAATCTGAATATGAGCCCTGAGAAGGTGTGGTGGTCCCTTCATGGACTAAGAGGGTAAAGGTCTGTCCTGTTAGAACAGGGGCAAAACTGGAGTCCAGACAACATAATACTGGTGGTATGTGATCTCTATTGTCAAGTGGCTACCTGTGGAAGTAATGCATGTTGATCCTGAGGGCAAAGGTTCAAGTGATTGGGAAAAAATTTTTAGCTCAATGTGAATGAGAAATATCTAGGGACCAGAGCTATCACAAAATGAATAAGCTGCTATATAAGGTAGTGAGCTCCTCATCCCTGGAGTCATGTAAGGAGGGACTTTTGGATGGGAAGTTGAACCAAATGATCTCAACCTCTTCCAACCGGGAGATTCCTGAACCATGGGTTGAGTTCTACCTCAGTCATTGTCTTGCTGTGTGGCCTTGGGTGAGGCCCTGCCCCTCTCTGAGCCTCAGTGACCTAGATAACCCCTTATCTTCACACCTGCCTCTGCACACTCAGGCAATTTCTGTTCCATGTTTATTCCAAGGCTCCTAGTGCCTGAGAAAAGCAGGCCAGCAAACCTACTGGTGTGAGGCAGCTTCTGTTCCTAGAAATGCTGTGATTCATAGCCATGGGGACAGGCAGGTCTGGGGAAGGAAACCAGCCACTGGGGCAGGATGCATCCCCAATACACCTGACTTAGCCTCTAGCACTGCATCATCTCTCTGTCCCAGGATTGACCCTCAATCCACAGACGATCTTGGGCATTGACCTTGCCCCACCCGGTCAGGTAAAGGACAGCAGAGGCTGATGCAGAAATCAACATCATGGAGGTGGAATGTTCATTCTATCTTTTCATGAGCGGTCTTAAGACTTCTCTCATTTGATTTTTACGACAGTCCTGCAAGGGAGGCATTACTCTCCCCAGTTTGTTGGGGATCTGAAGCTCAGAGAAGTTGCCAATTGTCAGAGGCCAGCCAGCAAATAAGCAGTGGAGAGGGCACCGGACAAGGCCCACCTGCCCCGCACCATGTTCCCTCCCCAAGGATGCTCATAAGCTCACCTTCCAGAAGGAAGCATCAGCTCCTCCTAGGAAAGTGCCCCTTTGCCAGGAGAGCTGGTAAGAGACAGATCAGAACCTCGAATCCCACTGTCAGTGTTTGCCAAAGGATGGTGAGGATTAGTTGGGCCTGGAGCAACACCTGCCCTCTGAATTCTGCTGGGCCTTTTGGAGAGGCCACTTGCCTTCTCTGGGCCGACTTAGTCCCTCCAACACTAACATTCTAGGATTCCATGGTCCAAAGTCTCCTCACTCCCAGGTCTCCGTCTGGGTGGGGATGATGTCTTCCGGCCATATACAGGCTGACAGAGTATTTCCCACGGCCTGTCCACCCTGAGATGACCCTGAGACGTGGACAATAGAGGTCCCTCTGTACAGATGAAGAAATGAGAGGCTGCATCTTATGCCCAAGGGCACACAGTCAGGAAGGCACAGGCCCAGACCCTTAACGCTCTGATGTTGACTGCCCAGAACACACAGAGACAATTCAGGGCCTCAGCGGGGAGTAAAGTGGGGAGGGAAGCAACCAAGCAGGGGAGAGAGGACTGGACCTATATTCTGTGGCGTAATTTACACAACTCATGAGAGAGAGAGGTGATTTGTCCCATTTTTCAGTTGAAAACACTGATGCTCAGAGACATTAAGCGATTTGCCCCAGGTCACAAAGCCAGGGAGTGGCAGAGCCCAGGTATAAACCACTGTGTCATGCTGCCCCCAGGAGGTGCGTGACATGCCCACCCAGGGTTGCTGAGCCAGTGGCCTTCCTCCAGGAAGGGGAAGCTCATCGGTGAAGCACACCCTACCCCCAGCCATCCAAACACCCTCAGCCTTTGCCTCTTTGTCACAGGGCGTGACCAGGGAGACTGGGCAATATGCTGGAGGTCTCTTGGGTGTACCTTTGCACACAGCGCCACAGGCAGGCGAGGAACAAATAAAATCCAATCTCTGGAGTCCTCATTCCCCAGAGCTTTCCTGGAAAGAGCAGGAAGCTATTTTTAAAAGCAGCATCCAGAGGCAGTAACCTGGGAGAGGGGTCCCCAACCCAATCCTCACCCCTGTTGGCCGAGAGCGACATTTTTCCTGCTCACTCATCAGCCAAGAGGCCAGCAGCTCCTCCACCTGGCCCAGGCCTGGGAGAGAGGGCAGGGGGACGTGTCACCTGCCAGGGGAAGAGATGTGTGTCCAATTCAAATCACCCCCACCCTACCAGCTGGAAGGGGCCTTAGGTTCCCCAAAGGGAATGTGTATGTGCTTGTGCTCACACACTCGTAGGTGTCAATGAGGTTTTGTGTCTGCTGAGTATTGTAAAGTCGAGTCTTGTGTATCTGGGGCTGGTGTCTCTGTGTCCTGTGCAAGTGTGACATTTAGGCACATGGGTGTCTCTGTGCTTCTGAAGATCAGTATGTTGATGTCACTGTGTGTATGCGTGTCTGAGTAGGCTGTGTGTGTTTGTGTGTGTGTCTGAGTAAGCTGTGTCTGCTTGTTTCTGTGTGTAGGTGTGTATACACATGAGTGCTTATGTGTGTCTGTCAGTCTCCAGGAAGCCCAGGAGGTAAATATATATAACTTTAGATGCTGGAGGAGCATAAGCTATCTCTAGAGCTCAGTCCCTTCTTCCTCACTCTTCAAGTCACAAAAGGAGAAATCAAAGCTCAGAGAAGGGAAGGGACTTGCCTGAGGGCAGGCAGCAGCAGAGAGGACTGGAGCCTGGGTCCCTTCTTGGCTGTCAAAACCCATCTACCCAGACACTCCACACAAGCTTCATTTCCAAGGTCAGCAGCTGCTCCCTCCCTGCCTCCATGCAAGTAAGGGCCAACTGAGTCCATCATCTCCACTGGGCTTTGAATTGGCTGCTGAGAAGGAAGAGGTACCCAGACACAAGTACATCTATTCCGGGCTCTGAGTAGAACATTCACTGGTAAAATACACCTTTGCTGTGGGGAAAGAGCACGAGCTGAGTGACTGGCTACTGAACCCTGAGAGATCCCAAGAGAGGCTGGATGGTGCCTGCCCTCAAGGAGTCTGCAGGAGGTCAGGCAGGTAAACCAAAAACTATGACCTGGAGTTAAAAGTGCTTACTTGAGGCGTGAACAGATTCCTGAAGGATTCTGCACAGAGACAGGGGCAAGTGATTCGGCCCAGAGGGTTGAACAAAGCTAGTGAGGAGGTGACATTTGAGTTTGGATTTGAGAGAGACAATATGGTATGTCAGCAAGTATGTCAGACATTGAAGAGAATGGGCATTCCAAGCTTGGGGCACAGCTTACACACACGTATCTTATCTACTTCCTGATACTTTATTCTAGCAGGATCCAGCTCCTTCCTGGTCTATGCTAACCATCTGATTAGTCTGCCCTCCATGTCTCTTGTCTGTGCTCCTGTTATCTCCACCATCTGGAACTTGCTCATTCCTTCAGCAAACATGTCCTGGGCACCAAAAAGTACCTGGCCCTGAAAGTGGTACGGGAGATACAAATGGGAATAGAGCACAGTCCCAGTCTCTAAGAGCAGGAGGTGGGAGTAGTTAACAGTCAACCAACCGCAGCTCCTTATTTCCTATGTGCTTGGTCCTGTGCTCAGTGCAGTAAGGGATAAGACCATGGGGAAGAGGAAGGAAGCTCACTGAGCTCACACAGCTATGCTGTGTCATTGAGTCCCCACAACAACACAGAAACTTAGGTCCTGATGGCCCCATTTCTGGAAAAGAAAGTTGAGGCTCAGAGAGATGAAATGACTTATTTGAGGTTGCACACAGTGTGCAAAGTCAAGCCAGGTCTGTGGGACTCTGGAGTCTGGGTTCTTTCTGCCAGGCCCAGCTGACTGCCTGCATAATGAGGAACATGGGCTTTGGAAACTGCTGTTTCTGCTGCTCTTTCATTTGTAGCCATCTCTTTACTGGGTCCCATAAGCTTTCAGCTATGTTCCTTTTGAAATTGTGCAACTCAGATTGGGACATGAACCCATGGTCTTTTAATTGAGATCACGCACCTGGTCTCAGGACTTAATGAAGCTCAGGTTCTTGACGTCTCGTCGCAGAAAGAATTCAGTGAGAGACAAAGTGATAGGTAAGAAGTGGATTTATTTAGAGAGAAACACACTCCACAGACAGAGTGTGGGCCATCTCAGAAGGCGAGAGTGGCACCAGGGTATGGGGTTGTCAGTTTTTATAGGGGTGGGTAATTTCATATGCTAATGAGTGGGAGGAGTATTCCAGCTATTTGGGGGATGGGGCAGAGATTTCTAGGAATTGGGCCACCACCCACTTTTTGATTTTTGATGGTCAACCTCAGAACTGTCATGGCAGTGATACACATGGTGGGTGTGTCACTTAGCTTATGCTCATGTATTACAATGAGCATATAATGAGGCTCAAGGCCCACTGGAAGTCAACTCTTCCACCATCTTGGATCTAGTTAGTTCTAACCAGTTTTTGTCATGTCCTACAGCAATGTCATTCTTTTAAAGGCTGTGCCCTGCCCCCTTCCCTCCTGTTTCACTTTTGGAAGTGCCAGCTAAGTCAGCAGTAGGGCCCCAGGCAGCAGGGGGCTTGCTTGCCCTTGGGCTCAAAGAAAGTGGGATTGAACATCCCCCTTCCAAGGAGCCAACGTGGGCCCAGCAGTTTTGAAGTCAGAGTACAGGGGGAGGACTCAGGGGACATGGCTGGACCTCCTAGTCTTCCATGCCTTCTAAGAAAGCAACTCTGCCCAGAACTCTTCACTTCTCAGACCAAGAAAGGAAGTGCGCACTGAGAGGACCCAGTAAGGGCACGCACAAGAAACTCTCAGCATTCTGCTTACGTGGAGTAAGCGCTCCATGACATCAGCTAAGAAAAAAATGACTAGACTGCATGTCAGCCATAACGTTTTGCAGGTTTTCAAAATCTTATTTCTGACTGCAACGTCACAATCTGCCCTGTGACTAGGATTTGCCACCTCCATTTCACAGATGAGAAGCTCTGCCTACGTGGAGGTGAGCAAAACACAGCCCTCGCCCTCAAAGAATCACAGTCAAGAAACATGAACACACAGTGAGACTCTAGGGTGCTCAGGCGTGTGATAAAAATAAGCATGGAGGGGGAAGCATAGGAGCACAGGAGGGACTCCTTTTCCAACATGAAGAATTAGGGAAGGCTTCCTGGAGGAGGGGACATCTAAACTGAGACCTGAGGATGAGTCAAAGTGAGGCAGGCAAATGGGAATAGGAAGGAATGGTAAGCGATAGAACAAAGCTTCTAGCCCAAAAGCCCAAGTTCAACCCCGTGGTCTCTTAGAAGCCTTGGTTTAACATTCCTTAGATGAGTGTGGTCTGAAAAGGTTTGGCAACAAGAATCTGGGGTGGGGATGGGAGACCAAAGAGGGGATAGCTGATTCCACCTCCAAAGTCAGTTGGTCCCCATACTGGAGGGGACTCTCTCTACCCCGCCCTGTAATAGCCGGCCCCTTCTTTGGAAACCCTACTCAGACCTTGGGCTGGGCTGCTGCCTGCCTTCTGGTGCCTGCTCCAGCTTTCCTGTATCACGTCTCCTTTCATGGTGAGCTGTGGGCTCATCAAACCTAGAAGCCCAGGCTTCTGCAGTGTACCTGGCTCCAGCCCCCGTCACAGATCAGCACTCCTCCCTGGAGCACCTTCAATGGCCACAGTTTCAGCACAAGATTTCCCTTAGGGGTAAATCCTAAAACATTTTCCAAACCAACAGCATCTTGGCATGTAACTGAGATGGAGGGGGAATCGCTGGGTCTGGAGTCAGGAAGACCCGCCTTTGAAAGGCAGTTTTGCTACTTACCTAGCTTGACAAGTCGTTACACCTCTCTGGGCCCCAGTGTCCACACAAATATAAAATCGGGCAATCACACCAACTACACAGAATTCTCTGAAGAGTCAGATGAGACAATGCATGTGAAAACTGCTTGTAAACTGTTCAGAGGTATGCACATTTAGGTGTTATTATTGCCGTGATTGTGGTCATGAATAGCGATAAATGTTCATTCATTCAACAAGTATTTAGCAAGGGCCCATGTGCCAGCCTCTGTGCTCAGAGCTGGAATCTAACAATGAACTGAGTAGATGCGGGGTCTGTCCTCAAGGACTTCACCATCTGTGACAGAGATAGACATAGACAAGTTCAAAATAAGATGATTTGTGCTTGGGTGGGGGAAGGCACAGGGGTTGAGGGTAGCCAGGACAGTCAGCTCGCTCAGCCTGGGAAATCAAAAAAAAGTTTTGCAGAGGTGACATCCCAGTGAATAAGCTAGGGCAGGGTCTGGGAAGAGAGCTCCAGATAGAGGCAACAACATAGGCAAAGGCCGGGAGGCAGGACCAAGGGGTCAATTTGAGACACCACAGAGTGAAAGAAGAAGTTGAAAATTAAGCAGGGAATATCCTCTTTGAGATAAGATCGAAGTTAACTATATTATGTTGATGTCTTTTAAGCAGATTGCAAACAATTTGTTGATTTTTTTAAAAAGTAAAATCACAAAACCATGACACATAAGTTTAGATCATATAACAATTGTCAGAGCCTGGTGTAGCCCAAAACAAGAATTCAGGTCGCAAAATATTGCCATTAATACCAAGTGTTTGTCCGTCAGCTCCAAGTCAGCTGGAAAGGCAGGACCTCTTTCCTCGTAGCGTCCACAAAAGCCCTAGGTTTCATTCGGATTGGCTTGGTTTAGGTCACATGGCCTCCCTAAACTAGAGGAATGCAGTGATCTGATGGGCTAGACTTGGGGGGACACCAGGGCTATGGTAGTTCCCTAGACTATATAGCAAGGGGCTGTTATCAGAAGGGGCACAGGAGATACGGAGGTAAAGATAATGGTAGGTAAAGACAATGTACCAAATTAGAAATTCTTTCCCTTTCTACTCTGCTTTGAGAAAGCTCAGAGTCATCCCAGGAGGCATTCCAGCTTTGGGCTCCGTATTTTCTCTCATTTAATTTGATCCTTGCTGTGGCCCTTCTAGGAGGGTATTATCATTCCCATTTTACAGATCACGAAACGGAGGCTTAGAGCGGTAAAACCCCGTACCCAGGGGCCCAGATATTAGAAGGGGAAGATTCTAGATTTGAGCCCTGGTATCTCCAAAGCCCATTCTCACTGCACGTCACCAGGCTGCCCTGTTGGTCCCTCTGATCCCCAGATATTTCAGGCATATTTTCTAGCCCCGAGGAAAACTTGAATGGTACAGCCTTCTTGGCTGCACTGGTTTTCCTGCTCAGGTCATTCCCCTGCAACTTGGAATCCAGAGCCCACTTGTGAACACTTGTGTTCTGGGTTCTGTTCTCCTAAATGAATAGGGCAGGTAGAGAGATGGAGCCCAGAAGTGGGATTCAGCCAGGGTGAGTTACATGTGGATTTTGTCCAAGCCTCCTACCTCCTACTACTGTCCTCCACAGCCTGAAAGACAGAGACCTGGGGCAGAAAGCAGGAAGCAAACAGTAGCAATCATTCCCATATGTACCACCCTTTAGAGTTTACGAAGCCACTGTCTCAGCTGATCTCCATCGTGCAAGGCAGGAGAGCAGATGCCAGTGTCATGCCCATTTTACAGGTAAGGAACATGGTCCAGGCTGGAGGAGAACCCAAAAGTTGTGGAGCCATAGCTTGTGTTCAGATCTCCAAGATACC
Organism: Balaenoptera borealis; assembly: GCF_965194805.1. Taxonomy (NCBI): domain Eukaryota; kingdom Metazoa; phylum Chordata; class Mammalia; order Artiodactyla; family Balaenopteridae; genus Balaenoptera; species Balaenoptera borealis. The sequence goes on from NC_138867.1 coordinate 160,145,887, forward strand.
ATGTCCCAGGGTTTTTCAATTCTCAGAAAACCTCTCCAGAGGAAACCAGACCCAAGCTTGGGGTCCTAAAGGAGTCGAGGGGGAGTGGACCATGGTTCATTGTGTGCCTACACGGCCCAGGTGCCAGAGCCAGCGCTTTTTCACGTTGGGTCTCATTCACTCCCCACTCCAAACCTGCAAAGCAGATAGCATTGTTCTGAGGCTTGGAGAGGAGCTTTGACCTGGCCAAGGTCAGGCAGCTAGGAAGGGGAATTTAGACCCCAAGCCCTGCTTTCCCATGACCTTCACTTGGCTTTTAGAAGAAAGACCTCCCTGCTACCCGCAGCGCGATGCCCTGGGCCGCCACATCAGGCAGGGGCTAATTGGAAGGCAGAGCTCTGAAAACTTCCCTCTTGGCGCAGAGCAGCCCCGCCCTCCCCCTCTCCACCTGGAGGCAGGGCCATCTGTTCCCTTTTGTCGAGATGCAGGGGAAGATGAAACTAAATTTAAATACTAATAATACTTAACATTTGTCTGGAAAATGTTCTGCACGCTAATTGCTGATTAATCCTCCCCAGGCCCCAGAGAGATTCTGTCTGTATGTCCCCATTCGGCAGACAGGCTGATGGGACCTGGACCAGGAGGCTGAGGGTGGATTCAGGGCTCACTGGGCAAGAGTCTAGTCAACCTCCGTCTCTACTCAGCAGGACGGGGGTGGGTGAATAAATTCATCCAATTCATTGTTGCTCCACAGCTAACAATAAAGCCGAAGCTGGATCCAAATTGGCTTGGCTGTCTACCAGCTGCTTAATCACTGGCAGCCCATTAACCTCTCTGAGCTTTGGTTTCTTTATCTGTAAAATGGGAATAATGTTCCCTTTTGTTTCAGTCAGTCATTCTCCAATGTTTAGTGAGCACCCACCACATGCCGGCCACAGGCCAGGCTCTGGGAGTCCACACTGAACGTGACAGACAAGGTTCCTGCTCCCTCGTGGACCACAGTCTGGCTGGGGAGACAGATCAAGCAAGATAATTACAGCTGGTGATAGTGAAGTTGTTAGGAAACAATTTGTCAATGCAATTTTTAAACCATGATACACCTCAAAATTCTTCTGGGTGATTAAGTTGAAACCGCACAACTCAGATGGGATTTGAACCCAGCCAAAACTCAGACTGGGACTTGAACCCACTGTTTTCTAATTAAAATTGCTCACCTGGTGTCAGGACTTACTGAAGCTCAGGTTCTTTATGTCTTGTCACAGAAAAGTTAGTGAGAGACAAAGTGATAGGTAAGAAGTGGATTTATTTAGAGAGATACACATTCCATGGACAGAATGCCGTCTATCCCAAAAGGCGATAGCGGCCCTGAACTATAGGGTGGTTAGTTTTTATGGGCTGGGTAATTTCATAGGCTAATAAGTGGGAGGATTGTTCCAACTGTTTTGGAGAAGGGGTGGAGATTTCCAGGAATTGGGCCACCGTCCAATTTTTGGCCTTTTATGGTTGGCCCCAGAACTGTCATGATGCCGGTGGGTGTGTCACTTTGCATATGCTAATGTATTACAATGAGCATATAATGAGGCTCAAGGTCCACTGGAAGTTGAATCTTCCACCATCTTGGACCTAGTTTGTTCTAACCAGTTTATGTCGTATCCTCAAGGGCTATGTCATTCTTTTAAAGACTGTGCCTTGTCCCCTTCCCTCCTGTTTCAAAGTGACTCCTATTTTTCTTGCAATGTTCATCTAGAAAGCAGAGATATGTCCCCAAACTCGAGGGAGTGGCCACAGTGGACAGAATCATGGGCCCAGGAATTTTGTTGTGGTTGGGAACACCCTAACATATCCTGGCAAATCCAGGGCAACAGCAGCTCTCCACCCTTACGTTCCCAGGTAGGAGATGGCTGCTTCTAGCATTTTCCACATCTCCCCTCTTTTATCAGTCACCTTTACAGTTCCCCAGGACTTCCAGAGCCAGGCCTTTCTTGTGGAGTCGGAGGCTGTGGCCACGTGGTTTTCCAGCTGTGTTCTTTGAAACCCCAATATTCCACAAGAGGCCTTGGGGGCTAACTCAGGGGTGATAAGGGACCCATGCAGGGGTCTCCAGGCCCCCCACCACCGCAGCCAGCACAGCTGCATTCCAAGCTTCTTATCTATTTTCAAATTTATCTGAAAAAAGGATTCCATTCTTTAAAAGAGGTTGAAAAATAGCCATCTTCAGGGAGATGACTTGGAGTCAGGAGACCAGGACTTAAATTCAGACTCTATCGCTTAACAGCAAATGACCCCTAGCAGGCTGGTTGCTTCGTCTATAAAATAGGGTTGCCATCTGACCAGAAGAATGAGACCACATGGAGACAAACCCAGAGCAGTGCTTGGCTCAGTGGAGGCACACAAAAAACATATTTTAGTCTGAATCTTTTCCCCTGAGTATTTAACAAGATAGAATAGAGCTGGGTTACAATGTCCAACTTCACCACCAGGTGAACCCTGCTTGAAAAGGTCAGAAGATCTGCAAAACAAACTCACACCTTAATTTATCAAGGCTGTAACTTCAAAAATTCTGTGTATCCCATTCATTTTAAAATAGGAGATGCCTCTCTCTTTAGTTTAAGAGTTTAATGTCTAGCCTTCCATGCAGGGTGAAAAATCAGCACAATTCATGGCAGGGCTAAATCGAGAAAGCCCACACAAGCCATGCTGCCCCAATGACAAGGTGTGCAGTTATTCTGAGACACAGCAGGGCTGAGAGGGTCTCGCCCCTTCTTTACTAGTTGGTGCCAGAGAAAAGGATGAGCGTGGCCAGGAAGCAAGGAGATTATCTTGCAGTGATGTCTCGGAAATATCCCCTGCTTCCACACATGTGGGGAAGCAAGAGGGATCACATGTGGTGTGACAAGACTTCTTTCTATAGCACGTTGAGCTCAAAGAACCTCCTCTGCTCTGGACACAAGGGTGTCATCTCTGGTCGTCACTACAGTTAGAGGAAACCAGGGCCTGGGAAAGTGGGTAACTTACCAGCCTCCTGCACAGCAGATGGTGGAGCTGGGATTCAAACTGAGAACTCTCTAACTAGAGAGGTTGTTTGAAGGTAGAGATGAGGAAAGTATTGCATTTTATCACGTGAATGATTCAGGAAGCAGAGAGCTTGAGGGGGACGATGAGACTCAGACAGTGGCTGCTGGCAGTCCCCATTCCTCGGAAAGCTTCTCACCCAATACCCCAGCCCCCCACATGGCCACACATAACCCCAAAACTGCAAACTTTTACACGGATACAGACACTCAGACGTACAGTCAGAACCCATGGCTACACAGGTGCGTGCCTTGTGGAAACCCCCAGCAGGTGCACACAGGCTTACCCACGTGCTTATGTTGGTACAAACACAGTGACACACAGAGGCCCGCCCAGGGAGCAGTCACATACGTGCATGGAGACGGCACATACACACAGGAGACACACACCAGGAACACACAGCCTGAACCTACAGGTGGAAACAACTGGAGCATGGAAACGCTGCGTGCCTGTTCCTGCTTCAGACAAAACCCCGACTTCTGATCCCTAGGTTCCAGGTACTCCAAGCCTCCTCCTCCCCACCCCACCTCTGCCCCTTGCAGCACCAGAGGACTGAGGTCCCGGCTCAGCAGGGATACAAGGGCACCTCTACTGCAGCGGTGGCTCTCAGACACGTCCAAGAGCCATGGTGCCTCAGGGGCACGGTGTGGGCTGTCAAGGGGTCTCCCTTCTTTGCCTTAGACCAGAATGGCATGGTGATTAGAAGCACAGACTGAGTGAGAATCCAGGTCCCCTCCTGCCCAGCTGTGAGTAACCTCAGACTAGTCTCCCTTCTCTCTGAGCCTCAGTTTTCTCATCAGCAAAATGGGGGTATGATACTTACCTTGCAAGGTTTCAGTGAGAAATGAGATGAAGTATGTAGAACACCTAGTAGGAGCTGAATAGACTTGATTACCTTCCCCTTGACCTTGCCCTTCCTGTGCTCGCTGCTCAGGGCAACAGACAGATCCACACCTTCCAGTCAGCCACGGGCATTCCTCCACTAGTCTCCCCTTTCCAGGAGCTCGGAGAGTTATGGAGAAGATAGAGGTCCAAACTGATAATAATTGTCTAACAGGAAGTGGTGGGACGGAGGGGACACAGGGCACTCTGGGAGCTGGGAGGAAGAAGTGGCAGTGCAGGCTTCCCAGAGGGGGCGATCCTGGGGCTGCCTTGCAGGATGGCGCCACAGGGCCACATTACAATCGAGAGAAGCAGGCCTCCTAGTGCCCCTCGTAATCATTGCCTCGACCACCCCACTGTTGCTGCTTCTTTAGCACCTATGTGTGCTATAGGCACTTCACGTACATATCCCTGTTCAATGAATCAATGTTCCCAACAGTACAGTCAAGAAGCTGTTATTATCTCATCTTACAGAAAAGGAGACCAAGAGAAGGGATGGGACTTTCTCAAGGTCACAGAGATCTGGGCCAAGCCTGACTCCAAACCCTAAGCTCTTCCTCTACGTTCCCCTCTCAGCTGCTGTCACAAAGGGACCCCCACGACCTGACTGTCTTCCTCCCCAAGTTCACGGGAAGCCACAAGGCATCCTCCCGACCTGACATCTCTTCAAACACTCAGTGCGTATGGAAGGATGGCCGTGGGGTCGGTGCTCCCTGGTTCCCCAGCCCTGCTCCTCTGGCCCCTCTTGGCCCTTGGCCTCCGTGGCCCTGCTTGCCCACCTGCAATTGACGGCTCTGCAGTGGCCCCAGCGTGGCTCTGGCCTTCTGGGCATTGAGGCAGCCTTTCCGAGCCCCGACTTCTGCTAGCTCTGCCTTTCTTAGACTCTCTCACTGTACATCTGACTTGTGACAACCATTTCACAGAGGAGGAAACTGAGGAAAGTAAGACCAGAGACCCCAGACATGAGGGCCAGAGGCCCTGGGGAAGCGGTGGATCTGAAGGTCTAAAGACCCTTCTCCTTATTGCATTCAGGAAATCAGGAGTCATAGCTCCAAACAGCAAATAGCCCACAGGCTGAGCTATGACTGAACCAGGCTTCCCAGAGAATGGGCTGCTGAGAGAGGCGAGTCGCCTGCCCAGCAGAGTCGGCCAGCCAGCGACCGGGGAGGTCCATGGGCTGGGCAGATAACATCACTGTCTGGCAGGCAGTCTCTGAGTCGGTCGGGCGGGGCAGCTGGTCAGACGACGACAAGCCATCCCTGGCTCACACCCTCCTCCAAGTCTCCCTCTCCATCTCTGCCTTCCTCGGGAGCTTTGGGAGGAGGCGCCAAGCTCAGATGTACATATCGCTATGACAGCCTGACCTTCCTCGGCTCCTGGTGAGGCCTTAGAGTATCAGCCAGATAAGCCCTGAGCTGTAAACAGTGGCCCCCAGGAGCACACACTGTGTTCTCTCTCTTTGTCCTGTCCTCTCTCTCTCTCTCTCACACACACACACACACACGCACGTGCTTACTGTGTAATGTCACACACATGCACTTATAGAGTCGTGCGCACCCACACGAGCACACACCCACGCACACACGTGCGTGCACGCACCCACACGCATGTACACACATCCTCACCACAGCACACATGCCACCTCCTATCTGTTCACATTTTTGTAATGAAGGCACTCAGGTTTCCCCGCCTAAATCTGTCACCAAAAGAATTGAAGAAGCCTTTTAGGGGAAGAAGGAGGTCACTCCTCACCAGCAAGGGGTTAATGAGAGATCAAGAGAGCAAGACGGGGGTGACTGCCTCTGCAGGGCCCAGCAAGAACCCTTCAAAATTATAGGGGGCCTCTGGGCAAACCAGCAATGAGAGGGTGTGCAGGAGACACAGAGCAACAGAGGGCTCCACCCCGCCCTCTATCCCTGAGATCTCCATTCACTGCTCCTCACACAAGAGGTCTGTTTTACTGCGTCCTCCCCTGGGGTCTTGCCTGGTGTGGCACATTCAGCATCGCTCTTGACCTCGGTTTCCTTGTCTGTAGGACAAGGTTAATGAGCCTTGTTAAAAGGAGGTGTGGGTTTATGTGCAGTGCTATCTTGGGAGAGTTTTGCAGACTGAAAGCACTCTCCAAATGGCAGTTATTAGTGGCCAGCTGGAGGTCGGGGGCGGGGCAAAAGGAGCAACAACGTAGCCAATGGTTGTGTCACAATTTTGAATCTTAGTGGGAAGGCGGCAGTGGGGGTGGGGAAGGAGTGCCAATAGAAATGGGGGTGCCCAAGATAAATAACAAGGTCCAAGCACAGGCAACTATATTTGATATCCTGTAATAAACCATAATGGAAAAGAGTATGAAAAAGAATATGTGTATATAGGGACTTCCCTGGTGGCGCAGTGGTTAAAAATCCACCTGCCAATGCAGGGCACGTGGGTTCGATCCTGGGTCCGGGAAGATCCCACTTGCCGTGGAGCAACTAAGCCCGTGAGCCACAACTACTGAGCCTGTGTGCCACAACTACTGAGCCTGCACTCTAGAGCCCACGAGCCACAACTACTGAAGCCCGCATGCCTAGAGCCCGTGCTCTGCAATGAGAAAAGCCACTGCAATGAGAAGCCCGTGCACCATGACAAAGAGTAGCCCCAGCTCGCCGCTACTAGAGAAAGCCCACGTGCAGCAACGGAGACCTAACGCAGCCAAAGATAAAAATTAATTAATTAATTAATTATTTAAAAAAGAATATTTATATATGTATAACTCAATTACTTTATTGTACACCAGAAATTAACACAACATTGTAAATATACTTCAATTTTAAAAAAAGAGAATAGTGAATTAATAATAACCAAACAAAAAAATTCCTGTAATTTTTTTTTTAAAGTCAGATTATATGGGTACCCAGACAATCCTGGGTCATATAAAAAACGATTTCTTATTCTGAATTTTCTTTAACATGAAATAAAATATCTGCTGCTCAAAAAAAAAAGAAAGAAATGGGGTGCTCAGAAAGGCAAGAAGCTTCTGTTTTCTTCATCAGGAAAGTGAGTGTCTATCTCACAGAATTGGTCATTTATTCATTCAACAAACCTTTATTGAGCTGCTGCTATGTACTAGGCACTGGGGTTACGGAAGCCACCAGAGCCAGACAAAGTCCTGCCCCGAGGGGCTTCTGTCTAGTGGAAGAAGACTGTCCACAAGCATGCAGATGATGGTCCCATTTGACAATAAGTGCTTCGGGAAAAATAAAATAGACAGATTATCACCCATGACTAGGAAGGTAGCTTGTTTGGTAGGAAAAATCAGAGACGGTCTCTGAGGGGGTGGCCTGAAATTGTCTTGCCAGCTGAATGAGAAGCCACCAGCCATGTGACGAAAAAGGAGAACAGCCCAAGCAGAGAGAACAGCAAATGCAAAGGCCCTGAGGCAGGAATGAACTTGTCATACTCAGAGAAATGGAATGATACCCCATGAGGCTGAAATAAAGTGAATGAATATAAAAGGGGGAGTAGAAAAGTGCATTTACAGAGGACAGAAGGGACCACGTTATGTAGGACATTGAGGACGACCAAATGGGGTGTTTGTCAGCTGCAGGTGCTGAGAAGATGAGTCTCTCTTTGGGGGCTGGATTATACCCTAAACATTGTTTCAATGCAGGAGCCCCTGAGGAAAGGTGGAAGAGACTGGCACAGACACTGAGACAAGGTTTGGTGAGCTTCCAGACACCCCTCTGCCTAGAACATCCCCTAAAATGATCAGTTCTTAGAGAGGGAAACCCCAGGCAAACCTGACCTGTGACACCCGGAGGCCTTGCCGGCGCCCTGACTGGGTGTGGCTGCAGATTCCACGGCCAGTGGCTCACGCTCCTGAATGTTTTCTCATGTTAACTTGTTAACCACCCTATGCGAGAGGCAATAGCAGATCCCTTTTCTGGACCATAAAGCTTAAGCTCTAAGATCTTAAGAGGCCAAACATTTCTCAACACCTTCACTGTCTGTCTCTTCCAGGAAGCAGCAACAGCCTTCTAACCCACCTCCTCACTTTCAGGCCCCTGCCCTGAACTGTTCTCCACACAGCAGCCAGAGAAGTCTTCTTAAAAGGCAATCAAACCTGTCCCTCCCCTGCTTATAACCCTACAGGGATCCACTACTCTCACACTAAAATCCACAGTCCTCTCTGGGACCCTCCTGGCCTTGCATGGCCAGGCCCTTGCTGGCTTCTCATGGCTTGTTTCCCCTACTCTCCCCCTGCTCCCCCAGCTCCAGCCACACTGGCCTTCTGTCCATGGCTCCAAAGCACCAAGCTCATTCCTGCCCCAGGGCCTTTGCACCTGCCTTTTCCTCCCCTTGGCAAATGTCACCTCCTCAAGGAGGGCTGATTTCTCTAGAATAACCCCTCTCACAGTCCCTCCCCACAACTCTGTGTTAATTTTCTTCAGAGCATATATCACTGTCTGAAATTACCTTGACTTTTGTTGGTTTAGGCATTGTCTGTTGCCCCTGCTAGACTGAGAGCCTCCTAAGGGCAAGGCTCTCATTGGTAGGGCCTGACACACTGCCTGGCACAGAATAAGAGCCCAGGAAATATTTGTGGGATGAATGGATAGACGTATGTCCAAGGTCACATGGTTGTATGACCATGTGACCATACATGGCTGTCAAGTGACAGAGGCATGACTTGCACTGACAGAGGGGTGACTTTGACCCTCTAAGGTCAGAGATCTTCTCAGGGCCCTAGGACGGCAAGGGAACTCGGGATGGGTGGTCCTAGTCGCAGGTGAAGGGAGCCACTTGTGACTTCATCCTCTTCAGTCTGAGTGATACAATGGCCCGTCTCCTCGCCTACCCCTCCCCCTCCTAAAATCACTGGGACTAGACCTTAATCGTGGACAGCAATCCTCCTGCCACGTGGCTTCCGTGGCTCTCTCCTCCCTTCGCTTTGAGGCTTGCCTTGCAGCTACTCACCGCTGACCACGCCCCACGCACACCTCAGCCTGGTGCCAGGCCAGTCCTCCCCAGGGGTGGGTGCAGGGCCCAGCACCAGCCATCCTGTGCCCCCAGAATCCCAATCTGCGACTCTACAGGACAAGCACGACACACCAATTCTCCACCCCTTGGGTTCCCAGGGGCTCAAGGGAGCATCGGTCAGCCCTGCGATGGGGTAACCAGGCCACAGGGCTGAGTGAGGAGCCCGGGGACTCAAGCTCCAGGCTTCTCTGCCCCCCTCTAACTGTGTGACCTTGGGCAGGTCATTCCCTCCTCTGAAGCTCAATTCCCTCGTCTGCAAAAGGAAAACAGGGTGGATTTAATGATCTCTGCAGAATCTTCCAGCTCCCAAGAGATAGAAGGGGCAAAGCAAATCAGTCCACCTCTCTGAGCCTCATCTTCCTTGTACACAACATGGGGAGGGTACTTCTTATCCTGGGGGACGTTGAGATGAATCTAGGAGGCAATGATGCCAAGGACACAGAAGGAGACTCCAGACAGGACCCTGAGTACAGAAACAGAGAGACGCGGGGCTGGAGGGGGCTTCGGGTGCCGGCGGAGGAGATGGGCTCATCCCAGGCAACGTGGGACCACCGCGGGAAGCTTCTGAGCAGGGGAGTGATATGATGTGAGTATTTTAGGAAGATTCTTCTGGCAGCACAGCACAGGTTGGATTGCAAGAGCTGTGTGGAGGAGTGTGAGCAGCATTTGTGCCTGGAAAACGCGTGTAAATGAGGCCCCCCTCTCCCCAGCCCTCCAGCATCCCAGGCAGTTTGAGAAGCAGGGCTAGGGCAGGGGGCTTCCTCTTCCCCCACCCAGATTGCATTTATGGCCCCAGGGCTGAGGGCATGCTCCAGGGAAGCTCCAACTGGCTCCACTTCTGAGCTGCATTAGCCCCTTGGCAATGATAAAGCACTTTCTTGCACATCACCTTTTGCCATGTGGGTCCAGCTCAGAGCTGCCGCTGAAGCTGGGAGCTGGGATTTGAACGCAGGGCTGTAGGACAGCGAGTCCAGTGCCCCTCCACGCAGAGTCCCAGAGACTCCGGGGGAAAATGGGCTAGTGCCTGGAAACCTGTCTGAGCCTCACATAGGCCTTCTCTGCCCTCACCTCAGTCCAGGGCAGGATTAGACAGAGTGGGAAGCCTTGCTCACCCCGAGGCCCTCCACCCCAGGAGGGGCACAAGCCAGCAGATACAAAAGTTGCCCAGACCCAGACGGGCCCCATCACTTGGTACCAATCACGACGGAGTTAACCCTGGCTTCCCCAGGTCCCACTCGTCAGCAGGGGAAAGGGGAGGGCACAGGCAGCCGCCGTGGAGGGGAGGGTGCTGCTGGCCCTGCCTGGGCCCCCCATCCCCGTGGATGGCGGTGCCCTGTGAGGCTGAGGTCTTCTTGCTGTCAATGAGCTTTCTGGCCAGGGGTACACTGTCAGTGCTACTCCCAGCCCCCACCTGGCAGCTGCCTCCCAGGGCTGAGGATCTAATGATCACTGCTTATTCATTCAACAAACTGTCTTCAGTGCTTGCTTAGTGCCAGGTCCTGGGTATGGTCCTGGAGACCAAGGAACATTTAGACAGATCCCTGCCCTCAAACAGCCCATAGGCTGGTGGTGGATGTAGGAAGTTGCAGGATAGTAAGTGTGCAATGGAGGCACACAGCCGGCTGCAAGAGACAGGGGTGCCTCGTCCAGCCGGCGAACTCAGGACGGCTCCCCAGAGCCCACCACGCCTGCTCGGAGAGCTGGGGGCCCCGGGAGCCAGGTACAGAGACGGGCAAGGAAGAGGGAGGAGTGTCAGGGCCCTAGGACAGAAGGGACAGATTGCTGTTGACGGGCTGATGTGCCCGTTGGTCAGGAAGTGTGCCGCGATGAAGTGGTGCTGAGCTGAGTCGGCCAGGGATACAAGAGCCAGGTGACAAACAAAGGCGTCCCGGGCAAAGGAGAGGCAGGTGCCCAGACACAGAGGCAAGAACGAATGGGGTGTTTTCAGGAAATTGCAGGTAGGTCGGTGTAACTAAAGGAGAGGTGGGGGGCTGTGGAGTAAGATCCTAGAGGGTCACAGGGACTAGATGGCAGAGATCCGTGTCCACAGTGTGGAAGAGGTAGGATTTTATGTGGAAAGTAGGGAGGAGCTCCTGAGAGCTTCTGTGCAGTGGGCTGCCACTGATCAGATCTGGGGCTGGGGGTGAGGGTACTAGAGGGACCCAAGTCCAGCTAGGGAGCTGGGACAACAGTCCAGTCTGATGCAGTGGGTCTGGTCACTTAGTAGTGGCCTGGTGGCAAGGTGGACGGTGGGTAAAGGAGGCTGTGACTCAGGGGGCCGCAGGCAGCAGGGTAAGGACACAGGCTTCAAACTCCCCAGACCACCAGCTTCTACCTCATGCTGTCCAGGCCCCTCAGCTAATGGGACCCGTGACCCCTACCCAGGGCTACCTGGGTGCTTTGTGTACAGGTTACGTAACCTCCTCATGCCTCAGTTTCCTCATCTGTAAAGTGGGGATATCATCTGCCAGTAAATGGCAGGGCTGGGATTTGCACCCTGGCTGTCAGCCCCAGAGTCCACATTCTAAACCGCCCCGCTGTCTCCTGATTGTCCTCGTGTCGACAGTGGGTGATACAGGCGGCAGGACAGTTCCTGCCCTCGTGGAGATTTTATTCTAGCTGGAGAGACAAGCAATAAACACATAAACAAATAAAGATAAAATCATTTCAGACGGTGGCAGGTGCCATGAAGACCGTTAAACAGAGATAGGAAGTGACATTCTCATTTAAATAGAATTTAGATAGAGTAAAAGAGGGGCGGTCTCTTTAAGGAGGGGATGTTTGAGACAAATATGAATACCTAGAAGGAGGCAGCCAGGTAAGGATGTGGGGGAAAGGTGTCCTAGGCAGAAGGAACAGCAAGTGCAAAAGTCCTGGGGCAGCAACAAGCTTGGCAGCCCAAGGAAGACAAAGCGTCTGTATGACAGCAGTGGAGCTAGCAAGGGGAGAGTGGTGGGCAAGAAGGCAGAGGGAAGAGGGCCCACTCACGTGGGGCCTTGGAGAGCCAGGAAACGACTTCGAATTTCATTCTAAGTGCGGTGGTTTTGTTCCAAGCTAATGGAAGGTTTTAAACAGAGGCAGGCAATGATCTAATTTGCATTTTCTCAGGATTCCTCCGCGTACCAGGAAGCCTGTGTTGGTGTGTTTTAATGCCAACCGGTGTTGCTGTGCATGCTGTAACCCCATGCACGTTTCAGCAGGTACCGACAGAGAACACCAGTTAGTCAGTTTGCTCGTTTGGGTAGGACTGACCTGTCCGATGTCACTAGCCACCTCTAGTTGGCTGTATGCAGCTCGAGGTGATGTTCTTAGTCATCGGGCAGGCCAGCCACCCTTGAGCCAGAGGAGAGGGATGGACTTGCTGATTCCATAGGAATGCATGATGGTGAGTTTCAGAGCACTGGACCTCAGCCTATATCTTCCTAGGACTATTCCCACAAAAGCCCAGAATCTTCCCTAGGCCTGGACGTATTTATCCCTCACCTCATGCACACGACCTCATGCAATGCAGACTAACCCCATTCTAGAGGTTGGAGGTGCAAAGACAAATAAGACTTGACCTTGAGGGGCTCCCAGCCCGGTGTGGGAGATAACACATGAGCAGAGGCTCTGGCTGAGTGTGGGGAGCCTGGTCCGTGAGATGAGGGAAGGCTCCTGGAGATGGAGTCCTGTGACGCGGGTCCTGATTGGAGACCTCATAGGAGAAACCGGGCTTTGGTGCTGCCCTGGGCCGGGTTCACGTCTCCGCGTTATCTCTTTCTGACTGTGTACCTCCTTCAGGTCCCTCAACCGCTCCACGGCTCCGCTCCTCCTGGGAGCTCCCTCCTGGCACCATTCTGGTCATTAGGTGACGTGACATGTGTAAAGCACCACTACAGTGCCCTGTAGTGCCCTCTCAGTAAACGTCAGCCCCTCCTGGACTATTAATAAAATCATCCCTTTAGGGGGAATGAAACTGCGACTCTGAGCATCAGAAGCGTGGCTTTGCATGCCTTCCATTTGCCACATGAATCAGGGGTCCCCAGTGCCCCACATACACGCATGTCACCCTTGGGGGCTGCTCTGTCTGTGCAGCGGCCACAACCACTGCAGCAAGATACGTCAGATACTCATCGTGAGAGAACTGCACTGATGCTGAATAAAAAACTCAAGTTTACATATTTTTTTAGGCAAATTAGAGGGGATCCAAAGATTTCCCTATAATAACATCACACTCAGAATGATAAGGGCAGAAAGATTTGCTGCCATGGGGCCAGAGGTGGGCGAGAGGTGTCCCATGCTGCATCACTCGGGAAGACTTGGGCAGAGCTGACATTTGGGCTGGGCCTTGAAGAAAAGGCAGGTCTGGATGGATGGCAAGAGTGAGCCAGCAGGTGGATGAGTGGGTGGCAGACAGAGGCAAGAAAGCCACAGCAGGCACAGGGAGCAGCTGGAGGTTCTCTTTCGCTGGAACTTTCTGGATGTTAGTGGATGGGCCAGAGCAGCAGTTGGAAAGACCTTGGAGGTCCTTGGAGGACCTTGACCACCAAGGCAAGGCACTTAGGCTCCAGCCAACACAGCAGCATTTCCCAAAGCACATGCCTCAAAACACCCCTTGCCTTGATGTTCCACACTGAAGAGTTCCATGATCAAATAAGCTCTAGAAATGCCACACACTATGTCACCTCTCTGAGAATCATAATCCAAATAGCACATCAAAAGCCCTGAAAATTCCTGCAGGGAAAAATCTGTTTGACTTCATTTAGCCCAGCAGTCCCCACCCACTTGCCCAAGGACTGCTTTACTCACAGAACCCCTGTTAACACCTGCACAATCCACTTGAAAAATGCCAGTGGAGAAAGGAGTGAGTTGCCAACTGTTTCGAGCAGGGTCAGCGCTGCGTGGTCAGAGCTGAGCTCACAGAGGAGCTATGAGTCAGCCTCACGAAAGGGATGTGAATGAAAATGATGCTGAGGGAGTCAGGCAGAGGTGGGGAAACACATTAGGAGGCTGGGCCGTGGTGCGGGGGGAGCTGGTAAGGCCTGAGGAATCCACAGGGAGGGAGGGAGGGAGGGAGGGAGGCAAGAGATGGCATGGGGTGAGTAGTCCGGACTCAGACTTGGACATTCACGCTGACCAAGGCTTTGGGCTTGAGGAACCAGGGAGATGGCAGAGCTGCCACCTATGACAGTTCTGATGGGAGATGAAGGAGTCCAGTTTGAGGCACCTTGCGTGCGAAGAGCCTGCGGGCTGGTGGCTGTACCACTCTAAAGCCATGAGCCTGTTTTCTTGTCTCCCTGAAGCTACCCTCAGGTTAGGGAGCCGGAAGGAGGTCCTACATCCTCTCTTCCATAACTGAGCACTCAGTCAACCCCCTGTGGTTTAAGTGGGGAGCCCCTGGATGAAACACTCCAACGCCATTCACTGCCTCAGTAAACATTTGTCAGGCCCATCCTGGGCAGGCCAGGCTCAGCCCAGTGCCGCAGAGGTGACTCTGCCCTCCCTGAGATGAGTGGCTGTGCGGAGTCACCAGACAGGCAAATAAGAGCTACCCGGCAGCCTGCACAAAGTCCCGATGGGGCAGGGACCAACTCTGCCCAGAGAAGGAGACATGTGTCCTGGGTCGTGAACAATCGTAAGAGGAGGAAGGGCACCCTTGGCAGAGACAACAGCAGGTCAAGGTGCAGAGGAAGGCTTGGAGAAGAGGAAACACAGGGCTGGAGTGAGATCTCATCACAAGAAGACACTTCATGGCCTAGGCCTCAGGTTTCCCACCTGTGAAATGGGTGCAACAACCCCCATTTTAGCTTCCTCTGCGAGGTCCACAGAGGAAAGCCTGTTGACACTCCTTCATCCACTTCCCAGGCCCTGCCAGGCCCTGTACAAGCCACGGGGGTCACTGAGATGAATAAACCTCGAGACCCAGGTGGCTTCCTTCACGCCACTGACAGATAGCTATTTTTTACCTCTGGTGCTTGGGAGGTGGTTATTGTTGGGAACAAAGCAAGGCCTGTCCTCAGCTCCCAGGGGCCCGGTTCCAGATGTGCCAGTCTGGCAGCCGCGCTTCGGTCCTGGCACGAGTCTGAGGATCCATGGGCCGCTCGGGAAGAGGCAGATGTATTTTGACAAGACTGCCACAGCTTCTACAGCATCCTGAGTCAAAATAAGCCCTTCTCATGGGCAGCCCCTGGGACGGGCTATTTCTGCACCATGTTCCTTTTGCCCACATGGGGGGATGGGGGTGGGGACTCAGCAGCAACGGTTCCAGCTAAAAACAGAAGCTGCCTCAGCTGGAGCTCACGACATTCCCCTCAAGAGAGGCATCAGCTCGCTGCCTGTCGTGAACTCAGGAAGTCTTTTGTGTGGGATCAAACTCAGATAATTTCCCCCGAGGGTATGAGCAGTCTAACCTCAGGAACACTCCAACAACCCTCCCATCCCAGGGGGTCCCAAATCATAAAACGAAGTCTTTCCACGTGTACAAAACTTTGCCAGTGACAGTGTTTTCTTGCCCATACAGCAACTTGATGAGGTGGCTGCTCTTGTTCCCATTTTAAAGATGAGCAAACTGAGGCTCAGAGAGGTGACCTGACCATGGAGGGGATGAAGGAGAGAAGATCTGAGTCCAAGGCTGTCAGAGTCTCTGGTGAAAAGAAAGAGCCTGGGAGAGAGGACATGGAATTGAGGCAAAGGTGGCTGCAGAGTTTCTAAATTTCACTGGATCAGGATCAAAGGGCAGGAAGGCATGTCACCTGAGTCCCTGTTCACTGTGATGGGCACCATGCAAAGTCACTCCAACAGAGAGCATGTCACTTTAATCTCCCAAACAGTCCTGGACATAGGAATTGTTATCCCCATTTCCTGGATGGGGAAACTGAGGATCAGAGAGACAAAGTGCCTTCCTGCTTGTCTATAAGGAAAGCGGTTTCAACCTGGGGTCTTGCATCCAGCAACCATGCTGCAAGGTCTTTGCTTCCTTGGTGCTGCAGGAGCTGAGGCCAAGGAGGGCTCAGGACGGAGGGGAAGTGAGGGTGGCCCAGAGGAAGCAGGGTGGGTGGTTAAGGTGTCTGCCAGCGTTTTCCGTGGCACAGAAGCCTGGGTCCCTCAGTGACTGCAGGTACTTCGGTAGGTACCAGTTTAAAGAGCAAGTCCTTCACTGAGTTTATTTCTCCTTTGCAGTTCTCTTTCAATGTTTCCACTGAGCCTGTGAGACAGTCTCAGGCCGAGTCCTTACAACTCTCCAATATCAGCCCCTCCCTTTCATTGACCTCAGACTCAGGCGGCTCCAGGCCCCCAGAGCACAGAGCTGGACAGAGCTGGACGCCCACACATGGTTCCTTTTCATTGCGTGTATGTGTACTATTACCCCTCTGCAAGTGGCACTGGTTTTCCGGTGTGAAGAGGCAAGATGAGGTTTCCTTTTTAAATAAGGGTTTTATTTTTGCAAGTGAGTGGAATTAGAGAGTGATGTTAAGTAAATAGCAGAGGTGGTATGTAGATGTGACAAACCCGTGAAGGTTCTACTCCAGGGAGAGAGGCTGGCACAGGCGGGCTCCTCACCTCTGGGCCGGGCCTGGCACCAGCTCCACGCGGTGTCGCCAGAACTCACTGGTGGGACCCCTGAGAAACCGTCTCCAGCACCCCTCCTCCCGCTGAGCATGAGGTCTTCTTTGTCCTGGGCCCCAGTGCCAGCACAGGCCAGCGCAGGTTTGCTGACAGATGTCTGTCTGCTGCCCCCTGAGATGCACTGGGGAGAAGGGAAATTGACCCTCAAGGGAAGAACCGTGAAAAGAGAAACTTGGAACCTCAAAGAGGCAAAAGTACAAAGGAAGCTACTGTCCACCTGACCCCTTCTCCCACCGAGATCCAAGTTCAACCTTCTTGAAGAGAGCAGAGTGGTAAAGGGAGGTTCTGGAAACACACAGCCAGAGCTCAGGTCCAGCTGCCTGGCCCGTGCTGGGTGACCCTGAACAAGCGGCTGCACTGCCGGCCAGGCCCCTCCTCTGCAGAGTGGGATCGTCACAGGGCCCACTTCCTAGGGTTCTTGGGAGGGTCACCTGAATTCAGCCAGGTGAAGAATTTACAGAAGCCCTGGCACGTGGCTTGCACCCCATACATGGTGCCTGTTATTCTGTGTTAGGCACTGGCTAGGCAATTTCCAGATGTTATGTCAAGGCTGGCATCAGCCCTGCAATGTGGGCTCAGAGAGGTGCAGTGCCTTGCCCCAGGTCACACAGCCAGGAAGTGCTGGGGCCAGGGGAGGAATCCAGCTTCTCCAGCTTAGCCTGGTGCCCTTACTACGGCACACCTGAGCTTTCCCCCCACCCTCACTTCCCTGCCCTCAGAGTCCCCCTCTCACCTCACTGCTCATCCCTCCCTTGACCTTCACAATGAAGATGCTTTTCCTTTCAAGAGGGCACAGCCAGGCCTCCATCTGCTGGGTCGACCTTTTAGCTCCACTTCAGCCTTTCTGCTACTCCTGCTGCTTTCCAACCCAGCCCGCATTCCCCCATTAAAGTCACTAGGAGAGCAAGTGCTCTTTTGATTGCATGAGACAGAACCTCAACTCAAACTAGAGAAGCAAAAGAGGCCATATAACTTCTCTGAGCCTTAGTTTGTCCTTAAGTATAGTGGGGTCATAATAGTATACACATACAGTTGATGTAAGGATTAAATGAGACAATGCATGTTAAAGCCTCAGAGCTGTGCCTAGTAGATAGTAAGTGCTCATTATTAGTATTATTCCTTGTATTGTTGTTGTTATTATTATTACTACTACTCGAGGGATGATGGTCAGAGACACTGCCCCAGTCTTCAAAGAACTCACTGTCTAGTACGTACACAAAGATAAGTAAGCAGCCAAAAATCACAGGTACCCTATAATAGAGCAGAGCACGAGTGAATTTTGCAGTGTCAGAATGATACATCACTGAAGTCAGACAGGTGCACAATGATCCACGGCCACAGTGGGAGTGAAAAAAATTGCACAATTCATTTATTCAGCAAACATTGACCAGGCGCCCACCACGGGCCAGGCACTGTGCCAGGCATCGGCGCTGCAGCAATGGCCAAACAGACGTCATCTCTGCCCCCGTGGGACCCCCACCCAGTAGAAGAGATAAACCTGGAACAAATCATTATTGAAGTTCAGTGGAGCTAAGAAGAAAAAGTACATTGTGCCATAAAAATTCCTACCAGGAAACAGAGCTTAGTCTGAGGGTGTAGATGGGGAAGGCTTCTTTCCCAGAGGAAGTGGGGATTAAAGAAGATCAGAGGAGAAGTGGGGAGGGCAGGGTCTGGAGAGTAGAGATTACAAGAGATATTTAGGGGGTAAAACCAGCCTTCTACCATAAGGCAAAGTGATCAAGGTGCAGTTTAGAGTCGAAATGCCTGGGGCCTAATCCCAGCTCTGCCACGTACTAGCTGTGACACCTAAGCCAATATAATAAATCTCTCTGAGCCTCAGTTCCTTCATCTGCGTAATGGGCACCATGCCAACTACATCATTGGATTAAATGTAATAACATACATGGAGTAGTTAGCACAATGCCAGTCAATCCAATTTTAGAGATAGAAAATGATAGAAAAATTAAAGTTGTTCAAGGGCAAAAAAGGACTGTATTAGTTCGTGTAACTGAACAATTCAAGGGCAGTTTTTGGATTTCAGGAAGGGCTTGATCCAGGAGTCATGCAATATCATGAGAGCTCTCTCTCTCTCTCCTCTCTCTCTCTCTATCAGTTCTGTTTCTCTCTGGCTTGGCTTCCCCGTTAAGCAGGCTCTTTCCACACCGTGACCCTGAAGCTCCAGGCTTATATTTTCTCAGCTCAGTAACTCCAACAGAGGAGAATTTTTCTAATATTTCCAAAACAAGCTTCAGGACTGAGTGTCCCTGGACCATCTTGAGTCACACATCCATCCCTAAATCCTATGCTTGGGTTATGTACCAATCCCTAGAGCTTGAGGGAAAGAGGACTGGAGGACTCCATTCAAACCACATGGCCAGAGAACAAGAGAAGGGTGGATCCTCAAAGGAATACTAAGATGCTGAACAGAATCAAAGCTACAGGACAAGCTAAGATAGCCCATGTCTACCGTAGCAAATACACAGAGATACAGGGTGGCCATGCTGCAGCAGTCGGTGACACACTGACAGTGCTCAGTAATCACTCAGTGTCTCCTCCGCCTGAACCAGCCATAAAATGAGCCCCATCTCCCAGGCAGACATCCTGGTCCCAGAAGAGCAGAGAGGGGACTGCAGACTCCAGGACCAGATAGGTTGGATGCAGATCCTGAATGGCACCTTCCATCTGCATGACCTTGACGAGTTTCGTGTCCTCTCTCTGCCTCTTTCCTCATCTGTGAAATGGGCATAACAGTAATGCCTCATAAGGTCGTTGTGCAGCGTAAACAAGGTAGTATGTATAAAGCATGTGGAACGGCGCCTAGCACACCGTAGCTCCGTCAGGTTAGCTCCTATTATTACCATCATTCCACAGGCTCTGAACCTCAGGGGTCATGTTGATTTATACCTCTCCACAGGTAAAGCCCCTTCTCACCTCTTCCAGAACATCCACCAGAAGACAGTGAAAGGCCACATTCAACTTCTCCCTTCCACTTGGTGAAATTAGATGGAAATATGAAACTTTGGGGCAGCAGGAAATCTGAGTAGATCCTGCAATCTGGTGGGGTCTGCGGCCAGCCCTGAGTTGGAGGGAGCTCTTAGGAGGAGGTATCAGAGACCCCTGGACCACCCATGTCCTCCCAGTGACCAGCCTCCCCCCAGGTTACAGTCTGTGCAGGTCTGCTCAGGGAGCCAGCTTCTTCCCAGCCCATTTCCAAGGGGTTTAGCAGCATCCCCTGTCTGTCACCTGCCTGATCCTGCAGGTGTCCCAGTGTAAGGACCCTGCCATCCCCTCCCTGAAACATCTAGGAGGAAAAACTGATGAGAGTAGGATGAAAAGAGGAAACTCACTTTCACGAAGCACCCTGAGCATGTCCCACACTCAGCTGGACCCTTGTTTACAGGTCCTCAATTAACCTCCATCACGACATTAGTTACCATCCCCTGCCCCAAGCTTCAGGTGAGGAAACTGAGGCTCAGAGAGGTGAAGTGACCTGCCCAAGGTCACACAGCTAGTGAAGGAAGAACCCAGGGGCCCTGCTCCAGGCCTTTTAGATGCAACGTCGCAGCTCCCGCCACGCTCAGCACTGAACCATGCCGGGAATCTACCAACCGGCAGCCCAAATCCAAAGAGAGAGCAGGTTTCCAAGGAGAAGGAGGAGAGGTGTTGGGAACATGCGGTTATTTACAGGATGCAGTGTGGGTTGCTGCAGGAGAGAGGGAGACGTCCTGAGGTGAGGAGGGAACAGGAGATGCTGGGTCCTCAGTTTCCTCATCTACAGAGCTGAGAATCATGCCAGCCTCTCTGGGAGATGGAAACAAAAAAGGAAATAGCGCCCGTGCAGGGCCCACACCAAGCCTGGAGCACAGCGGGTTTTCGGTGGCTGTGATCTCCCTCGGCAGGGGGCCAGAAGGACTAGGGCCTGACCCCAGGGACTGTGGGCCTCAGTTTCCCTAGAAGTGAGGGAGGAATCTGCTTAGATCCTCAACGGAGTCTCTCAGTTCTCCAAAAATGGCAATTTGTTAAAGAAATTGCCCGGGCTAATGAGATCAGAGCACTTGGGGCTGGGGACAGGAAAATTCAACCAGAAACTCTCTGTGGATTTGACCTGCTACTTGAAACCTCCCAGCGAATGGCCCGTCCCAGTTTGATAACATCCAGACCCCTCAGTGTGGCTGACAAGGACCCACAGGACCGCCTGTCTCTCTGCCCCTCGCTCCCTACACTCCCTCCCACCTGGGCTCCATTCTGTCCCAGGAATAGGCCACTCTCACACCCAGCTCAGGGGAGGTCCTTCAGGCCAAACCTATTGCCCTAGATCTTCCCACATTCAGGTCAAGCTCCAGTGTCATCCCCAGAAGGCTTTCCCCGACACCCCTGCCCCATCTTTTTTTCTCACATCTCCCTGTGTTGTTTCTTCAGAACACTCACCACCCTCCGAATTCTGTCTTTCCCTTTACTTGTTAATTGCCTGATCACTCCCACCAGAAACACTCCATGAGGCAGGGACCTCTTCTGTCTTGTCCACCCCCCACTCCAGCACCGAGACACGCCCAGCCCTGAGCAGGTGCTCGGGAAATAGCGTTAAATGAGTGCATGGATGCTGACCTTTCCAAGGCAGGGATGTGATGGCTAATTCTAGCTGCCATTTCCTGCATGCCTCCACGTGCCAGGGCCTATACGTGCACTATTGCAGCTCTACAGTGAGCCTCAAGGAAAGTGGCAATACCCCACTTTGCCAGGAGGAAGTGTAGGCTTCGAGAGGGAGGTTGAGTGAGGTTGACTTGCCCAAAGTCCACAGTCGGGATAAGAACCCAGCTCCTTCCATGGTGCCATGCCCTGGGAGAGACGATGTGAGAGGCAGTACACCCTAAGAGGTGTGGGAACTCACTTACCAGGATCCCAGAATGCTCCATGCCAAGGCCTGGGAGCTGCGTGCCTGAGGTGGAGGTGGCCAGAGCACACCCACACCCTACTTACCTCTCTCCTCGAGCACAAGTAGCACCACACTTCCCAGTTCCTTGAAGTCAGTGAGTCCAAGGTACTAGGTTTGGCCAATGAATGGTGAGCAGAAGTGTCGATATCAGTGAGAATACTGGCCAGAAGCATGGAACACTGCACGTGGGCCATTTCAGGAGAGCTTCATGAAGGTGCAGCCAGGACAGGAAGGTCCCACAGGGACAGTGCAACTCCCCGGGGCCAGCTTTGGTGGGGAGCCGTCACCACCTCTAAGCCTGAAGGGCAAGGAGGGAGTAGTTGCCAAGCCTGGAGAGGGTACATATGTGGAAAGGACCACTTAACAGCAGCAGTGGTCTTCAGCCAAGGGACACTCTCATTTTGCTCTTCTCCCGCCTCTAATCCCTGCCAGTAACTCCCATTGATAAAACCCAACCAGAAGCCCAAGGGCAAAGGGAGCCTGTTGATTGGTCCATATCAATGAGCCTCCTGGGCCCAGAGCTGGGTGGGGAGGGGAAGAATGGATCTGGAGGAGCAACCAGGAGCTAGCCCACAAGATCACTTCCCAGCTGGGGCCGTGGGGACCTCTGTGATACTCCAGCTCTCCCTTCCTGCCACAGTGACCCTGAAAGCCACATATTGAGTTGGTGGCATCATCAAGACGGAAGAGCCCTCCATGAGCCTCCTCAGCCTTGCATAGAATCTTCCTCTTCCAGCCACAGCCCAGTGTGGTCTGACCATTACAGTCAGAAACAAAACAGAATAAAACAACAAGCTAAAGAGAGATGTCCTAGAGACTTTGCAAGGAAAAAGGCATCTTTTGGAAAACCTTTAAAAACTGATGACTTAGAATCAGGAAGCTTACCCAGGGCAGTGAGGCCTTGAAATGATGCAGTCCAAAGACACCCCAAAAGTCACCTTGAGAAGGACTGTGGGAACAAGAATCAGAGGTCTTTCAAATCCATCAAATGGAAAGAGGTCAGATAAAAGACCGGCAAGATGCTCAATGATCACAGTTCTGGGAGAGAGCTCAGAGATGAAAAGGAGAAATCTGGAACATCTGAGAGAACCTCAGCCTCAGCCTTGACTAAGGAGAACCTCAGGGAAATTCTTGCTCCCAAATTGCTTTTTGGAAGTAGAGGTGCCAAAGGCACTGCTCTGTCGGACAAATGTTCCAACTCCAGTTGACAAACGAGATGCAGACAAATCACCAGAAAGGGATGGCACCCGCCCAAGAATGCTGATGCCACTCAAGGGTGAAATTGCAGAGCTCTTGGCCAAAACTATGTGCATTTTTGAGGGGATGTGGATATATGAACTAGGATCTGTGGATATGAAGTTTGAGCTTTGGCAAAGCTTTGAGCAAGGACCCACAATGTGAGCTCCTTCTCTCACTTAAGTCAACATTACCGTGGGGACCTTGTTGCACAGGTGAGGAGGTGTCATAGAGACAGAAAACTGGGACCAGGATGATCAGCTCCTTCTTGGGATGTGAGAATATTAAACAGAGGGTCCTTTCAGGGTCAGAGCCTGCTTGATTAGAAGTTTTCTGAAGGAGGGGACATACAGCTCCAACGTTAGAGATTCTAGCAGGTCTCTTGCAGGTGGCGAAGGTAGAAACCTCATTCAAAGCAACTTAAGTAGAAAGATGGTATTTACTGGTCACATAATGGAAAAGTACATGAGCAGATGATGCTTAAAGGCACATTGGGATCTGGACACTCAAACACTGTCATCAGGAATTTGTGTCCTTCCCTTCTCTTGGCTCTGCTCTACTCTGTTTTGGCATCACCCTCAGGCAGGCTCTCTCTGGGTGGTGACAAAAAGGTCCAGCTGCTCAGGCCCACTTTCTGCCAGCCTTACAAATCCCATAGAAATAGAAAGCCTATTTCTCATTGGTTTCCGCTAAAGTCCTAGGGCTGACTCTCATTGGCTTAACTTGTGTCAAGTGCCAACCCTGAGCCAATCACAGTGTCCAGAGCTAATAGTCATCTGATTGGCCAGCTGTGGGTCTAATGCTCACCCATGGAATTGGGATGTGGAGTCAGCCCCACCCAGACCATAAAGCCTAAAAGCGGGGAAGAAAGAGATGCCGAAGAGATACTAAACAGGCCAAAATGTGTGTCAGCACAGCAAATAACACCAAAAACATCCCAATGACAAAATACCATAGTGACGGGGCCAAAGCACGGAAGGAAATCTTGGGGTTATGTGTATGGACAAAGAAATGCAAAAAAAAGGGGGGACGGAAGTACAAGATTTAAAGGAGGATGCCAGCACTATAATTGTGGTCTGTGGCCCACCAAGGAGCCTAGGTCTCCAAGTTCCCCGACCTGAGATGGGGACCTTAAGGCCCACAACCCTTTCAACCCCCAGATTGTAGGGCTATGCAATGCCCAAGTTTTGCCTCTGGAAATAGTCGTTGAGCATTCACAGTGAGGAAGTTCACTGTTTGATGTTGGAGATTCAGGGATGAGCAAGACACAGCCCTCGCCCTCAAGCAGCTTAGACTTCAGTAGGAGGAGACAACCAAGGATGTATAAATTAATAGAGGAACAAAATGAACATCAGAGGCGTGGAGTGCACCAGAACAGTGAGTGCTCTGCAGGAGAGGAATCATGGTAAACAGGCTGGCAGAGGAGGTAGAAGGCAGACCAAGGGAGGCCCTCATGGGTCTGGACTTGCTGTAGGCAATAGTGAGTCATTGAAGGTTTCTGAGCACAGCAGTGACACAGCAGGAAGAAGTTTCATCATCTTAATGGAGCCAGATAAAGCCCAGAGGAGAGTCACAGAGATGATCAAAGGGCTGGGGACAGGCCTGTGGAGGGAGACGACAGAGTGAGGACTGGAAAGATGAAGGCCAAGCACAGCCTTGATCTAAGTCAGGCAGAGGAGCACACTGCTTCCTGACGCTAGACCAAGACACGGATGGAGCCGCACCATGAAGTCACTGAGAATGTTGCTTTGTTTAACTCCCATCGGGAAAGTGAGTGTCACACATACAAAAAATGTCATTTATATAACTGTGATCCCCACCCCCCAGAGGGGGTGTAGGCTGGAAATGGGGAATAAATCACTGATAAAGAGGTTCTGGTAGTGTTCTGAGTGGTCATCATAAAGGAAGACCGAGGGGCACCAGGGCGTCTCGGGATGTTCCGTATTCATTCATGAAAAGACCACTTCCTGAGGGCCTGCTTTGATCCTGGCCCTTCTCTAGGCTCTGAGCCCAGAGACAGGAGCAGGCTTCCCCTTGTCTTATTATATCATAGCCCTACCACCTTCTGAAACAACCCAGCTCCCTGTGTGTTTACTGGAGCAACATCTGCTTCCCCCATCACACAAGACAGAAATTTGCAGGGTTTTTTCTCTCCATTGTATCCCCAGGACCTAAAGGAGTCCCTGACCTGTAGTAGAAGCTTAGAACATATTTGCTGAGTGAATGAATTCCTCATGTTCAGTGAGTTCCCTTCCTCAAAGGGTTCAAAATCTAGGGAGAAAGTCAGACAACAAAGCCAACGTCAAGTGTAAAATTTAGTTTCAATGGTGCTACAATGAGAGGTCCATGTGGGAGCATATAGGACACCCCTGACTCAGCCCTGCTTCCCAGAAAGGATTCCTTTATACTTTAGCTGAGCCATGATGGTCAAAGTAAAACAGAGCAGGCAAAGCTCCTCTGGGAGCAACCAGTATGGGCAAAGGTGCAGAAACACCAGGTGGCAGCATGTACAGGAGTGATGGAGCATAGGTGGCTATTAATGGAATTGGACAGAGCGGTTCTGGTCCTGGAGGGCCTTAAGGGCCAATTTAAAGGATTTGCACTTTCTTTTTATGTCAGTTAAGATCCTTTTGCTTGTGAGAAAAGAAAAAAACTAAAGCCACTTAAAGCAGCTTTAAGGACAACAAAATGGAAGGGGCGGTTATTGGCTCACAAAAATGACAAGACCTAGGAGAGCTGTAAGCACAGCTTGATCCAAGGTGGAAACAATGTCACCAGGCTAGGGTTTCTCCCTCTCCTTTTCTTGGCTCTACTTGCTCTCCCCATTCCGAGGCTCCATCAGGTGGCTCCTGGGAAACCCAATTCATAGCCCAGTGAAGCTAAAAAAAGAGTCCATTTCCCTTAGCTCAAGCAGAAGTCCCAGAATTGAGTCTCTCTGGCCCTGACTGGTCTGCTTTGGGTCATGTGACTACCCCTGAACTGATCTGGAGAGCCAGGGAGACCTAAGTGCTGATTGGCTTAGCCCGGGTCACGTGATCCATCCATGGCTCCAAATGAAATACACTGGTTGGCTCCTCCAAAGCTGATGCCACACGAGGGAGTGGGTGCTGGGTGGCAAAATAAGCTGTGACCACCATGTGTTTCAAGGAGGAGAGTGATGCAATTGGACCCGTGTTTTAGAAAGCTATGATTCTCCTACAGATTTGGAAGCCAGTTAGAAAGTCAATCTGAAGGCAAGAGCAGAGGCGGGAGCCGTGGTTAGACGGCTGGTGTTAAGAGTCAGGTTGAAGCGAACTGAGCGGAAGTGAGCAAAGGACTGTGACAGAGGGGGATATTTTAATTTACATCCTTAGGACAGAGTTCCAGGGCCCTGACCTACAGCCACCATCACTTTTGATCACCTCAGACTTGGAACACCCAGCCCCATTAAGGACCAGCTTGTGGCAAGGTCCCCATACAAGTGCCCTAGCAGGGTCACCTACACTCTGGGACCAGTCGCCCCAAAGCTGCAGATCCCGGCTTGGCTGCCAGCAACCCACCTAATCCCCCTCTAAAAATGTGGCCACCTGTAGAGACATACCAGGTTCCAATGCTGCTGATGCCGCCACTTCTCAGCTGTGTTACCCTGAACAAGGCCCTTAACCTCTCTGAGCGTGAATATCGTTATCTGAATATAAAGTGGAGATGATGACATTTAGGGTAAGGGACGCGTTGTGTAGGGATTAAATCAAATAAAGATATGAATCACCTACCACAGTGAGAGGCTCAGTAGGTGAAAATTCCTTCCTCTTCAAACCTTTCAGTTTTTCCCTGGTTTCTTCTTCCCAACACCTCTCCAACCCCTTGTTTGTTTGCCAAATAAAAGGTGGTTTTGTTTTATTTTGTTTTTTCTGCCAGAAAGAAACAACTGGAGGTTGAGTGGCACAGACCAGCCATTTTTAGATTTGTGGGTAGAAAAAAGTCCTCTTGTTCTCAGGCCGGACTCTAAGCCCCCTCTGGACTTCCTTCAGGCGATTCCCATTTGGGGACATGATACTCCAGTCCCTTGTGTGGTCGAGAGGAAGGAAGGAAGCCCAAAGAGGGGGTAAAGAAGTAGAAGAAACATCGCCCACCCCTAGTTTCCTCTAAACTTCAAATTCTTCTTTTTCACTCTAACTTAAACGAACTCAGGGGACTCAGGAGGCAGAGTTCTCTGGCAAAGAAGATCATAAAAGTAAGCTTTGTCTAATGATCGCACAACCCCAAACTCCAAAATCCCTGCCTTGCTCAGGTGTTGGAGGGAAAGACGATTAACACTTGTTGAGATTGTGCTGCGATTCCCTAAACATTGTTTTATCTGAGTCTCACAATCACCCTGGTAGGTTGGGATCATTGACCCATTTCACCGAGGAGGAAGCTGAGTCTCAGAGAAAAACCACACTGTCTGGAAGGGGCAGCGAGCTGCTGAGATTTCACCCATGTCTCTATGTGACCAGAGCTCATTGCTATCTCCTCCACAGTGCCTCTGAGTTGACTCTGGCAGCCCTGGAGCCAACTTCCCTGTCCCTTCCCTGCTTTGGACTTCCAATCCCATCTGGCTTACAAGCTGTGTGTTTTTGATTCTCCTCCTCAAAGCTGCCTCTTCACTAGGATAGCACTTAGTGTGTTGTATTATCATTGACTGTTGGTGGGCATCTCTCCCCGCTCACTCCTGAGTGCTTCAAATCAGAGGCTCTGATCTGAAAGGATCTTGAGCGTGTGAATTGGTCCATGTGTTATCTCTCTGTGGAGTATTCGCCTCTCTTACTGTGGAATAAAGAGGGGGAACAGAAACTCCGAAAGTTCTTATACATCTTTGTCTGCCTAGGACAGTGCCTGGTGTGTCATAGGGTCGCCACACATGTTTGATAAATGAAGATTTGAGTGAAAGGAGACCTACCACATAGGGTTGTCATGAGCTGAAAGGGCTGAGATCTATAGCATCCCTAGAACAGTGCTTGGCATACTGGATGTGTTTTAAGAATGTAGTGCTTAGTTACAACTGGGAGAGAATACTTACCCAGGAATTAGGAGTTTCATTAACTTGCTGTGTGGCATTGAGAAAGTCGCTTCCCATTTCTGGGCTTCTGTTTCTTCATTTGTAAGTTGAAGACACTGGATTAGATGACCAGAAATATACCTTTTCAGTGCCGACTTTTTATGCATGTTTCATCTCCTCCCTTCGCTCCAACTCCTCCCCAAACACACACACACACACACACACACACACACACACACACGCACCCCACGTGCATGCCCGTCAATCTCCAAGACAGAATTCTGCTGCCTCTCGGCACTTTCTGTCTTTCATTTCCTTGACCAGAAGCTCCATGAACTTATTAAACTTTGCTGTCCATGTTCCTCAGCTATGCCTGCTTTAGTAAAACAGCAATAATGTCCCCTCAGATTCATTTTATTAAAGAGCAAAATCTGTTTTGTGGGCCAGGGTGTGCTGGTCCTAAATGGAAAGTAGAAGTCATTTCCAGCTCACTTGCTCCGTAAATGCAGGGGTTCTGCTGGCTGCCTTTGCACTGAGATGGAAAGAACATTTATCTTCACAAATGTAGGCAACACCATGGAGGCAGCCCTGCAAGGGACGAGGGAAAAAGCCTTCCATTCCAAAAGGTGTGGTGAGACCAAAATAGAAAAGTTCTTCCTAGAACAGGAACAAAATTACATGGCAGTTTCACTTCTAACTCCACAATTCTAGACGTTAAGATTCATAGGATTTAAGATTCTAAAGTTGTGAGTGAATGTGTGTAAATAGTTGAATCTAAGCTTCTATTAGTCCTAAAATATTATATGATTCCATGATTAAATATTTTTTCCTACAAGACCAGGGTCCTATGATTCTCAGATTCTATTGACCCAAGACAAGGGTTTTTCAACTAGTGGGTGTATCCAAAACAGCTGGGGTCTTGGTAACCAATGCAAATTTCTGGGCTCCCATCTCCAAGATTTTGGTCCATCCATGTGGGATGAGCCCCAAGAGTCTGCAATCTTTTTAACAGGTTCCCCCAACCCCAGTGGATCTGAGCAGGAGGGGGCCACTCTTGGACATACAGTGTTTAGAGAGCCTGTCATTCTAGATTCTGTGATTCTAAATATGATTCTAAAATGGCCTTTTGCTTATGATTCTAGCATTCTGGAACTCTTATTCTGTTTCCATATGCCTAAGGACAAGATTCCAAGGTGTAAAGACTATCTTTCTGAGCAAGGGTTTCACATGGGGGAGGGGAAAAGAGACCAAGTGTCACGAGGTTGGAGGGACAGTCTAGAAGGGGGACTTCCTGAAGGCACAGAGCAAACGTTGATGCTGCACCGATTTGCCTGAGCAAGTCCAGTGCTAGGACTCAAATGAAGAGGCTTGGTGCGGTGCATTGGCTGGCTCTGGGGTGACATGAGCACCTGGGGTCATCAGGAGGAATTCCGGATGGACAGGGAGATCCAACCATGTCCTGGAGAGTTGGAAGGGCTGAGGTTGGAGGAGGGGAGGCAGAAATCACAGCAGAGAGCTCGAAAAAGAACCAGTGGCAAGGGAGGAAGGATTTATCCGCAAAACATCCTCCCCGTGCCTGTGTCGGATGGTAGGGGAACCGCAGACTGGTTTGGCAGACATGAAAAGTAAGGTTTCAGGAAAACGCAGGCTGAGAGGGAGCTAACCATGAGGGGATATCCCAGGGTACAGTGTGTGGGCTGAAAGAGGACTGCCTTGACATGCTAATGAGTGCTTGGATCTTGGAGGGTAAGGATGGGATGAAGGGTAGCAGAGGACCTCTAAGGAGCTTGTAGGCAGATGCTGGGCTGGGGAGGGGCTCTGAATTGGGGACAGGGTCTGGAATAGAGAGGGCTTCCTCAGGAGGTTCCCATACACACTCTATGTACCACCAATGAGTCAGGATTCAGATGAGGAACCTGGGACCCTCTTTCTGAAAACAAAAGTGGAGAATGGAGAATCCAAAGTTTTCCAGCTTCCCAGATGGGGCAGGTTGGGTTACTAAGGGTTTCTCTGGCGGGGGCGGGGAGAAGGGAAAAGAAAGGATCAGTAACTCTTGGTGACACATTTAGCCTGTATGTCTGCACAGTGGTGATGACACACTCCTGGCTGCACATGCAAACCCGTTCTGCCCCACACAATGACAGTGACACATGTGCCAGCTCATTGTGACACACTTACTTACACCTGCACCCTTACCACCAATGATGGCACCATTTCATATTGATGCTAACACACTATGTGTCGTCTCTCATTGACAGCAACACTTAGGACATACACCATTGCACAGAAATGGTGATATGTCCGCAGAACTTTTGCATCTGGCACAGTCTAAGTAAATGACACCCTCTGTAGTTGTACCGTGCACAACCTGCAGAGCTGCATATAGTACCCATGCCTTACACCCAAACCATCACGCAATGCCATTAACGTATTCCACTGTAACAACAACCTACTTAGCTCTACACCCAAAAGCACACTCACACCAGAGTCACTTCATATCGGGAGGGATACACCACCACGCACTGAGAGTCACATGGTGACAAACCCACACCTGCCCTACTAGAACCTGTATCCCTCCACATGGATGCAGCCCGCTCCCACCTGCACAGCCCCCAGAGGTGGGCACACACACAAAGTCACTTTTGCACACCAGTGGTTTGCCTTCACACTGTGTCACTGCATGTTGAAGGAGACAGACTGGGACCCTGACCTCACAACCTGACAGTGATGGCACCATAGCCTTGTTAGTGACAAGAGGGGAGGCGCTCATCAGATGAGCAAGGTGGCCTAGAGCCCTTCCCTCCGCACCACCCCCATAGTTCTGTTTCTGCCTCTGGAACACGGCCACCCCCACAAACCAAGACCAACTCTGCCCCTGCCGGCTCAAGCTAGAATGACAGGATGTGGAGTCAGCATCTGGAGCATTCAGATGTCTCTCTGCACTGACCAGCTCAACTCCTAGTTGAGGTCAGGGCCGGCCAGCAAGCTCTTCCTCATCTCCCACATGGCAGCCAGCGTGCCCTTTGGACGGAGGCAGCTGCGGGGAAGAAATGGGCTGACCTTTGGACAAGAGCCATGCTCACTGATCACATTTATAGTCTGTGACAGTTGTCATTCCTCACACACTCTTGCTCAATCCTCACACAAACTACTGACATTAGCTCTCTTGATTGGCTTCTTAGTGAACATTCAAGGCATGTACGTATTATTTTAAAAATCTGTTCAAATCTGGCCCCCTGCCCCAGCCCACAGGGTTCATCAATAAAAGTGGAAATTCAGCACCAGCCAGGGTAAGACACCTTAAGCAGAGCCACATTCATATTTTACCGGGTGACTCTTAGAAGCTGTCTACAAAGCAGGGTCTGCAAGGACCAAGGCTCAGCGTGGAGGGTGGGGACTTGCAGCAGGCTGGATTAGAGATGCAGGAGACGAAGGAAATTCTGACAACCCACATGACATGAAGACCCCAATCCGAGTGTGAATTCATGGCAGGTTTTTTTTTAAGTGAGAAACTGGAGAACAGGGAAGATGATAAATGTCAATGTAAAAAAAAATATCGGCAGAGCAAAAGTTACATTTCCATAGGCTGTGGGATGTGTCAGAAGAGAAGCAGCCCAGCCTGGTGGAAGAACCCCAGAGCTCAGTGTCATGCAGGCATGGGCTGGAATCTTGGATCTGCCAAAGACTCACTGAATCTCCTTGGGCCTTGCCTTCCCCATCTTGAAAATAGGGGTTTATGTGAACTAAAGGAAAGAATGTAATTTATGCAAAGCACCAAAGTGAGCACCTGAGACGTAATGGGGGCCTGATAGTTGTATGATTAGTAATATTATAATCAGTAAGAAATGTTTATAATATTTAGCAACATTTCTGCAGTTATAAAACAGTATTTGGGAACCATGTCCAGGCTGGTAACACTGAACAGGAACAAGTATTCATCTTTTCACCACCTTTTTTTGACAGGAAGCATCAGTGGCTCATGTCATACCCTAATTGTTCAAAGGATAAAGCCACCAAAACATGACTGAGCTGTCCTTTTATTCACCAGTATGATTTTCTGCAGCTAGACATGACTCATGTCAGCTCATGCAGTTCTTAATAGGCTCATAGAAACTGGGGCTCAAAGGGTGCTTTAGCTGTCGCTTACCACCCAAGTGCCATCTTCCAGGGGTAGGGAACTCAGCACCTCACATGCGGCAGTCCATACTATGGTTGGACAGCTCCAGCTGGTAGAAAGTTCTTCCTCTTAGAGCTTCTGTCTGCCTTCCTTTACCTTTCCTCCGTGGCCCCAATTCTGTCTTCAACACTAGTAAAAACAGTAGTAGTTTTCTTTCCTTGCAATGGTCATTTATTCATTCAACAAGCATTCTTCAGCTCCTGCTTTGCCAGGCACCATGCTAAGTGCTGGAATTACAAATTGAGCAAAAGGCTTGTCCGTCCTTCAAGGGCTAATCCCCCTTCAGCATTCTCTCCTCCAGGTAAAACATCCTTAAATCCTTCAACCATCTCTCATTGAACCTGATTTCCAGACACCCACCACCAAACCACTTCCTTCTTTTCTAACCATACTTGAGCCTACTAAAGTCCATCTTAAAGTGTTGTGTCCAGAACTGAGCTTAGTATTTTTCTGAAGGCTAAGTTGGATTTCTAGCCCAGCTTAATCAACATCCATGTCAAAGGCAATGCCCATTGTGGAAAAACCCCGATTGTAACTAGAGTGCTGCCAGCCAGGTCCCACTCACTGAGCTTCTGTTCTAGGAGAACAGGGAAGAGGAGGGAGGAGGAAAGAGGAGGACTCTTGAAATGATGGGATGTCAGATCTCCCGTCCCAGAACTCCCCTCAGGCATTAGTGGCAATTCTAAGTCACTCTAATCAAACAGCCTCCCCTCTGCCCCTTCCATTAGTGTCTGCCTCTGGAAAGGGAAGAAAAATTAAAAATGAGCTGACAGGCCAACACAACACAGAATGGAAAACTCAGCCATAAAGGAAGGGACCCCCCTACACCCAGCCCCACAGCCTGTAAGGGGAAAACAGAGGTGAGCTTCAGAAGGTGACTCTCTCCATGAGGAAGGTGGGTCCACCAATGGCTTCTGATTTGTGGGGAGTCCCCCATTTTGAGACCTCTGCTGTGAAAATGTATGAAGGAATAGTCCCCCCTTGTTGGAAAAAAATCATGCCTCCTTCCTTTCCCAGATCCTGTCCTTCTGCAGCTCTGGCCGCTCCCTTCTTGGAAGGAAGCCATCGCCTTACAGAAGCAGGAGTCATCTCCACTCTGATATAACCCTGACTGATGCATAAACTCCTGCGAATCTTTCAAAGGCCTGGTGCAAGGCTCCTCCTCTCTGAAGCCATTTTCCTACACATTGGGCTGGATTAAAGGAAGCATTTTAGAGCCAAAAAGATGGCAATCAGAATGGAGAGGATCATTAGGAGAGAGTCATAAAATGAAAAATGAGTGTGAGGAGAGGAGGAAAGGCTGGGGTGAGCGGCAGATGTTGCCCTGCCCCTTGGTGGTCCCCTTTCTTCCCAGGGCAAAGGAGAGAAAAAATGGCCTTCTAGAATATGTTTTGCCAAAGAATTCCTTATTCTTCACAGGGTATCAGATCTAGAAGGGCCTAGCAAGTGACTTGCCCAAGGTCCACAGCAATTTTGCAGCAGTTTTCTCCCTCTGGGTCCACGTGGAATGTTCCTTACCCCCTATGGAGGCCTTATCCACATGATGCATCAATGTTTTCTGAGTGCTCATGTGGAAGGACAGGATACTGAGGGGCTGCAAAGATGATCTGACGGTGGTCCTGTCATCCTGTAGGAGCTCACAAGCAAGAGGCATGCAAACAGAGGAACAGGGGACCCTGAAACAGGGGTGTGCCTGGGGGTGGCAGGAGCTCTGAGGAGAGTGTGACCAGTTCAGCCTGGAGGAATCAAGGTGGGCTTTCCTGAGCGGGCGATCTTGTATTTCTGCTTTAAAAAACGAAACAAAACAACAACAACAAAAACCCTCCCTCCATCCCCTGACCCACACTGCCCCTCGGAACATCGAAGCAGCAAGCTTGCGGTCCTAAGAGCTGTGGCCAGGATACGCAGCTGCAGGGGGGATTGCTGAGGGTGTCTGGAGGAGAAGATACAAGAAAAGGTGGAGGAGGAAAGGGAGTGGAGATTTTTTTTTTTTTTTAAGAGAGGGGAAAGGAGGGAGAAAGGGAAAGGGAAACAGAGGGGGGAGGCGGAAGAGGGAGAGAGGGAAATAGGGAGGGAGGGAGAGACTTTGAAAGGGAGGGAGGGGGAGGGAGGAGAGAGAGGGGGAGAAAGGAGGAGGAAGAGGAGAGGGGGGAGTGAAGGGGGAGGGAGGGAGAGACAGAGACAGAGAGAGAGAGAGAGAGAGAGAGAGAGATTTGAATTTCCCATCTGGAAGGGGAGAGGTAGCACGTCAGGGTCTGGCTGACGGGCGCGATTGGAGGGCGCCTCCGGCAGCCGCCCGAGGCAATAGCCGCGGCCCCAGCTCAGCGGGCGGAGTTGCACGAGGCGGCAGCGGGAGCTGGAATAGCAGAAGGAACCGCCTCGTTGAGTTCGGCCGGAGCCCTGCAGTGGCTCAGACGGTTGCGAGGACCTCCAGGTCGGTGCTGGCCACGGGCCGGGAGGGCGGAGCCGGGCTGTGGGCAACAGGGTCTGCGCTCTCGCCTCCAGGCCGCAGCGCAGCCCGGGAAGCTGCAGGGTATGGTTTTCGGGGGCACAGCTCCCCGAGACTGCCCGGGCGCGAGAAAGGGAGGCTGCGCGGCGGCAGCAGGGGCTCTGCAGGGCGCGCTCGCCGTGGTGCTGAAAGGACAGCTCCCCGCAAGGGGGAAGCGAGCAGGCGGAGGCAAGGGAGTGAAGCGGAGGCCAACAGGGAAGGAGGGCTGGGCCCCCGAGCTGGAGACCCTCGGGCAGAAGCCCGAAGCTGCCCGGCTCCCGGAGAGCCAGGACCGCCCCGAGGGCGGCGGGAGACTCAAGTCTGAACCTAGAGAACAACTTCGAGCTCTTGGGGTAGGGATGGGGGGACGTCGATCTAAGCTACTTCAGGTTGTGGTTAACCTGGAGCCCGCCAGGGCCCTCTTCGCCGAGGGAGACGGAGCCGCCCCTGAGGGGTACAGTTCGGGTACCGGAGTGAGTCAGAGGGCGGCGGGAGTGGGGCGGACAAACCGAAGGTGCAGGGGAGGAGAACCTAAACGTTGACTGGGGGTGGGGGCCCAAGAGGACTCTATCTGTCATGGGAGGAGGAGGAGCCGAGGTTTGGGCTGCACCTGTCAGCTGCCTGGGGTCATTAGGAAGGGTCAGTTCTACGCCCTCGCCGGCCCCACTCTGCCCCCTCCCTCAGCAAAGTTTGAGACCAGGCCAGGTCTTGAGGTTGGAGCTCTAAGTGTTGGGGGGGAGGGGTGCTCTCAGTGGCCAACCGTGAGCTCGAGGCAGAACTGCCGGCTGCGTTGATCTCAGTGGGGGACCGATAGAGGGACGCCAGGATTCCTGTCCCCCTCTTCTGCCGGGAGAATACGAAGCCCCCGCCGCTTCCGCTTTTCTGCAGGAGCCAGTTCCTTACCCACTCCCATCCTCCACTGCTCCTTTCCCTCCCCCAGTGCTTCTCCCTTCTAGAGGCATGGGGGGGGTGGGGAGTAGAGGGACATCCCCTGTCACTGCACCGCCATTAGCGTAGGGTCCCCCTCAAAAGGCAAATGAGTGTTGAACTGACTTGCAGTGAATATGGCCTGGACATGAGCTATTAAAAAAAAAAGACAACAGATAAACAGCCACAAGGACAAACCCTGCAGGTGCCCGAGTCTGCTTGTCAGATGGCGGGGTCCAGTCCTGGAAACCTCCTGGGGCTCTGATGGCCGAGCCTGAGGAGGTGCCTCAGCTGCCTTCGGGTTAGGATGGGTTAGGAGGGAGTCTGAGAGGGGAAGCTGAAGGCGCATCCCGGGCACGCTGAAGGCAAGGAAACCTGGTGCTGCAGCAGCGTCCCTCCCCCACCCCTCCTTGTGTCCCCTCCCCCAGCCTAGCGTCCCCACTACCACCACCACCACCACCACCGCCCTTCCCGCGCAGGGATAGACCAAGTCTTCCCGCAGACCCGCGGAGGAGTGCCTCCTGGCGGTCTGGCCAAAATCCTCAACTGCAGGCAACCTGCTGGACCTCAGCACTCCTACAGGCATATGGCAAAATATCTACACACACGCCTGCACACACGCTCACGCAGAATCACAACGATGCCTAAGTTCAGAGTTAGACACGCAGGAGCATACCTTGAACGAGTACACTCTCACATACTCGCTGACACACATTAAATTCAATCCACCAAATATGTCCTGAGGCTCTACCATGAACTAAGAGATGTTGTAGAAGCTGGGACAGGAGAAAAGCACAAGATACAAGCCCTGTCCTGGGAAGAGTTCAGAGTGACTGGGAAGAGAAAGACACATAGCTGG
The DNA here is from genome assembly GCF_965194805.1 of Balaenoptera borealis. Lineage (NCBI taxonomy): Eukaryota > Metazoa > Chordata > Mammalia > Artiodactyla > Balaenopteridae > Balaenoptera > Balaenoptera borealis. The sequence goes on from NC_138867.1 coordinate 160,182,075, forward strand.
ACAGAGTGCATGAGCTGGAGGCAGGCAGGGCTGCCCTAGAAAGTGCCATGGGTCTCAGAAGAGGAAGACTCCATCACATCTCACCGAGGAGAGATTTCATGGGAGGAGTGATGTATGAAGTGGATCTTTGAAAATTAATGCTGCTGCTGCTGCTGATGATGATGATGGTGATGACGGTGACAGCGAATATGTACTGAGCACCTACTATGTGCCAAATGCTGGGCTAATCACATTTGCATTATTTCATTTAATGCTTACAACATGCATTGGGTATAGACGTTATTGTCTCCATCTTGCAGATGAGAAAAGGTTAAGTCATTTGCTCAAGGTCACTTAGTAAGTAGTGGGGCCAGGAACTGAACTGGCAGAGAGGAGGTTAAGAGGTTCCAAGGATGTAGAAATAGCATGAACAGATGCCCAGGAGTTTTTGGAAAGAATATGTGTGGAGGTATAGCTGATACAGAGCCACATACAAGGGATGGGAAATGAATGGTGAGGCAGGCAGATGCTAGACTGGGCAGGACTTGAAGGTCAGCACAAGGACTCTAGTTGGTTTAACCAGGCCATGGGGCGCCACTGCAGGATGTGTTTGCATGAGCAGATCTGCCCTTTAGGAAGATTAATCGGACAGCCTTGTGGAGGATAGAGGTAAGGTAGGGGAGGGACAGAGTTAGAGGTTATGCAAAAATTCAGAACGTCGAGGCCCTGAACCAAGGCATTAGCAGCCATAGGAGAGGGGATGTGTGGATGCAGGAAACACTGTGGGGCTATAATCTCTGGACTTCTTCCACAGCGCCCCATCCCAATTATAACTTGCCAATTCCTTGTGTGGTTTTTGCCCAGCCTCTACCTCCCCAGCTGACTGAATGCTGTGAGAACAAATGCTATGACTCCCTTGTTCCCTGCCACAGCCCCAGCACTCAGAACAATGCCTGGCAGAGAGTAGATGCCCAAAGAATATTTGTAGTGTGAGTGAATGAATGAATGAATGAATGAAGAATTCCCTGACTGTGGAGTTTTCCATTGAGGCAATTAGAAGAAGGAATGCTGAAGGAAAAGGTGGTTGGTGGGGAGGGGAGGCAAGGATGAGATTGATCTTTGGATAGAATGAATTTAAGAATATCCAGCAAAGAGTTAAACGTGCAGGTCTGGGGAGAGAGAGAGTGAGAGATCTGTGACTAAAGAAACGCATAAACCAATAAGGGTAGGTGAGATTTCCCAGGTAGACAGTGGGAGAGGGAGGGGCAGTGGGAGGGGGAGTCAGCAAAAGACAGAAGGAAGACCATCTGAGAAGTAAGCTGATGACCACAAGAGTGATGTGTCATGGAATTCAGGAAATTCAAGAAGAAGGCTGAAGAAAAGCAGGGTGGGTGAGAGGGAGGTAAGGGGTCTTCATCAGCATCTGATACTACAGAGGGATGGAGAAGGAGGAGAAGGAGGGCTGTGAAAACATTCCTGGGTCTGGTGATTAGGAGGACTCTGGCAACCCTGACTATGGCAGCTTCAGCAGCAGTGCAGGGGCTGCAGCTCTCCGATCTCACAGAGCCAGAGGGTTTGACTGGGAGGTGAGGAAGTGATGACACCAAGTGGAAACTACTTGATCGTGAAGCTAGAGGGCAGAGATGAAGAGAAAGGTAGGGTTCAGAGCAGGAGCTGGAGAAGGAAGGGGATAAAAGAGAGGTACGGAGAAGAGATTGAAGGTGTGAGGAAGAGGGAGTAAAAAATGGATCAAGGAGAAGGTGTAAAGAGGGAAAATCTGGAGCTCAGGCAGATGGATTGGCTTCAGGGGGAAGGAGGGAGACCTCTTCCTTGGGAGTTAGGAGGGGAGTTCATTGTTTTGATAATGATAACAACCACCATTTACTGAGCCCGCATCATATGCAAAATACATTTCATAGATTATTTCTAAGCCTTCAAAATGGTATTATAATCCTCACTCTATAAAGAAGAACGAGACTCAGAGAGGTTAAGTCAATTACTCACTATCACACAGCTAAAAAGCAGCAGATTCAGGATCTGAGCCAGATGTGCCTGACACCAGAGCTCATGAGCCTTCCGCTGCACCACACTACATAAAGTGAGAAGGAAATCACCTGCTGAGAGGGATGGGGTAGGAGTAGGTTGGGCCTTAAGAAATTCGTTAGGGGAATCTCTCCACAGGGTGAAGAAATTGCTTAACATCTAAAAGGGCCATGCTGGGAGTCAGCAGCAGGACCTTGGGGTGGACCCAAGAAGTTTGGCTAAGTAGTCCCAGCAGGCTGGGAGTAAGAAGCACCTGGAGTGACAGGATGTAAACATGGAGAAGACTCAGCCCTTGAGTAGATTACTTTGCATGCGGGGGCTTGGGATTGGTAATCAAAGTTTTCTGAATGAATACAGGAAGCAGAGGAGTCTGGAGAAGGAGATGGTTTGGTGACAGAGAGGTGGCATGTTGAGTTTGAGTGGTGCCGTGGGACATCCAGGGGGAGGCAGGCAAGAGGGAGGCAAGTGTATTTCTTGAGTTATTTATTGCCTGTTTCACACACACACTCACAGTACACACACTCCCAGAATGTAATCTGCACAAGCACAGGACTTTGTCTGTCATGTTCACTGTTATATCCCCAGTGCCTAACACACTGCCTGACACATGATAGGTGCTCAACTAATACTTATTGGATGAATGAATATAGGGGTCTGGTGCTCCGATAAGACATCTAGCTGTCATCAGTGTTAGCGGTCATAAAGCCCCTGGAAAGGGTGAGTTCTCCCAGGGAAAGATTAGAGATGAAAAGGAGATAAGGACTGAGGTCAGAGTCCTGGAGAACACACTTCTGAAGAGGCAAGAGGAAGAAAAGGAGCAGCAAAGGAAGGGAGGGGAGAAGGAGCAGTAGGAGAGGAGGGAGAGGAAAGAACTGAGTCACAGAAGCAAGAAAGGAGAGAGGTTGGAGGATACAGTGGGGCGGCTAGCAGTTCAAATGCTGCAGAACTGCTTCAGCAGAAGAGCTGGGAAAAGGGCCCAGAAGATCATCTGGTTCAGGAGAGACACTTGCCAGAGCAGCAAGTTAGGTGCCCTGTGGACCAATTTGAAACATCTCCAATTAGAGTCCTGTGTCCTCCACCACCACCTGGCAATTCCTTGAGCTAAATGTAAACACAGAGGAGGAACTCAAGAGTTCCTGAAATCATTTGGTTATTATTCTTTTCCTGTTCTTAGAAATGCTGTCTCTTTACAATGTTTTTAGTCAAATGAAAATATCTTGATTGACTGAGCTGAGCCACCTTCAAACTCAGAATTCTAGATCAGGGTGGGTTCTTCTGCATTTCTTGGAAATCCTGTTCCTTTCTGGCATGTCCTCATAAACATGCAGTCAGCAATGGCTGACATTAACTAGCATCTGCTACACACCAGGCACCTGACCAGTATCTTCTCTTCCCCTTCAAACATCAGTACAGGGTAGACTTAATACTCCCTCATTTTGCAGGGAACAAACTGAAGCTTTCCCAGGGAGCCACAGCCAGTGAGGATTGGGGGGCCAAGATTTCAAACCAGGTGTATCTGATACCACAGTCCCTGTGGATGGTTTTCTACTCCATCATGACTTTCCTCAAAACAACCTATCAGGTGATCTGATCACATGGAAGTCCTCAAACTGTCAGGCCCCATGGTATGAAAAGATCTCAGTCTGCCGATATGTTTTCTCATTTTGAAAGAAATGAGGAAAATCCATCATCAATGAACAGCCAGTGACCTTGAACCCAACTTAGTTACAATATCCAGCCTGACTCCTCTACCACCATTTCCCAGGACCCCTTTATCCTCCTAGCAAATCAAAAAGACCCCAAGTCTATGTAGAATGAAAGGCCTGGGGGAGTAGGCCTGGCCCAAGTTAACCATCAAGGTACATGACACTTTGGCTGTTATAGCCCCATCCCCACGGATATCTCCCTCCATACCTGTAAAAGGATTTGCGGTGGCTTTGCCTATGAAAGCACTAGTGAAACTGATTGGTTAAAATAAAAAGGAAGTCTCTAAGAGTTAGACCATCTGGGTTCAAATTCTCAGGGATGCGAGAAGAACGGGGTAAGAAGGAGGCCAAGTATAGAGGGAGGCTCCAGACCCACTACCCTTCCCCTCCCACTACCGTTGGAATAGTTCCATTTTTATGTATTTTTCATATTGAGATTCCCATTAAGATTTTATTTGGAGAAAATCTTCTGAGGCAAAAAAATAACAATAAAAATATAATAAAAACTGAAAGTTGGTGATTTAGGGAGAGGGAAAGGAGGACAAACATAAGCTGAGTGGTTATGAGGCTCAGTGCTTGGTACTTTAAAGGCCCTTAGCCCGAAGAAGATTATTGTGTCTCCAATCCCCTCTGTGTAATTCAAAATAAAAATCAATATTAAGCTATAAAACATAAAACTTACATGTATTATGCAATAAAAATAACTTATTTCTCCATTTGTCTAATTTCAGAAGTCTGGATATGTTCATGTAAGCTGGCTGTTCTCATTTTTTCTCCTACCTCTTATTTGCTGGGGCCCCGAGTGCAGCTCACTCCTTCTAGGGCTTGATGCAGTGACCCAGGCTGGAATTCTCTCCAGTCTCCACAGTATCCCTGAGAAAGGAGGCACGGTCATCTCTATCTTATAGAGGAGGAAACTGGGGCTCAAGGAGATTGGATAACTTGCGTGGAAGTCACATGGCAAATAAGGAGTTAGGGTGGCATTAGAACCCAGCTCTGCCTCTATCCAAATTCCGGGCTTTTTCCAACATTCCTGGCTTCGATCAAATTAAAGCAACATGGTCAAGATGAAGCTTTTAAAATAAGGATCAGAAGCCATTTGGCAGCACATATGTGCCTGGCACATAGCAAGTGCTCAGGAAACAGCCCTTTTCCATCCCTTTCCGTGTGGTACCAGGCACTGGGTCTTGGCCTCTGGCTGATGGTACCTGATGCCTGAACCAGGGTGACCGGTCGTTTGTCCAACTCCACTGCCCTGCCTGTGCAGAAGCTTCTCCCATCTAACCCCCAACTCTTCTTTTTGCAGGTTGCCACATCTCCCCAAGCCAGGCCTGCCTGAAGCGCTGCATGCAAATTTGGCTGCTGGCTAGGGCGCACTAAACAGAGTTGTAGGCATGGACTTCGTCATGAAGCAGGCCCTTGGAGGTGAGGCCCTAGCCCTGCACCTTATGCCCACTACCCAGTCCAGACCCAGGTGGGAGGGGCCTCAGCACACCAGGCCCCCACATCCCCAGCCTTGCCTCCGTGACCCTGTCCTCTTCCTCCCCAACCCATCCCCCACAGGGGCCACCAAGGACATGGGGAAGATGCTGGGCGGAGAGGAGGAGAAGGACCCTGACGCACAGAAGAAGGAGGAGGAGCGGCAGGAGGCACTTCGGCAGCAAGAAGAGGAGCGCAAGGCCAAGCACGCACGCATGGAGGCCGAGCGTGAGAAGGTCCGGCAGCAGATACGAGACAAGGTCAGCGCCCTCTTGCCCATCCTGGAATGCAGGGGGTTAAAAGGGCCTCCCAAAACCTTGGGCTCCCTTGAATCCCAGCTCTCACCTTAGACCTAGTTCTCTCTGAGTCTCACTCTTTTCATCAGAATAATGCATGTCAAGGAACACCTCCCTCAAGGACCGTTATGGGGATTAAAAAAGTTAGTGGATATAGTAAGTGCTCCCTAATGTTTGCTGCTACAGGTCCACAACTTTGTACCCGAAATCCTGGAGACAAAACAAGTTTGGAACCCAGAATTTGGGGAGTTTGGGAAAGTACTAGAGCGCCCTGAGCACTGTTATGTGTCACTCCCAGTGAGTTTGCAGCTGCCACCCTATGCCAAACAGTTCAATACTTGTCTGCTCGAACTGCAATAAATCAAGGCTATAAGTAGCCTTCCATCAGTTCAAGTCAAGTTTTGTCACCAAAATTTGGCCCAAAGCATGTGGGAGAACATTCAGTTTTCAGATCTTGGAGGATTTCAAAAGAGCAAAGAGATTATGTGGGCAGGTATTAATTTTAAAGGAAACCCCATGCACCATCTCTCTTTTATTGAAGACCAACTGAAGACAAGCACAATCCCACAAGGAAGGTGCCCTTATCCCCATTTTGTAGATGAGAGGACCCATGGGCTCACAGGGAGTTCCCATGTGCTGCCCCAGCCACATGTGCATGACCTTGAGATCCAGCTCTCTCCTTGCCCTGTTCATGCTCCTCTCCACCCTTCCCCTCCCCAGTATGGGCTGAAGAAGAAGGAAGAGAAGGAGGCTGAGGAGAAGGCGGCCCTGGAGCAGCCCTGCGAGGGGAGCCTGACCCGGCCCAAGAAGGCCATCCCGGCAGGCTGCGGGGACGAGGAGGAGGAGGAGGAGGAGAGCATCCTGGACACGGTGCTCAAATACCTGCCCGGGCCACTGCAGGACATGTTCAAGAAGTAACCGGCCCTCCCACCGCATCCCCACTCCACTTGTTACTATTTTTTTTTTTTTTTTGGTTCTTTCTTTTCTTTTTATTCATTTAAGTCTCAGTTCTGAAGGGGAAAACCTCAGTTGGCCTCTGTCCCCCTTCCCTGGCCAGGGGCTCCTCCCCCTCAGCACTCTTCACACTCCCTTCATCCCAGGGTATCCAGCCTCCACCTCACTCCCAAGTTGCTTGAAAAGCAGAAGACAGCTTTTCTCCAGCAGGGGGTATTGAACCCAGTGCAGGAAGCACTGGGGGCCCCCTCCAGAAGCCTAAGGTCTGGGCTGGTGTGGTAATCCCCATACATTCCTTCATGTGCCCCACTGCCAGGAGGACCACTGTCCCCAGCCAGCCAAAGTAATGACACATTCCAGCCCTGCCCAGCATGCTGACCTTTGGCCTCTAAACCCCAGTGGGCCTCCAGGTCAGGGCAGGGGCGTTGAGTGGCCTGGCTCTGAGAAAGGGAGTCAGGGTAAGTCTGTCCTGTTAGGGCTTAGCCTGAGTCTGGCCTGTTCTGTTCTGGCCAGGCCTGGGTCTGGGCAGGAGGCTGGGGCTCTCCTTCTTTCCTCCCTCTGACGACACCCAGTCTAGGAGCATTCCTCTCCCAACCCCCACCTGAAGAGGCCTAGCCCCTGCCAAGCCAGTCCCTCCAAATGGATCCTCTATGGACTTTAACTCATCTATGGAGGGGCCCCAGGGTAGGGCAGCCCCTTGTTTCTCCCCCCCCACTCCACTTAGGTCCTGGAGCCCCACTGCCAGGCTGGGCCCGGCTTGCCCAGCCAAGGGGCTGCCCAGGCCCCCCAGAAAATACTTGGAGCCATTGGGCAGCGATGGCCCATGCCATGGGACTCCCCCATTGGTACAGCCAAGCTGCCCCCATTCTTATCCACTCCTCTTCCTCACCTTGTCCTGTTCATATGCTTCCAGGGCCCCATGGTCCACAGGAGGACCCTTCCTGGCCAAAGCCCCAAACTTTTTGGGAAAAGCCAGTTCCCAGTTGACAGAAGGCATCTGTTCTTTCATCTTATTGGCCAAGAACAAACTCTCCTCTGGGATGTGTGAGACTGGCATTTGTTCCCCCCACCCCAAATTGTCAAGGCCTCCTTCTCAGTAAGTTGTATGAGAACTGGGAAGCCATGGAGCAAATGAGAGAGGAAAGTGTTTGCCCAGGCATGCATGAATGTGCATGGCAGAGACTGCATCAGCAATTGTATGTCCAGAGATTATACACATAAGCCTATGATTAGAGTGTCTTGAGATTGTGTGTGTGTGTTAGTCATCATCCCTGTGTGATGTATGTTAGGCAGCCTTGTGTATGTATGCTTGTTTGAGGTGGTATGTATGAGTTGAGATTGTGTCATATGTGTGTACTAACCATCTCATATGTGTGTTAGAGCTTGCATGTGTTAGCTAGTATCTGCATTTGTTTTCAAAAATAACAGGTATGTCAGGAGTGATGAGAATGTGTTAGATGTTGTAGAAGTATGTGTTTGAGAGAGCTGTCAGATATGCTGAGACTGTTGTGTGCATGTGTTTGGCTCTGAAAAGGCAGTCGTGTGCAGGACGTGTGCTTGGGGAGAAGGAACATAGGTGAGATGACCCCTCTTGGCCCCCAAACCACTAGTCACAGATGGCCACATCCAAGAGGAGACCTTGTCCTTGGCCTAGAGTCCTCCTGCCCTTGGGGGGTTCCTGCCTGAAGTCCTCAGAAGTCCACTGGGACAGACCCAGGCAGTGCCCCAAGAAGCCATGGTGGGCCCCCACCAGGGCCTACCCCAAAAGCAGGGGACAGGGAGGGGGCGACTTGCCTGTCCCAAAGCCCCTGCCCCATTGGCCCCAGTTTGCATTCTGCCGGTTTTCCATTTTAGTGAATTTACGCTTTTATTTCAGAGAGAGACATGGGTCTTCTCTGTCTGTTTCCAATAGTTAAAGCCATATCAGTTAGACTGCAATACTTTAAAGATGAGACAAAACAATCCATATGTTTAGGGAACCAGAAAAGTCCCCTGGTCTGTCCCTTCTCTGGGGAGCAGGGCCTCAGCAGCTCCAGCTCCCTGGACTTGCCCTTCTCTCCCGCCCACACCCCCTCCCCTGTGCCCCTGTGTCCCGTCCCCCCAGGGGGCCTGTGTCTGTGTCTGTGCCTGTTTCTGTGATGGGGAGCCACCTTGCACCCCTGTTGTCTGCTTGTCTGTTTGTATCTGTTATCCTGGGCAGGATGGTCATTCTCAGGAGCCCCGGGGTCCTGGGGCAGAAACAGGCAGGGCCCAGTCCTGGGCCCCAGGCCTCCCCAGACCCTGTGTGTAGGTCCTACCTGGACACAGGGGTGAATCCCAAGTATTCAGAAAGGTCTCCCTCTTGACAGGGGCCCGCAGACTTCAAAGGTGGTACCAGGGCACAGAGAGTGCCAGATGGACAGTGAAGACCGAGGCCCAGGGAGCTTCAGATGAGCAGGGGAACCTAGCCATGCAAGACATCGCAGGCAGGCCTGAGGAACCCCAGATCCCCAAGCGGCATCCCTCACAGTCTTCACAGCCCCTCTGCACCCCCAGAGCAGGCTCAGGGCTTTTCCCATATGAGAGTGCCTTCCAGGCTGGCTGGCTTAGTCTGGTGCACATCCTGGACTCCTTTAGACTCCTCCAGCCTGCTTCTGAGCAGGACGACTGGAGGTTTTCCTGGAGGCAGGGACAGGGGGAGAATTTCTGCCTGGGGCATACCATCATAACTCTTGGGTCCAGGGGAACACGATGACCACCATTCCTGACACAGACCTTCCTGTGGAGAGAGGCTAATATGTGGCCCAGAGAGGATGTCATGTGCAAACACACTTGTGGGAGCACAAAATATTTGTGAGGTGCTCTAGCAGGGAAGGGATGGTCACATGAAGTACCTGGGGTGGGAGGTGTATAAGGCCCACTGATGGGAGGGGGAAGAATGTGTCACACACAAATGGGGCAGTGTGCATGTGACACACTTAGGAGGTGGGGCAGGGAGGGAGTGGCCCCAGAATTCAGCATGCACACACACAACATACAAGGGAGCTGTTCTCCCAGCTAGGAGAACAGGAAGAAGCAATCATTGCATATGGGTGAAGACAGAACAAAATGCCCGCTCGCCAGGGATGGCCACTGCTGTGCTGTGTACCTGGGAGCTAACCACCAGAGAGAAGGGAAGTGCTTTTCTGGATCTCCTGTGCTGGGCACTGGCAATGTCCAGAATTTCCACACAGGTACATCCTCTGCTCCAGGTCCAGAAAGTGTCCTTAACTACAAAGGGGTTTCCTCCAAAGGCAAGCAGGAGGTCAAGAGACCCTCCCAGCTGTGAGAGAGGGAGAGAGCCAGAGAGAGAGAAAGGGAAATAGAAACAGAACAGAAGTTCTTCAGCCCAGGTCCCTCTCAGGTGGGACAGCTGGTGGACAAAGCAACCTCCCCAAAGGCTCAGAGCTAGAGTAAAATGGGGTGAACCACCAGCCCCGGGAGCCCCTGCCACCCAGCCAGCAGGGTTGCCCACCACCACCACCCAACTGTTCCATCCTTCTAGGTTCCTCAAACCCTTGACTGCACGGGGGCTGGGGCTCAGGCTGGCTCAGATGATGGGACATCTCTCAGGCCTGAGGACATGACTCCCCCCACATGTCCCCTGCTCTCCTCCCCACTCCTGTGCCCCACCCTCTTCACTGGAAAGAGAATGAGAGGTGCTCCTGCTGGCCCTCGGGTGGGGATGGGGGTCCTAGTGAGACCCAGGTGAGGACGACCATCCTGCTTGCGTGGGGAAATCCATTTCCCACTGTGCTGTGTCCTTGTTGCTCTGCTTCCTTTAAGTGTGTCAGTGCCTGGGGGGAGGGAAGGGGCAACCCCCATGCCCCCCTGAACCTGACCAAAAGCCATGGCTGTTGCTCCCCCTTTGTATGACGCAGATGCTAAGATGTACCAAACCAACCATGACAACAAAGAAAAGACCTTGTACAGCAGCTCTCGGTCTGTCTGTCCTCTTCTGTCCATCGGCACTGTCAGAGCTACATGGGATGCCAGCTGAGAGGAGGGGGGCCAACCCACAGAGCTCAAGAGATCCCAGAAAACCTTCAGTTTTACCCTTGCTTCTGGCCAGGACACTCTGGCAATGACCCCAGAAACCAGCGGAGGCTAGAGTTAGGACTGGCCCCAGAGATTCAGGGCCACTCATGTCCTGCCCTTCAAAACCAACTGACAATCCCAGGGACTGGTAGTCCAGCCTGATTGTAACACCCCACACCTTGTCTCTGGCCACCCTTCCCCCCAAGCCCCGTGAGTGTGGCATCCTGGCACAGAGTCAAGTCACATGGGTAGGCAAAGGTCTGTCATTGGTTGCCCCTCCAACACTGATGGAGTTCCTACCTTTGCTAGTCTGTGTGCAGGAGGCTGGGGACACAGAGAGAGGATGCATTTCTCCTGGACACAGACACATCCCAGACCTTGTTGAGGAGTCAAGAACAGACCACACTCGGCTGTCCCCCACCATCACCATGCCTTAAGCTAGGCCTCTTCTCTCTGCTTGCATAGGCACCTCTCATTCCCCACACACTGCTCTCCTAGCCTGTATCTCTTCCCTTCCACCCATCCTCTCCCCACCACCCCACCCCAGCTAAAAGACTTATCTAAAATTCAAACTTAACCATGTCACTTCCCTGCCAACACCCTTCAATGGCTTATAGGACAACATCAAAATTGTCAAAATGGGCCTGTGTGATATGACCCCAGCTGGCTAGGTCCAAGCCCACCTAACTCTGCTCCAAGCTCCCCCAGTCCCCACACATACCATGCTGTTTTGTGTTTGCCTATTCTGGCCTCTCTGCCTGAAATGAAAGGCACCCTTCCCCTTTCTGGTGTACTCCCAACTTCTCAAGATCCAGCTCCAATGTCACCTGCTGTGTGAAGCCCACCCTGACATAGCCCCGCCCCCCTGTCCACAGCAGAGTTTGTTGCTGTGTTCGCACAACACAGAGCATCATGGCTGAACGCTCAGACAGCGCTGGGTTTGCTGGTGGGTTCTGTCACCCAGCAGAGTGATCTTGAAGAAGCCACTTAACCCCTGTGAGTGTTTTCCTGTAAGTAAAATGGGATAAGAATTGCTCTGACCTCCACTGCGGTTGTGAGGAATGAATGGGGTGCTGCCCACATTCTCTTAGCACCATGTGCCAAGCGTTCAATGAATGGAGGCACTGTGCAAATTCTGCTCTAATTGAGGTCTCTCTCACTAACTTGGGAACTCTATAAGGGCAGAGCTGGCTGGTACCCCAATGCCTCCCAGCATCTACCACAGAATCTAGCCTACACTGGGTGCTCAGGAACCCCAGTGCTGACTCAGCCACATGAGTGGCACAATCTCCATCTCCTTTACTTGGTGGCCACAGCCACTTTTCCCTTAGCTCTCTGCACTTACTGGACAGTGCAGGAGAGGAAAACCAGACCCCTCCCTCTTCTATGTGCTGACATCACCTCTCCTGCCTGTTCTACCAGATCTTTCCAGGAGCCTGGACTAGTCCACTATGGGTAGCATGTCCCCTGGACTCTTGGAGTGTGCAATGGGAGGCTGTATTAGTTATCTACTGCTGCATAACAAATGACCACAAACTTAGTGGCTTAAAACAACACATGTTTATTACCTCACAGTTTCTGTGGGCCAGGTGTCCAGGAACAGTTGGGCTGGGTCCTCTGCTTCAAGATCTCTCACCAGACTGCAGTCAAGGTGCAGGCCAGGGCTGAGGTCTCATCTGAAGGTTCAGCTGACCAAGGACCACTTCCAAGCTCACGTGTTTGCTGGTGAGATTTAGCTCCTGTTGGATTGAGGGCCTCATCTCCTGGCTGGCTGTTGTCCAGAGGCTGTCCTCCATTCCTTGCCATGTGTGTCCCTCCATTAGGGCAGCTCACAACATGGCGCCTTGTTTCATCGAAGCGTGTAAACCAAAAAGGCAATAGAGAGCATTGGCTAGTAAGATAGAAGTGTTATGTAACCTGATCCTGGAAATGAAAGACCATCACCTTTGCCATATCCTATTGGTTAAAAGTCACAGGCCCCAACTACAGTTACAGGGAGAGGATTACACGAGGGTGCAAACACTGGGACAGGGATCGTTGGGGCCATCTTAGAGTCTGCCCCCAGAGAGGCTGAGGCAACTCCTTCCCTACAAAGGAATAGGAGTTGAGCAGGGCCTCAGTAGAGCCAGACCTCAAACTTCTTCAGGCCCAGATGGTGGCGGAAGTGTCTCCGAGCAGGGCAGGGGCCAATGGCAGGCTCCCCTAGGGCTTCTGCAAGACTGAGGCCATTCCCAGAGCTGGAGGCTGGGCTCCAAGGGCCTTCCTAGGCTGGGGATTGGAGAAAAAGGGCTAATGAGGGCTTCAGGCTTCCCTGGGAGTCCATCTGTGTGCTCCACCAGCATGCCAACCACTGTCCTCCCAAGGTCCAGGTCCCTCCTCAGTAAACAACCGAGCCCCAGGCACTCAGATGATTCCCTGCTGCCCCCGTCTCCTCTCCTTTACACTCAGTAGCACCCCAAAGTGCCCTGGTGGGAAATGCCAGCATCCTCTCACTTTGGGTCCTGAATGTCTTCTCCTAAAAGTCAGTTCAATCGTACTTACTGAGCTCCTACCACTTGCTAGGCACTGTACTAGGCACCAAGAACACCAGTCAACAGCCCCTTCCATCCAGGAATCTACCCAGGCAAGTAAACAGATCAGTTACCCATCTCACCATGTGCAATGATACAGGCAAACTCGGGGCACTTGAGGAAGGCTCCCTGGAGGAGGTGGCATCTGAGATGAGTCTTAAATGAAGAGGAGTCAACCTGGTGGAGAAGGAGGGCACTCAAGGCAGGGGGGCTGGCATAGTCTGACATGGGTGGTGGAAGTAGGGGAGGAAGAGGTGGGGGATGTCTGCAGGAACTTGAGTTCTTGGTGAAAAGCTGAGAGCCTGGGGATGTCCATTGGGGCGGGGCAGGGGGGGGGAACGTCACACAGTGGAGCTTGGGCTCTTCCTGCAGGTCTTGAGCAAAGTGTGACATGAGCAGATGTGCAGGTTTAGGAAGGTCATTAGGGCTGTGAGGAGGATGAACTGGGAGCCCAGGGAGGAGCTGGTGCAATGTCAAGGTCAGAGATGGTGAGGACTGACCTCAGGCAGTGGCAAAGGAGTGGGAAGAAGTGGGCAGATCAGAAGGCCATATAGGAGGGCAAATTATCAGGACTTGAGGATTGGATGTGAGGGGTATGGAGGAAGGAGGGGTGTAAGCCAATGCCTGTGTCTCCATATTGTGTGGTTCCATTCTCCAAGATCTAGAACACTGGTAGGAGATAGATTTGGAGGAAGATAATGACTTTGGTTTGGGGCTTCTGGGTTTGAGGTGCCTGCGGAGAGTCCAGTAGGGAGTCTGGAGGGCAGGCGAAGCACAGACCACGTGCTCAGTGGGATAGCCCTCAGATGGGGTGACGTCTTGACCATTTACTTCACCACAGGGATCAAAGCTACACGAAATCAAGAAACCTGGAATGGGAAGAGGATTTAAAGTCAAATCCATCCTCCCATGGAACTCAGGAGTCCCTCCTGTGCCATCTTTGGTGGAGGGCACTCTGCTTGCATTCCCCGTAGTGTGGGAGAGCTCCTTACAGTGGGACAGGTCCCTTCTTTCTCCAAAACTGAGAGCTGCCAGGAGGCAGGGGGTTAATGAAGCCTCCTAGGCATCCCACTAATTGACTGCAAAACTCTGCTTCTAGACCACTCACTTAGCACTTGTAATTAATTGGGGCTTCTTGCCTGATCTGAGAGGTGATTCGATACCCCCCAAGGGCAATGTTTTCTTAGCTGGTATCCTCCAGCTGGAGCTGTCTCTACACATTGGCCTTTCCATAGTGCCCTGGCTATGAATGCATACTCCTGCCCTTCCTTCCTCTCTGTGTGAGCTCGGGCGGGGCCCTTCCCCACTCCAAGCACAGAGCTGAGTAGTACAGGCACATGGTACAGGCTGAGTGGGTGGGGCTAGGGCTAATATTACCACCTCCTTGGACACCAGGTCCAGGGTATCCATCCCGTCCTGGGACAGGCCCAGTGGTCTCCAGCCACATTAACTCCCCACTGCTCTCATAGTAAGAGGCACTTGGCATGACCTTGCCTACAGGAGGGTCAAGGCAGCCTACCTTAAAGTACAAGGGGGCATGGGGAGGGAGCTTCCACTTACTAAGCCCCTGCTACATGCCATCCACAGGGCTGATTGCTTTAAAGGCACCACCTCTGCTCATCCTGACAGGAATCTCTGAGGTCAGGATTATGCCCATTTTACTCATGAGAACACTGAGGCTCAGAAGTAGAGGCTTATAATGGGAATAGGCATAGGCTTTGGTTTTCAGATAAACATGGCTTTGAATCCTAATTCTTTCTGTCTGGTCTTGGGCAGATGGCTCAATTTGTCTGAACTTTGGTTTCCTTATCTTTTTTTAAAAAAAAATATTGAGTATAATAATGCTTAACCCCACTACCACCACCAGGTGGTAATTCTGAGGGAATTAAATAAAATAATGTCTGTAGGTCCCCTGGCACAGTGCCTGGCATGTAGCAGGTACCTAAAAAGTGACAGCCATTACTACAAAATGCTACTACTACTATGGGCAGACTGATGAAGACAAGTAAGAAGAGGAGGAGAGGAAAGGAGGGAGAAGACATGGAAAAGAGAAGGAGAAGAATTAATTCCATAAAAATCCTCAAGTCATCCAAAGAGTAAATTGGGAAGCCTGGATTTAAAACCAAATCTATCTCATGTCTTTTCACTGTAATACAAGACAATCTGAGAGGCAAGGGTCACAAGTGAGAAGGGAGGCAGAAGGGAGAACTGCCTTTTCCAAGAAGCTCTCTTCAACTCAAAAGACACTTAGCAATATGGGTAATTTGCATAAAAAATTACCCCAAACTTAGTGGCTTAAAGCAATGAACATTTCTTTTCTCTTACAGTTTCTGTGGGTCAGTAATTCTGGAGTGGCTTGACTGGGTAGTTCTGGATTGAGGTCTCCAGTGAAGCTGCAGTCAAGATGTCAGCTGGGGCTGCAGTCTCATTTGAAGTCTTGACTGGGGCTGGAGGAGCCACCTCCAAGATGACTCAGGCACATTGCTGGCAAGCTGGTGCTGGCTGCTGGCAGGAGGCTCCATTTCCAGGCAGACCTCTCCTGAGGGCTTCTTGAGTGTCCTCACAATATGGCAGCTAGCCTCCCCCAGAGTGAGTAATCCACGAGAGCAAGGTGGAAGCTGCAACATCTTTCATGACCTAGCCTCAGAAGTCACCCACCATCACTTCTTCAATATTCTGTTGGTCACGCAAACTAGCTCTGATTCAATGTGGGAGGACACTACACAGGACATGGGTACCAGGAGGAAAGATCATTGGAGGTTGGGGTGGGGGGGGCGGTGTGTGTATCTTGAAGGATGCCTACTTCACAATGCACACCTCAGCCCACCTTCAGCCGCCAGTCAACCAACACTCCTTCATTTACCCATCCACTCAGCAAACACTTCCCAAAGGCCTCCCCATGGCCAAACACTGGGCTAGGTACTGCTTTTCCAACCTGAATCTGTCATGGTCACCGGAGCTCAGAGTCCAGACACACACCAACACACAGCAAAGCACTGTGAACAAACATTTGGATTTTTCCCATCAGTGCTGGTTTCAAGCCTGGCTTGTAATGTTGAAGTCATTTGACCTTGAGCACATTATTTTACCCCTCAGGGCTTCCATACAAAAAGATAATAATATCTGCACTGCCCAGCAATTGCATCAAATGTATTAAAATACCCAGCACATAACAAGTTCTCAATAAATGATGACTAATACTTCCAATATTATTACTTTAAATAAATGGAGATTGCACTCCCAGATCTGGACAGCAGCCCCAGCTAGGCTTCCCCTGCCCCCCCAAGAGAAGATTGGGCTCTTGGACCCCAAGGCTGCCCTCTGGGTCCTGCCTGTCACCTCCTCCCAAAGGCCTAGCTGAGCCCTGCTGTGGCTCTGACAGCCAGAGGCTCCCTGGTGCCAGCCCTAATCAGAAGCTCCAGCCGAGACCTCCAATTGATTTGCCATCATTTAGCTGGGAAGCGAGAGCTCTTCTTGACTCGCAGCCAAAATCCATTCTGTGATAGCAAAGTAATCACCTACATGGCGGGTGTCTGGAGACTGTGATAGAGATCTAGGACAAAAAGTCTCCATCCTACCACCCAGAACCCGAGCCTCACTGCAGCTCGTCTCTGGTCCCCCTCCCTCCTCCTGCCTGTGTGCGGCCTGCTGTTTGTGTCCTCACAAGGAGGCATGTGCCCCCTGCCCCACCCCCTCACACACACACACCCGCGCTGCATGTGGTCTAATGCAGTGAGTGGCTCTCAAATTTTGCAGAAAGTGCAACTATCTGGGGATCCTTAAAAAAATGCCAGTGCCTGGCTCAGTCCTCCAGACATTCTGATCCAATTGGTAAGGGGTGCACCCTGGGCATTGGGGTTCTTATAAGTTCTCCTGGTGGTTCTAATGGGCAGCAGAGTTGGGGGAACTGCTAGTCTCATGCACACAGCAGTGGCTTCACCTAGATGCATGTCCCTCCACATTCATTCAGTCACTCGTCAGTTGTTTATTGAGCACCTACAATGTGCCAGGCACCGTTCTAGCAGCTGGAGACACCACAAGGGATAAAGTTACGGCCCTCATGGAGTTGATATTCTGGTCAAAGAGGCATATAAGAAACAAAAGAATAAGGAAAATACACAATAGGCTAGATGAGAATAAATGCTTGAAAGGTGACATGTGGCCAATGTCACCTTTGTATGACACCTGGGTCACCCACACACCAGTTTATAGCAGCTGCCCTGTCTACTGCTGACCAGCTTCTGACCCTCAGCCAAACCCAGACTGAGTCTGCACCTCAGCTATAAATGACTCCAACGCTCACAATGACCCCAACACTGGCCACACACTAAGCCCTGACACCAGACACAGGGTGAGGTTTAACCCCTGTGGCGGACAAGCCCTAAATCTTAGTAGCCCCTGGCCATTTGCTCAGGCCCCAAATTCTCCCATGAACCCAGTACTTCATGTGGAAATTTAAGCCTCTCTAGCCCTGCTACAGAGCCCAAACTTAGCCCTACTCTCCGAAACTTTCCCTACAAAAAATCCACCGGGTTTTCTAAGGATTCTGACTACTAGAATCTAGAGGCACAAGAAAACAGATGGACTAAACAGATGGGAAAGGCCCCCGAGTGGTAAGGTTGTTGACGCTGGATGGCCCCTTAGACAGCATCCCACCTCAACCCCTCATTTTACAGCCAGACCCAGAGAAGTTAATAAGTAACTTGCTCAAGGTCACACAGTGCGTCCACAGAGAACCAGAATGGGAACCCAGGCCTCCTCTCAATCCAGTGCTCTCTCTGTCCTGCCTCCCTCAGAGAGAGTAGGGAACATCACACATCTGGTGAAACGGCTCCCAGAATTTCCTCTGGGAACCCACTTTTCCCCTGTTCTCTACCCAGGATTTTGGTCAAATCCAATCCACGCAGCACCAAGTATTCCCATGGCCCTGTGATCAGTTGTGGGCTAGACTCAGGAGCCAGGCGAGGCAAGGCTGAGACCCGGCAGCTTCTCTGGTGCACTTGAACCTGGGGACTATGGGGCGGGAATGGCTGCTGCCGTGTGGTCATCTCATCTGGGCTGAGGACTAAGCCAACCTGGGACGGAGAGGAGATTTGAGAGATGAAGAGAAATGGAGTTGCGGGGACATCTTCTGACCCCCTACCAAGCCATACCTAGAGGAATTCCTACCTATGCTTCTTTTTTGGCTTCATGAGTCAATAAATCCCCCTTGTGCTTAACACCAGTTTGGGTTGGGGTTCTGTTACTTGCAAGCCTGACCACTACAGACAGGAATCCCTTTCTGGCTCTCCCAGCAACTCTCTTACCTGCATCAAATCACCTGCTTTCTGACCCCACCTGCCCTTTGCTCTTGGTCTCCCCAACTCTTAGAGTTCCACAGAGCATGGTCCCTAAATGCACATGGTACTGCTTCTTCATTGTGAGGGGCAGAACAGTGTCCCCCCCACAAAGATGTCCACATCCTAATCTCTGGAACCTGTGAATATGTTGTTACTTTAGACAGCAAAGAGGAATTAATCCTGCAGATGAAATTAAGGTTGCTAATCATCTGACCTGAAAATGGGAGATAATCCTGGATTATCCAGTTGGGCTCAATGTAATCACCAGGGTCCTTAAAGAAGAGGGAGGCAGAAGGGAGAACCAGAGACATAGCAGCATGAGAAAGACTCAGCCTAACATTACTGGCTTTGAAGATGAAGAAAGTGACCACAAGCCAAGGAAAGCAGAAAAGGTCCCAGACGCTGGGAAAAGCAAGGAAATGGATTCTCCCCTAGAGCCCCCAGAAGGAACCTAGCCCTGTCCACATTTTGATGTTGGCCCAGCGAGACTGAGCCCCATTGGATTTCTGATCTCCAGAATTGTAGGAGAATAAATGTGTGCTGTTTAAGCCGCTAAGTTTGGGTGATAGGAAACTAATACACACATCAAAGGACCCTGATGTTGCATTAGAGAGATTGGTCAACATTCCATGTCTTCCTGTAGCCCTGGTTGAGCATTTATCATATGCCTGATTCTAAGCTGGATGCTGGGAGCAGCAAGACCAACCAGACACTTGACCCCAGCCTTCCAGGCCCCCGCAGCCAGCAGGGGGCGGGGGACAGATCTGTAGTCAACTCTGATGGGCAGTGCTAAATGCCATGATGAAGAAGTGTGTGGGATGCTATGAGACCCCACAGCAGAGGCACCTAAACCTGCTGAAGATGGGGAGAAGGGACATGTTCAGGGAGCATTTCCTGGAGGAGTCAAAAGCTTAGCAGGAAAAGGCATTCCTGGCAGATGCAACAGCAGAATCAAAGGCTCAGAGTGTGAGGAAACACGGCACATTGTGGGACCTGGAGCATTCAAAGGGTTGGAGGGGTATGGAAGCAGAGGCTGCAGTAGGGGCTGGGCCATGTAGAGCCCAGAACGCCAGGATGGATATAGACTTCATCCACAAGTGTGGGGAGCCACTGAGAATTTTAAGCAGGAGAGAGATATGGACATGTGGCATGGAGGGTCAACCAGAGGCTCAGAGACCAACGTGGACACTCCAGGAAAGAAGGAAGGGTGTGTGAACTAGGGCACGGCCATGGGGAAGGGAGCAGAGAAGGAGACACTGGAGAGCTGATGAAGAATGGAACAGGCTATGTGTGGCTTAGCTGATGGCAGGTCCGGGAAGGAATGGAGTTGGGAATGACTGTGCATTTCCTTGTCTGCTCTAGTGGGAGCCCTTCTCCAAGATGGGGTCCCACAGAGGCAGAACAGGCTTGAAAGGGTTGAGGAGAAGAGGTAGAGTCAGTGGAACCCGGAAGTAGCCCCAGGAGATGTCCAGGAGGCAGCTGCTCAGCGGAGTCTGAGGTGGCAGGGGGAGGGGGGAGGGGGCATTTGAGTCAGCACAGATGAACTTCAAGGCCCTACAAGCCAACAGCCCAAGGGGGTGGTGGGAGGGGAGAAAAGCAGAGGCCTGAGCAACTCAGTCACTTAACAGATTTCTCTACAATATGGGAGCAGGAAGACACCTCAAGACTACAAAGAGAATTGGCAGGATACTCAGAGACAGGTGGGATGGAGACTGAGAGTCCAGTGGACACTACAGCCCCCAGCCCAGCCGTCATGGCAGCCAAGAAGCCCCCAGGATGGCAGTGCAACTTGGACAGGCCTAGGGTCCAGATCTGGGGTCAATCCCCCTCCCGGCCTGCATCCAAGGATGCTCAGGACACCATTCCTGCTGCCAAGGAAGTGCTGGTACCATGGTGACAGGTTTAGAGCCTGGAGAACCCCCAACCTCAGCCTTCCCCTCACATAATGAGAAGAAGGGGTTCCCTGGTCTGGACAGAGGCAGAAGCAACCTCATCCCACCTCCCGCAACTCCCATGGATGCTTTCTTCCCTCCTCCGCCAAGCTCGCCATCTCAGAGAGCATTTACTAACTGGCTGCCGAGTCCCCTGGGGACAGACTAATGAAGCTCCCTCCCGCCTCCTCCCTGGCCTGAGGCTCTGAGCCCCAGCCTACTCCCACCCCTCCTGTCAAACCTCCCACTCTCCCCATTGAAGCACTCAGGCCTGGGGGCCTCCATCGGGGCCCCAAATTGCCAGGCTTTAGGTGACAAAGGGAGCTCCAGGCTCCAGGAGAGGCCTCAAGATGAGGAAACTGTCTGGGGCAGGGGATCCTGGAGCCAGAAAGTCTCTGCCTCATGCTTGAGTGTCCTCGGAATATTTGCTGCGTGGCTGCAGGAAACAGGCAGCACAGCCCACCTGCCACGTTTCTGGGGCCGTTGGGCTATAAATGGGTCTTTGGCCCCCAGCACCAAAGGAGTCCCAGCTTGGAAGAGCCAGGGCTTGGACATTAAATGGATGTCTCTGCCTCCCAGTGTGTGACCTTGGGAGAAGCTTCCTATCTTCTTGGAGCCTCGGATCTCTCGTACGTAAGATGGGGACGATGATACTCCTCCACGCAGGACGGATGAAAGGAGGTCATATATGTAAAACACTTGACACGGGGCCTGGGGCACAGAATGTTTGCAATAAATTATATGCCAGAATGTTTCAAATAGCACTCCCTGGCAAGGTCAGGTGTCCAATCAGGATGTGGCTGTTGCCCTGGAAACATAGGTTTCTCTGTACAAAGGGTCAGTGGAT
Organism: Balaenoptera borealis; assembly: GCF_965194805.1. Lineage (NCBI taxonomy): Eukaryota > Metazoa > Chordata > Mammalia > Artiodactyla > Balaenopteridae > Balaenoptera > Balaenoptera borealis. Next base: position 160,203,275 of record NC_138867.1, read on the forward strand.
GCTGCGGGACTGGACTCTCCTCTCTGGCTTCCCCTAGGCTGGTTCCCGTCCCTCTAGGGGTTGGTACTAATTCGGAAAACCCTTTTCCTCCTCTTGCTTAATCACTGCAAATCCCTGGAGGGCTTCATCAGGCGGAGTCGATGGTTGGGTCCATAGGTCATAGAAGCTCAGATCCTTCCATTAAACCTCCTTACTCCAAACTATAATCCGGACAGAGTGGGGAGGAAATAGGATGCTACCCACCCCATCCAGGGGGCTGACTGTGACCGTGCCAGTACACTAGCAAGGGCTATGGTACCCCCAGGTGTGCTGCCGGGACCCTGATTACCCTCCCTGAAGGACTGCAAGGGCTTTCCTGACCACCCAACTTCCCTCAGCCTGGGTCATACGAGACCCATGGACCGGTCTGTCTCCACAAACCAGTCTGTGAGCTCCCCTGGGGTTCTGTGAGGAATTCCCACTAAGTTTGACTGCAAGTCATCTCCCCTTCCTCTGGGTGCAGGACCCCAATGTTACTTTGGAGAACCACTCCTCCTGCACTCTCAGCTCCTGTAGTTCTGGATGCCCAGGTCTGATCTGTGAGAGGGCCACACCCTCTGGCCATTTGATTGGTTCAGGGGTGGTCATGTGACCCGGGTCTGACCAGTGAGAGGACCCCATTCCCCTAGGCACAGTGATTGACTGGGCAATGGCCTGTGACCCAGGTCTGACCAGTGAGGACCCTACCTGGGACTTTACCTGGAACCACCAGGAAAGAGGCTCCATCTCTCCTGTGCTGTGGCTGAGCTGGCCCAGTAAGAGCCTTGAGCTGCCAGCAGCCATTTACCTCCTATTGAGGAAAACCCACCTGGGAGGGCAGCTCACACAGAGGAGCGCAGAGCTGAGCTATGGTGAGAGACACTGGTTCGAGCCCTTAAGGCAATCTCCCTTCCTTCAGAGAGCAAGGCCGCCCCACATCCCACAGCAACAAAACTTATAAACTCTGAGTTGCAACATGAATGAGTCTTGGGAGTGACAGCACTCACATTTTGAAGTGAGCATTGACCATCAGGCTCAGAGTCAGACAGAACTGGGTGTGGGACTCAGCTCTGCATTCCTGCATGCTTAACCTCGGGTAGGCCACATCTTCTGTATGAGAGGCAGTTATATTCTTTTTGAAATGGAGTTAATACCTGAAGGCAAGCCAGGAGACCCCATGCTATTTCTTTGGTTAGAATGTACTATGTCCACCTTGTGAACTCCTACTTAGCCTTCAAAACCCCACTTATTGTCACCTCCAAGCAGTCTTATTATTCCCTTCACTCTGCCCGCACAGAGATAATACGTATTGAATGCTTACTATATGCCATGCATTGTGCTATTGCATGTAACCTGCACAATAATCCTAAAAGACAGGGACTAAAATATCCCTATTTTGCAAATAAGACATCAGAAACTCAGAGTTTAATTAACTTACCCATGATCATACCCTCCATCCTGGTTGTATCATTGTCCATTTTGCTTCATTCTATTCTCCTCTCCCCACCCCCAACATGACTCTGAACTCCTGGACCTTGTACATCCCTGCATCCCTATCCACTCACCCTAGAGCCTCTACACCAGACGGAAACATCCACGCACATGCTGACCACCAAGAAAAACTCCTATTTATCTATAGCCATTTTTCTCCCAACCTGCTTGGCCCTGACATTCACTGAGTGTTCCCAGGACAAACTGAGGAGAGTGAACTCTAATGCCCCAGGGGCCCACTGGGTATGTAAAGAAGAAAGCTGGTGGCAGGGAGACTTCAGTTAATGGAGAACCGGCCCCTGTGGGTGGCCAGCGTCTCTCTACAGATTTGGAAATGTCTGCTGGATACATCATTAAGTGATCTAAAGCAAAGGCAGAACCTATTATAAATGAGAGTCGAAAGAATATCTAATTCTTATTGTATGTATTCCTTTAACAAAACTGGAAGGATACACGAGAATCTAATACAAGGGTTTATCTGTGGTGAGGGGTTGAGAACAGAGTGGATGGTGACAGGTGTGGGAGTTTAGACTTTTCATTCTATTCTGTTTTGTACTGTTTTGATTTCGGAACTCTAAGAATGTATTGTCTATTTAAAATAAACAAATAAAAAATGTTAAATATCAAAAGAGGAAAGCCCCACTCATCTCCAGCTGACTGTTGCTATGCAAAGATGTGCGCCCTGCATTACTGGAGTTTGCAATTATTCAGAAGAAAACAGAATACAGGACTTTAATGTGAAATAGCCCCATTTTTAAATGTTGGTGATTACCGTATTTCATCAATACAGCACATATTTTCACATGGTAAAATCACTGAAGTTGGGGTTCATCTTGCAATCGCTGGTATGTCAGCGTTTGTGAGTTTTTCTTCCTTAATGGCACATAAAATAGAAGCACACCTTGCAATCAGTATTATAGTACGTTTGATGAAATAATACAGTAATGATAACGTAAATACATGTTTTAAAATATTTGCCAGCCAAAGAGAGCATACCCGAGGGCCAGATAGGCTCGGGGCTGCTGGGCCTGACTCCCCTCAGCCAGCCAGTTCTGTGGTACCTTGTCCCCCAAACACAATGTGGCCGGCTCCTCAGCCACCCCTGGCCTCTCGCTGGAGAGGGGCCATCAGCCGCCACCACCAGGGCTCAGCACTGGGGCTAGGAAAAGCAGATGCTAAAAAATGTGTACTGAGTAGGACGCAAGACTGTCAGAAAGAATGATTTAGAGACAAATTGGAGTTGGAGTGGCCTCTCAATCCACCCGCATTCAGCCTCGGTCCCTGGATCCAGCCTGACGTTTCCCAGCATCATGGCGGGTGGGCCAGGCAACCACACACACGTTTCCCACGTGAGACACATGCTTGGACTCAGCACATGCCCCTACATAAGCAAGACCAGTCTGATGCCCTTCATCCTCTAGATAGAATGAAAAAGATCTTCCCAGGTGGAGAGGGCATGGATACCTGTTTTTGTTTTTGTTTTTAACTAGCATCTCCCTTTTATTTTGCTCACAGTTTCTCAGTTTTCCTTTGGGAAACCTCCTCTCCCCAACTTCCCATCGAGAGGGGCTGACCTCATCCCCCTAGCTCTAGGGATGGGCATATGACCCAGGCCTGGCCAATGAGTGTCAGCTCTGGGATTTACCCTAGAACTGTTCATCACTGGGTGGGATGGGGGGGGGTGTGTTTGACTGCCAATGTTGCTGAACTGGCAGGATGTGGGCCTGGAGCTGTTGGGGGCCATCTGTAGCTCCACAAGGCCAGACTGCCTCAGACTGAAGCCAACGCAGAGGAAATCAGGACTTTGAGATGGAGAGACAGGTATGTGAGTGTGGAGAGAGAGATTAAGACCCATCCTGATAACATCCTTTGAGCTCCTGGATCCATCCATTCCTGAAGTCTATGCCATCTTCCTAATTATGTGAACAGTGCATTTCTTTTATTACTTAAATTATTTTGAGTTGAAGTTTTATCATTTGTACATATCCTCAAATAACCACCTATAAGGTATGGGATATTTTATGGAGTCCTTATCAATTAGCCAAACACCAGCTAAGGACTTTTTCATCTTTATTTTACAAATAAGTGAACTCCTTGGGGTGGATACTGTGATGAACCACTCAGGTACCCCTTTAAGAATAAAGGACCTATTACCCCAGCTGCAGAAACTGCTACCATCAGATAGCCTTCAGCTATCAGCACCTTCAGGGATTGCCTCAGGAGAAGAGGGTCTTCTCACCTAAGGTGACACCCTGTTCCCAGGGCTTCCCACATCCAGTGACCGATCAACATGGGGGTATAAAAGCCAGGCCCTTTTGCCCCAACTCAAGACAGCTCTAAAGGTATTCAGCATATACCACCTACAGAACTCACCCCAGGGTCAGCTGAGGCTTCGATTGGCAGAGTATGGCAACCCGACTTCCCTCTCTGCCCAATCCTGCTTCTGTCCCTTCCCTTCCGCAGGTGTTGATTCTAAGAATAATTCTAATTAAATATCCTACATACTGAATTCTGTCACAGAGTCTGCTTTTGGAGAGTCCAACTTGTTACATACAGTTGGTACCAAAAGTGGGTCAGGAAAGCAGACACTGGGATGAGAGTTCAGAGCTGAATCACCTGCTACCCAGCTGGCAGTGCCAACCCGCCTCACAGATAGCCCCTGGCCTTGGTGATAAATTAAGATGGCAGCCTGGGAAAGAGAATTCATTAACTGGTGTGATACATTTGAGAAATATGGTGGAAACAGTAATTATCAGGACAATTGAAATGGGTGGCTGTTAAACCCAATTGATCTGGAAAAAGAAAACAAAGAGCAGAGTGTGGTTAATCAGCAATTAAAAGCTAAGCGGGAAAGCCAGAGGCCCTTCCACTGGCATTTAGGAAGACTGCCATCTCCCTCCACAGCAGAACAGAGAAAGTGGAAACTTATCCCAGGTTCCGAAGAATGTTTGACTTCAGCCAAGGTAGGTCTGCTATGCCAAGGTCAGAGCCCCAGTTAGGAAAGAGTGGAGCCATGACACATGGGATGGGGACATCTGAACTGATTCTTGAGATTCCCTTGAACCTCTAAGCCTGCAGAGGTCCTGCCCCCATCCCCCGCTCCCATCCAACACCCCCCTCTCCCAGGATGCAGGATTTAATACTCTCACAAGTACCCCAGGAGATGATCCACACTCACTACTGCGATGGCTCCTAGAAGCACGGAAATAGTAGTGGCCCACATGAAATGAGAAGTGCCATGGCAGATGGGGGAAGAAGGGATTGAAAGGCTCAGAGACGTGGGCACGCCAGAGGAGATGTACTATGTAGGACCAGAAGCCCCGCCCCACCTCCAGAGGCTGGTGTTACACAGGGTACCCAGAGGACACACTGCTCAGCCAGGCTGTGAAGAGCGGCCCCCTGCATCACTTGGAAGTTCAACGATGGCTCTTCCGTGTAGGCTGGGGCTGGTGATAGGAGACGCTGTTACGTAACTGGGCTTGCTCACAGCGATGGGGATGATAGGAACCTGCAAAAACAGAAGCTATCCAAAGGCAGGAAGAGGCAATTTTGTGAGGAGTGGTAAGGTAGAGAGGCAGACGGGAGCCTGGCCTGCAGAGAGTTATGGCGTTACTGGAACACGGCATTCCTAGGGCAACACAGATGGGCAGCCAACAAGGGTACATCTGCAACTTCAAAAAAAATCAGGGATGGGTGGTCAGGAGGCTGACAATAGTCACCCCAATAAAAAATAATAATCCCTTCCCCAGTTTCACACCTGAGCAGACTTTTGGACCTGGAACCCGTTAGCTGAAAGAAAGCCCATGTCCCCAGGAGGAAGGACCCCAGTCCTTCCTCAGAGTTACTCAGATAACTGAATGCTGGGAAAAAGGTTTACCCAAGCATTTCTAGGACAGCTGGACACAGAACTGAAATTCACACTGATACCTGGAAAACTAAGATGATACTACTCCCTACGAAGGTGGCCAGGTGATAAATGGAGTTCTAGCCCAGGACCAGCTCACAACGGGTCCAACTGCATCCCCCCCACAATGGTCTCCAAATGCAAAATTAGAACAGACATATTTAGTAATTGACACACACCCCCTTCTTATCCTATGAGGTAAGAGCTGTCATGATGGGAAGGATGAGTGGGGGCTCTGAAACTGCCCCTTCTGGCTAAAATAGTAAATCAAAAACAGTATTTCATCCCCAGAGGATGACAAAGATTAGTGCCATTCAAAAAGATCTAAAGGATGCAGGGTGGTCATTCTTATCTTAATTCCATGTAACTCACCAGTCTGGCCCCCATGGAAACCGTAGAGTACCAGAAATGCAAGAAGTGGCATTCCCAATTGCAGGTGCCTTGCCAGGTGTGATGTCGCTGCTAGAGCAGATTAATATGAACTCGGGTACGTGTTATGAAGCCATTCATTTGCTAAATGCATTCTCTTCTATCCCAATCAAGAAAGAGAGTCAGAAAGAGTACACATTTACAAGGAACAGATGACAATATACATTCACTACTTTCACCAGGGCTCTGTCCTCGTGGTCCAAGGAGATCAGGACCATTCAGCCATGCTGCAGAATGTCACGTTGATCCATTACACAGACCACATCATGCTGATCGGGCTGATGAACAAGAGGTGCCAGCATACTGGAGGCCAGAGGGTGAGAGAGAAAACTAATAAAGATCCAGGGGCCCACCACATCAGTAAAATTTCTGGGAATCTAGTGGTCTGGTAAATACTGGGGTATACCTCCACAATAAAGACAAATTATTTCACCTTTCACCTCCCATCATAAAGAAGAAAATACAACACCTGATGGATGAGTCTGGAAGCAACAGCATATTCCATTAGCTGGGAGTACTGCTCCAATCCTATACGCCAGTGACATGAAGGGCTGCCAAGGCCCAGAGCAAGAAAGAACTTCATAGAAGGTTCCAGCTGCTGCTATCATCAGCCTTATTGCTTGGGCCATCCAACTTAGCATATAGGAAAGGCTGCCACATGAAGTATGGCAAACTCCAAGGAGAGAACCACAATGGAGACCCTGGGGACTTTTAAGCAAGTGTATAATTTACAGCAAAGAATTATACACCTTTTGAAAAACAGGTGATGGTGTGTTCCCGAAAAACAGGGCACCCAATCACGAGATACCAAGTGATCATGTGGCCAGAACTGCCCCTCATGAGCTGGGTCTGTCAGACCCACCAACTCAGAAAGTGGGCACATCCTGAACTGAACATGAGCCGGATTTGAGTTCACAGCAAGCTACACAGCAGGTAGAAAGACCCCTGTCACCCACCACTATTGCACCAGCACCCTCAGCTCATATAAGTCACCACATCAGGGATCTTGTGCCACCAGCTGAAGAGGAGGACAAAACCCTAGATTGGTTTGGGTCAGTATGTGGCAAATGACTACATTGGACCCCTCCACCCTGGAAAGACCAGGAATAGAGATATGTTTCAGGCATAGATTTGTCTTTCCTGCCCACGGCTCTCTACCCAAGGGCTTATGAAATATTTGATCCAGTGGCACGTGAACCCACATAACATCACATCAGATCAAACAACCCACCTTAATAGCAATAACCTGGGAGTTGTGGGAGTGGGCTGGCCCACGACCATGGGATCCACAGGTAACATCACACACACCACCACCCAAAAGCTGCGGCCAGATGGAGCAGTGTACCAGGGTGGAGCTAAGACGCAGCGGAAAAGCCAACTCAGAGACAATACTTCATGAGGCGTTGGCACCATCCTCCGAGATGCAGTATCACTTTAGATCAAATCCCTTGTAAAATACTGCGTCCCCTGTGGGTAGGACACATGGGTCTAAGAACCAAGGGGTGGAGGCCAAAGAGGCCCTGCTTCCCATCACTCCCAGTGACCCACTTAGGGAATCTCTGCTCTCCATCCCTCAGCTCTGGGTTCTGTGGGTTTAGACACCCTCGTTTCCAAAGGGAGGACACTTCCGCCAGTGGACACAGCGGGAGTCCCTTAAACTATAAGCTACAGCTGCCTCTTTGGCACTTCAGGCTCCTTGTGTCAGGGGCCCAGCAAGCAAGAAGAGGAGTCTCCATCCTGGCCAGAGCAACTGACCTTGGTCATCAGAAGGCAGTCACATCTGGGGACAAGGAAGAATATGTTGACACCTAGGTGGTCCCCTTGGTGCTTCCTTGTCCATTTAGACAGTAGATTGACAGGTGCAGCCACCCCAGCCTGCAAAGAGCAGGGTGACCAGGGTCTCAGTCCCTGCAGAGATGAGACCTGAGAGTGAGGGTTAGTGGAGGGGGCTGCTGAGGAGTGTCGGGTGCAGCCCTGAGACCACAAAAGCTTCAGCGAGGGAGCTGTAGTTCATCTACTAGCCTCTCCCTTCAAATTCCCCCCAGAGGAGCATCTCCCAGAAGTGGTCTGGGACTGGACTGCAGCGGGCTCTTTCAGGTACCTCCGAGGTCTCCCTGCAGGAAGAGAGGACTTATCACCAGGCAGCGGGTGGCCACTGGCAGATGGTTGTCAGCCCCTCCCACTTCATTCCCGGGGTGGGGGGACCTACATGCAATGACCGATCGACACACAGGTGCAAAGGCCCAGCACTTCTGCCTCAACTCAGGACCCCTGAAACGCCACCCTGTCCTCAGACCTCCCTGCATGGCCCTCTGAGCTTCCATCGAGACGGTATCATAGGTCGGCAACCCCTTTTGCCCGGTCCTGTGTCTGTCCTCCCTTCCAAAGACATTGATCTCAAGAGCGTTGCCTAACAACCCCCCTGCATGCGGCATCACAGAGACCAGCCCAAGGTCATTCCCTGAGCTCGAGCGGCAGAGACACACGGCAGGACTGCTGTCCTGGCCCAAAGCCGGTGCTCCTTCCTCTAGAGCGTCAGGTCTCTTTTACCCAGAGACCCAGAAAGCCCACACGTGCAGCAGCCAGAAGGGGAGACACCGAGCAGGCCTCTTCATGGAATTCGCAGCATCCAGATTTGGGCTCCATACTAGGAGTGTCAGTCTGATTACCTAAGCTGCTGCATGGTGACTGGTGGTACTGCTGAGTCCCACTCAGGGGGTGGGGGAGGGCAGACGTTCAGGCTCAGTTTCCTCAACTCCAATAAGGATGCACCATCAATACTGTGGAGCTTCCAGGTTTGCACGGCTCCTGGCAGGCAGACACCTCTCCGTGAAGGCAGCCATTATCATTCAGGAGCGGAGGAGCTAATTAGCCTCGCTGCTGATGCAACAGGAATTCACAGCGGGCAACTGGCCTGCGGAGGGGAGGAGAGGCTAGAACATCTCATTTTGACAAATGGCTTTTGTTTACCCACGACTGGCAAACAAACGTTTCAAGACATGTGGCTAATCACCTAAAAATAACAGCACACATGTTCCCTCTGAGGAGTGTTCCTTGCTAACAAGCACAGGGGCCATGGGGTGCTGGGGAGGGGGGAGGTTCTGTGCTCCCCTTCCTGCCCCCCACAGCCCTGTGACAGCACCCCAAGGCTCTGGACACACATCTTCCTACTCCCCACGTCCAGCCTGCCACCCCGCCCCTTCAGTCCCAACGAGCCAGCCCTCCCTTCTGCAGCCCCGGTCCTGGCCCCCAGCTGCTCTCCTGGGTCAGGCCTCACCACTTCTTGCCAGGGCTGGCACCCCAGTCTCCTCACTGCCCTCCGGCCCCACTCTGTCCAGCTCTGTCCTGCCCCAAAGGGGCCCCCCCATAACACATAGGTCTGACCACAGTGATCTCCTGATTAGAACCCTCCCTGGCTTCTGGTCCTCGAGACCATGCCAACCTCATTTTCCCCAACTTGGCCCAGCCATCAGTGCTCAACCCCTCCTGGTGCCCCGAGCGCACCCCAGACTTTCAAGCCTCCAGGCCTTTGCAGATGCCTGTTGTAGGGTCACTTCTGTCTACAGTATGCCTCAGTGATTTCAGCTGGTGACAGATGAATGGCATCTTCTCCTGCATGCCACACCCATGAGTCCAACCTCTTAACTCGATGTCTCATCTTGGTTGTCAAGTAGGCATCTCAACAATGTGTCCAAACACACACACACACACTCATACATATGCGCACAAATGCACACTTATGCATGCACAAACACACATGCACACACATGCACCCACCTTCCTCCTGCTATCATCTCCATGTTTCCAGTTGCTCAGGCCAAAAGCCCTGGAGTCCCCTTTGACGCCGCTCTTCCTCTCCCATCCCCCAGCCAACCCATCAGCAAATGGACCAGCTCCATCTTCCAAACCCATCCAGACTCGCCCTCAGCAACTCCACACTGCCGTCCCATCTCACCTTCGACAAGTCCCCTGGCTTCTACCCCTGTCCACCTCAGTCTGGCCACAACATAGCCCCCAGGGTATCCTTTTAAAACTGGCCACGTCCTGTCCCTCCTCTGTTCCAAACGTTCCTGCGGGTTCCACCTCTGAGTCAAGCTAAAGTCTTACAGTGGCCCACAGTAAGGGTGGCCAAATTTAGCAAAAAGATATACAGGACATGCAGTTAAATTTGAATTTCAGAGAAAGGCAAAATTTTCCTGGGACATACTTATTAAAAAATTATTGGGACTGCCCTGGTGGTGCAGTGGTTAAGAATCCACCTGCCAATGCAGGGGACACGGGTTCAATCCCTAGTTCCGGAAGATCCCACATGCCACGGAGCAACTAAGCCCATGCGCTGCAACTACTGAGCCTGTGCTCTAGAGCCCGTGAGCCACAGGTACTGAAGCTGGCGCACCTAGAGCCCATGCTCTGCAACAAGAGAAGCCACTGCAATGAGAAGCCCACACACTGCAAGGAGGAGCAGCCCCCGCTCGCCGCAACTAGAGAAAGCCCACGTGCAGCCACAAAGACCCAAGGCAGACAAAAAAAATTTTGTGATTATTTATTGTTTACCTGAAATTCAAATTTAACTGGGTGTCCTGTATTTTTCCAGCAGCCATACATAAAGGCCCGGGATGATCTGAGCCCACCTCCACGCCCCTCCACCACCCTCCCCCTTCCCCCCTGCATCACCCCCACCCTCCCCTGCAGCTCTGGCTGGCTTTCCCCAGGGCCCCTCAAGCGTTTCTTCTGCCTCAGGGACGGTTCCCTCCGCCTACAGAGTTTTCCCCTAAATCACCTTTTGGCCCACCTCCCTGCCTCCTCTGGTCTCTGCTCAGATGGAACCTGTCACCAAGGCCTGCCCTGACCACCCGACACCAAATAGTGAGCACCATCGGTGCTCTGCCTTATCTTTCTCCACAGCCCGTGTCCCCTCCCACCAGAAAGTCATCTCCTCAAAGGCAAAGATTTGTCTGTTTTGTTCACAACTATATCCCCACACTTAGCACTGTGCCTGGCACATCGTAGGTCCTCAGTAACTATTTTTGGAATGAATGGTGTCCCTGCTGTCCCACCCCCAGGCGGCCTGGCGACTCCTCCTCAAGCTGCAGGGACACCCACTGGGCCTCTCCTCCGCCAGGCTCTCCTGACCACACATGGGGGCTCCAGGCAGGGAACGCCACCCCTCGCCTGCGCTCCCAGCGGCCGGGGCCGCCCGTTGTCACAGCACGATCCAGCCCGTCCTGGTTGATACATTCCCACAGCTTCAAAGAACTGCAGGTATGTTGGCCACATTTCCTAAATTAAAATAATAATAATAATAATAATAATGTGGGCTTCCCTGGTGGCGCAGTGGTTGAGAATCTGCCTGCCAATGCAGGGGACGTGGGTTCGAGCCCTGGTCTGGGAAGATCCCACATGCCGCGGAGCAACTGGGCCCGTGAGCCACAACTACTGAGCCTGCGCATCTGGAGCCTGTGCTCGGCAAGGAGGGGCCGCGATAGTGAGAGGCCCGCGCACCGCGATGAAGAGTGGCCCCCGCTTGCCACAACTAGAGAAAGCCCTCGCACAGAAACGAAGACCCAACACAGCCATACATACATACATACATAAAAAGAATGTAAGCGGACAAGAATATCATTAAAAAAATAAAAAATTAAAGTGGAGATCGTGGCAAATTTAAAAAATAAATAAATAAATAAAAATAAAATAAAATAAAAAATAAAAAAAAAATAAATGTGACAGGGATGAGCCACAGGGTAATGAGGACCATGAGACAGTAGATTTGAAATATCTGGAGAAAATCCAGGCTGCAGAGTCCCTGAAATCAACAGCTCTCCTTACCCTATATTAGAGCCATTACCTCTCCCCTTACAGGCATCCCCACTAGTCTAGGGAAGCCACCAAGGTGGGAATCGTGTCCCGTTCCCCTTTTTATCCCCAGTGCCTGGTCGATGCTAGCACATGGGAGGTGATGAGTAAATGTGAATGAATGAATGAAGTGCATATGTGAGTGAGCAAAGAATTAACTAGCTTAGGAAACAAAGAGAATTCTAGTCTAAGGCTCTCTGTAGGGGCTGGTTTGAGCCCTATCCTCCCTAAAGCTAAAGAGTCCTGCTGTTTGGCGCTGCTGAGGAAAGAAGGATGAAGGATGAGCAGGAGGAAGAGGTGAACATGCCGTTCCTCTCTCTGGTTCACATCCCACAAGGCACATGCACGTCACCATCCTCTCAGCAGCCCTGAGAGGCAGCTATTATGACCTCCTGGTCCAGATGGAGAGACTGAGCCCCAAAGAGATGGATCCGTTTGCAGAAGGTCACACCGTGAGGGGTGAGAGGAGACGGGGCTGGGATGCACGGTGCTGCCTCGCCAACTGGCCCCAGGTTACGATGACCACCGGGGAAGGGGCGTTCTCTTCCCTGGATGCTTTTTTTGCACAATCCACGGAGGCCCCCTGAGCAGGAAGGGAGGACAAGTCAGACTGCACGAGAGAACAGACCCTGTGGCTTTTCTCCGGTCTTCCCACTGGGCGTCCAGGAGACCTGGCCTGGCTCTCCACGTATACATTGTTCCCTTCTGCTTCTTACCATGGTTCCTTGGGCCGCACCAGCTTCCGAGCCAGGCCGACGCAGGCGCCTGCCCTGAATCACCACATTTGTCTCAACATTTTTTTGATATTAATATCATTCTATGCTAATGAGTCTGGCCCACTTTGTCCCAGCTGGAGTCTCGGATGTCTGCTGATTAATTTGTGCAGAGCTCTTGGAGGGAGGTGAGGGTAGGGGAGGGGGAAAGGGAAGAAAGGAGAGAGGAAAGGAGAGAAGTGTGGTTTCCAGAGTAGAAACACGTTTCCTCTGCTCACCAGTGACAGGTTCTTAAGCCTGCCGCCAGCTATGGGGCATACACTAGAAGGCTACTCCCTCCCTGGGTGCTTAATGTCCCCAGTTCAGGAGGAATGAGACGTGCGGGCCCTGCCCCAGGATGCAAAGGAGCCCACGGTGGGACCGGAAGACTGGGCTTCTGCCTCATCCCAGCCCTGGCCAGTGTTGCCTGGGGGCAAGCGTTGGCCTCCCTGAGTCTCATTTTCCTCATCTGAGAAATGGGAGCAAAGATCCCAGGAGAGCACAGTTAGTTTAAAGCTCTCAGGTTTGACAACTTGGCTTCCAATTCCAATTCCCCCATTTAGGGGCCAGGTGACCTCGGGCAAGCCACTTACCCTCTGCATAATGGGAGAGTAAACAGCAGCTACCTGAGTTGCAAGGAGTGAATGAGCTCATGAAGGTGCAGTGCTCAGTCTGGCACCCAGCAGGACCCAGTGAGTGCTCAGTGACCGGCAGCTACTGTCACCATGCACAGCAATAGTCAACTGATGAAGCAAAGCCCTGTGGCTCCACTCAGTGGAATATTACACAGCTACGAAAAAGGAGGCACAGAAGACAGTGTGGCCCAGGGAAAGCCCATGTTCAAGTGGCTCTGCACTCTACCTATCTGAGGTAATCTTGTCTCCCTTTCACAGAAGGGGTAGCCAAGCCTCGGAGAAGGGACTTGATTCGTCCCAGGTCACAGGGTAAGTACACAGCTGAGCTGGGAATCAAAGGCAAGGAAGACCAGCCTCGAAATGAAGACTCTTTCCTCTTTGCCACGATTCCTGCACATCAAATTTTAAAAATTGATTTATCCAAGTCATGAGCCTGCGGGCATTTCATTCTGGTTTCTGGCCATGTGATTGCGATATTTTTGTGCCGCAGATAATCATTGTTTGAGGCAGATAATAATCCCGGCCCAGTGCTCCCCAGCTGGCTGATGTGCAGATCAAAGGAGCTAAAGGCTGCGTGAGGGCTTTGGAAACAGGAAACGGCTAGGTGCAGGGAAGCAACGGTCAGCATCATTACAGGACCTGGGTGGCTTGGCTTAATATTACACATTCATTCATTCAACAAGCATTCATAATGCCTAAAGGTACATGTTCTAGTCTTAGAAGATACAGGAGTGAACAAAAGAGATGACACTCCTGCCTTCTTGGAGCTGACATCCTTGTAGAGGAGACAGACAATAGATAAACAGATATAAGTGTTACAGTGGAACACAAAGCAGGATAAGGGCAGTGGGGAGTAAGACTCTTTTGTCTATAGTGTCACGGAAGGCTTCTCTGGTAAGGTGACTTGGAGGCTGAGTTTTAAACAAAGTATGAACATAAATCATGATATCGAAAGGAAATGCATTCCAGACCAAGGAAACAAGTGCAAAGGCCCTGGGCAGCAATATACGTTTGGTGTTCAAGAAATAGCAAGGCCAGTGTGGCTAGAGTGAGTGAGGGGAGAATGATAAGAAAGGGGGTACAGTGGGGATGCAGAGGATATAGGGCCTTGTTGGCCATCATAAGAGCTTCAGATTTAATACCGCTCAACTCGAAAGATATAGTTTATCATTTCCTCATTTGTTGTATTATTTACATCACCTTTTCCTTCCAACAATTTCCCATTTCTGACTAGATAAAACCAAACGCGTTGGCATGGCATTCAAGACCTTTCAGAGCCCCCCATGTAACTTTCCAGCCTCCAGTCTCTTTGCTCCCCATGCCCCCCTTTCAACCCTTCCATCCCACCTCTATGCCTTTGCCCGTGCAGTTCTCTCTGCCTGGCTTCGCTCAGGCTCACACTTAACAAATATTTGGTGAGCACCTGCTAGGTGTCAGACCCAATGGAAGGTGCTGGGGAAATGGAAACATTTGTACCCCCCCACCCCTGCTCTTCTGGCATCTAGCAGAGACGACAAACATTAACCAGGAATGTGTGGGGAAACGAATATGTGATTTCCACGAGCTGCGGGGCCATGGCAACGGCTAACATAACCACCACTAACAGGGCCACCACTCTGGGGCGTGAGGTGGCCAGGGAGACCCAAGTATGAGCAGGAGTCAGCCGGGGGCAGAGGTGAGTAAGAAGGACCCACCCCTAGAGAACAGCCAGAGGAGAGGGGAGAAGAAGGGGCCAGCCTCATACAACCCGGTGGACCAGTTCAGGAGTCAGGCTTTTATACTGAGGCCCGTGCAGGGCTTGGTGGCCAGAAGGCTCCCCTAACTCCCTGCCTGGCACATCCTCTGCTGCCCAGCTTCCTCCCGGGCACCTGAACCAGGCCAGGAAGGGAGCTCAGCAAACAGGCAGCGCCCACCCGGCTCAGCGCTGGGTAAACAGGACTCTGCCCCACACCTGCCGCCTCGGCTCAGCCTGCAGCTGCACGGGGATAAATATTTGCCTACAGCCCCATCTCTCCTAATGAGTATTTGGGCATCTACCAGGCAGACCTGGCCCGAAGGGAGCTGGCAGGAAAGGGGCCAGCATAAGGTGACCCCAGTGTCTCACTCTCTGGGGCGCTGGGGTGCAGGACCCAGACCTGGAAGACTCACAACTGGGGCATCCCTGAAGGACTTCACCTGTGCTTCAGTGAGGTCTCAGGAAGCCTGAGGCCAGGAAGCCAAGGACAGAGACTGCAGGAAGGGCAGCCCACTGCTACGTCTGGCCATAGAGTAGCAGCCAATGCCCTCCACTCTTCTCACTCATTTCCGCTCCCTCTCCTCCTTCTGAACACAATGCTAGGGATACATTAGTTCTACATCAGGTAGGGGAGAGGGAAACCAGAAAATTGTACCCCTCCTCTTTGTGCCTTTTGAATGCTTTTACCTCATGCATTATTAGGTATTCAAATGAGTCAACTGTAAGGAAATATATGTTCATAATTTTTTTGGTTATTTATTTATTTGTTTGTTTATTTTACACTAGGTCCTTGTTGGTTACCTATCTTAAATATAGCAGTGTGTATATGTCAATCCCAAATTCCCAATCTATCCATAAATTCATTCTCTAAGTCTGAGTCTGTTTCTGTTTTGTAAATAAGTTCATTTGTATCATTTTTTTAGTTGATCATAATTTTTATAAAACCAAATTGTAAAGAAGAGTGAATCAGTTAAAAATAAAAGTCCCCTGACCCTCCGATCCTGCTTTCCAACTGAACCTCATGTTAACTTGGGTAAGATTTCATTTTTGTTTCAGCATAAATAGCATCATGTGGCACATCCTGCTCACCTCTGCCTACATGTATGCCCAGGACACCTTTCCACACCCACACACCCAGGGCCACCTTGTGCTTCTCAGCTGCTGAAATTTATTCTGTAGTTTGGATATACTGTGATTCATTGCACAGTCCCCTTTTGATGGGCATTTGTTTCCAGTTTGTTGCTATTCCAAATAATACTGTACTGAATGTCCTTTTACCTGCATCTTTGCATACTTGCTGGAGTTGATTTGTACAATAAATTTCAAGCAGGAGACCAAGTGGCTTGTGCATGCTCACATTTAACAGAATTGCTAAATTACCCTCCAAAAACGCTGTGCTGTCCTACCCAACCACCACCATCACCAGCTCAGGAAAGTGCCTATTCCCCCATCCCCAGGTATGAGGCAACCTTTAGCTCTTTGACAAAGTCATGGGTGAAAAGTAGTACCTCATTACTATTTCTATTTCTTAATTATTAGTGAGGTTAGACATCTTTCAGGCGTGTGCTTGTCATTTGTGTTTTTTCTGTGAACCGCCTCTTCATACACTTTGTACACTTTTTTGGTGGGGGGGGTGTTCTCTCTTCGTTTCAGTTCTACAGTGTTTTGGCACCTACTCTGTGGTGGATATTGTGTTCAACAACCTCTCGTGAAGCAGGATAAAGTATGTCCATGCCCAGGCAGAGGCTGGAAGCAACAAAGAGTGCCTGTGTGTGGCATTCCCAAGACAAAAGGGAGCAAACAAGCTTTGAATCTTATGAGACGTGAAGCACCTGATTACAAATGGACGGGGCCTCCATTTTCATATCAGTAAAATAGAAAAATACAGTAATTCCTGTTCGTTAATGAAGAAAACACAAAACAGTTTGTATAAGTCATAGTAATTTCAGGAGCAATTGACAGAAAATCAATCAAAACTGGCATAAACACAAAAAGGAAATTTATTGGTTCATGAATAAAAGCTTGGGCTTCAGACATGGCTGGATTCAGGTGCTCAAACAACATCATCAAACCTCATCTCTCTCTCTTCATCTTTCAGTTCTGCTTTCCCCTGTGTTACCTTCATTCTCAACCTAGATGTACTAAGATGGCCCTCAGCAGCTCAAGACATACCCTGTTGGTTCAACAACCCATGAAGAGTGACTATTTTCCAGCAGCTCCAGCAAAAATCCAGGAATTAGTTTTGATTGGTCCAGACTGGGTCATATGTCCATCATCAAGTTAATCACTGAAGCCTGAGTGATAGATTACATAAGATGAGGGATGGGATGAGTCCTGTATGAAGCATATGGCCAAAGTATGAGAGTGGGAGAATTTGACTGCCATTACTAAAAGAAAGGGCAGGCTAAAATTACAGATGTCACTACACTGGATTCTAGCCTTGCCTCGTCTGTGTGACCCTGGACAAGTCACTGCTTCTCTCTGGCCCTTTAGTTCCTCACCTGTAAAACTTAGGTATTAAACTCAATCACTGATTTTGATCTTTTATAGATCAAAAATCTGCCTCTTGGCATATTTCCATATCCCTGAGCCAGTGACTCACATCCCTCCCCACCACCATCTTACGATTCCACCATGCTAAAGCCCTGGCCTCTGTAGAAGGGGAAGAAAGCGTGTATAGCACTTCCGCCCACATCCCAGTGGTCCTCAGCATCCAGTCACCTGCCTCAATTCAGATGCAAGGAACTCTGGGAAATGCAATCTTCCTTTACCAAGAAAAGGAAAATGATAAAACTTTTGGCACCTCTGCCACAAACTGTAACATTTACTTATTATAAGGTCAGTCACTGAGAACAGTGACGTTGTTTTAATGGATCAAAAAGAATAGGAAATTAGATATTTGATATGGATGACAGATGCAGTCATGTTTCACCCTCAGCACTGACTTTTTAAAGTCCTATCCTTTTTTAAAATTGTAAATATCAAGACAATCCCAGGTTGCAAGGAATACGAGGTCGAAATGCTAGTGACATTTAAAAGTTTGCTTTGCAATTCCAGTATTCTCTGTAATTACACAAACAGAGACAGGAGAAACTTTAGTGTCAAGCTTGCACACAACCCAGGTAACTGAGAGCATAAGAAACTATGCTGGTTGTCTCTGAAATACTAATATTTAGCATGCAACATATCTGAGGGGTTTTGTTGCATTGATTACAATGTTTAAATAATTAAACATATTTAAAATGTGAAGTTCAAGTATTATATTTGTGGAGGCCTCTGCTTTGGAGAGCACAGTGCCAGGTGACCTGTGAGCTTTATAATGCATGCACCTAAGTGGAGCCCTGCTGGGTGTCCTCTGGAAAGATGCTTCACTTCATTAGGCTTTGGTTTTCTCATCTGTCATGGGATGCCTTGGTTAATCAAGGCACTTGGCCAGAGAAATAAAAATTAAAAAAAAAAAAAAATGAAAGGACAGACCAAGATGTGTCACTGTACCATGCAGACATCTGTGACTCAGTTGTCTATAATTTAACAACCTGCAAAGAGCATTAAGTTGAAACATATGAAACTCCTGTTTTAACAGATCAAAAATAGCCAAATAAAATCAATTTTGCATACAATACAGTTGACCCTTGAACAACATGGGCTTGAATTGCAGAGGTCCACTTACACGTAGGCTTTTTTCAGTAGTAAATACTACAGTACTACACAATCCACACTGGGTGAATCCACGGATGGGAAACTGCAGATACAGAGGAACTGTAGAAACATAGGGTTGACTATAAGTTATAAGCTGATTTTCAACTGTGCAGAGGGTCCCAATATATGAAAACTGGAAGTCTGTGGTCCTTTTCTAGCCCATAGACATATTTTATTATTTATTTATTTTTTAAAATAAATTTATTTATTTTATGTATTTATTTTTGGCTGCATTGGGTCTTCGTTGCTGCGCACAGGCTCTTTCCAGTTGCGGTGAGCGGGGGCCACTCCTCACCACAGTGCACGGGCCTCTCACCACAGTGGCCTCTCCCGTTGCGGACCACGGGCTCCAGGAACACAGGCCTCAGCAGTTGCGGCACGTGGGCTCAGTAGTTGTGGCTCCAGAGCACAGGCTCAGCAGCTGTGGCTCACGGGCCCAGCTGCTCCATGGCATGTGGGATCTTCCCAGACCAGGGCCCGAACCCATGTCCCCTGCATTGGCAGGCGGACTCCTGACCACTGCCCCACCAGGGAAGCCCAACATATTTTATTTTAAAAACACTTACAAATTGAGATATTTCACACGAAAAACAGATTTCTAGTCTCTCTTTAGAAGAAAAACTTCCTACAAGAAAACATATGAGAAGATCTTTGTGATCATGGGTTGGGCAAAGATGTCTTAGCTACAACACTAAAAGAATGACCAATACAAGAAAAAGTTGATAAACTGGACACCATCAAAATTAAGAATTTCTGCTCTTCAAAGATACTGTTAAGAGAATTAAAAGACTGCATACTTGAGAGAACATGTTTGCAAATCAAATATTTGACTTAGAACAATTTGTATCTTGACCATGTAAAGAACCCTGAAATCTTTAAGGCCACAGATTATATTCCATTTATATGAAATGTCCAGAATAGACAAATCCACACAGATAGAAAGTAGGTTGGGGATTGCTTAGGGCAGGGAGGGAGAATTGGTGATGTGGGGTAGGGAGTGATAGATAAAGGTATGAGGTTTCTTTTTGAGGTGATGAAAATGTCTTAAAGTTGACTGTGTCGATGGTTACACAGTTCTTTGAATATATTAAAAATCATTGAATTGTATACTTTAAATGCGTGAATTTATGGTGTGCAAATTATATTTCACAATAAAACAGTTATTCAAAGAAGCAACTCTAAAAACAGAGCAATGAGAAAAAATTTTTAATGGACAAAATATTTGAGTAGACAATTCACCAAAAAAGATATAGAGATGGTTAATAAGCACATGAAAAGATGCTCAACATAATTAGTCATTACAAAATGCAAATTAAAACCACAGTGAAATACCACTACACACCTATTTGAATGTTTTTTTTTTTTTAATAGTGACAATATCAGGTGCTGACAAAGATACCAAGTAACTGGAAGACTCAGGCATTGCTGGTGGTGGGAATGCAAAATGAGACAAACAGCCACTTTGGAAAACAATTTGGAAGTTTCTTATATTAAACATACACTTATCATGTGACCCAGCAATCTCACTTCTACATATTTACCCAAGTGAAATGAAAACCCATATTCAAACATAAAAACTTGCACACAAATATTTATAGTGCCTTTTTTGTAATCACCAAAAACTGGAAAATAGTCCTATTGTCCCTCAACTTGGGAATGGATAAACAAACTGTGGTACATCCATTCAATGAGATACTACTCAGAAATAAAAGAAATGACTAATACACAGAGATATAATTTTTTTGGTTACATAACACTTTATATATAAAAATACACACGCATAATCATTTTTTACCCTAGTACAGCAAGGCAAAACAGATTTTTCCTTGAATCCACATCTATTAGCCATAGGCTAAATTCATGAATCTCTTTGCTACTGCAATAATTAAAATATTTTTACATTAGTTTTTAGCCGAGGTAGTCTTATTTGCTCACTAAATGGACTCAGTTTTTTTTAGACATTAGCATTTATTTTAGCTTTTAGAAATAATGATTTATCAACTTTTTATTGCAGTATAGTTGATTTAAAATATTTTACTAGTTTCAGGTGTACAACATAGTGATTCAATATTTTTATAGATTATATTCCATTTAAAGTTATAAAATATTGGCTATATTCCCTGACCTGTACAATATATCCTTGTATATTATTTATTTTATATATAGTAGTTTGCACCTCTTAATTCCCAACCCCTATCTTGTCCCTCTCCCCACTGGCAACCACTAGTTTGCTCTCTATATGTGTGAGTCTGTTTCCATTTTCTTACAGTTGTTCATTTGTTTTATTTTTTAGATTCCACATGTGTTAACATACGGTATTTATCTTTCTCTGTCTAACTTATTTCACTAAGCATAATACCCTCCAGGTTCATCCATGTTGTTGCAAATGGCAAAATTTATTATTTTTTATGGCTGAGTAATATTCCGTTGTATATGTATACCACATCTCTTTTATCCATTCATCTGTTGATGGATGCTTAAGTTATTTCCATATCTTGACTATTGTAAATAATGCTGCTATGAACATTGGGGTGCAGATATCTTTCCAAATTAGTTTTTTTTATTTTCTTTGGATATATATCCAGTTGTGGAATTGCTGGATCATATGGTAGTTCTATTTTTAGTTTTTAGGGTAACCTCCATACTGTTTTCCATAGTGGCTGCATCAATTTACATTCCCACCAACAGTGTACTGTAAGGGTTCCCGTCTCTCCACATTCTCTCCAACATTTGTTATTTGTGGTCTTTTTGACCACAGCCACTCTGACAGGTGTGAGGTAATATCTCATTGTAATTTTGATTTGAATTTTCCTCATGACTAGCAATGGTGAGCATCTTTTCATGTGCCTGTTGGCTATCTGTATGTCACCTTCTTTGGAAAACTGTCTATTCAGATCTTCTGCCCATTCTTAATTAGGTTGTTTTTTTTTTTGATATTGAGTTATATAAGTGGTTTATATATTTTGGATATTAACTCCTTATCAGTCATAATTTGCAAATATTTTCTCCTTCAGTAGGTTGTCTTTTTGTTTTGTTGATGGTTTCCTTTGCTATGTAAAAGCTTTTAAGTTTAATAAAGTCCCATTTGTTTATTTTTGCTTTTGTATTCTTTGCCTGAGTAGACAGATCCAAAAAATATTGCTACAATTTATGTCAAAGAGTGTTCTGCCTACATTTTCTTCTAAGAGTTTTATGGTTTAGGTCTTCAATTCATTTTGGTCTTTAATCCATTTGGAGCTTCATTTTGTATATGGTGTGAGAAAATGTTCTAATTTCATTCTTTTACATGTAGCTGTCCAGTTTTCCCAGCACCGCATATTGAAGAGATTGTCCTTTCCCCATTGTATATTTTTGCCTTTATCATAGATTAATTGATCGTATTTGTGTGGGTTTATTTCTGGGCTCTCTATTCTGTTCCATTGACCTATGTGTCTGTGTTGTGCCATTACCATGCTGCTTTGATTACTGTAGCTTTGTAGTACAGTCTAAAGTCTGCAGATACCTCCAGCTTTGTTCCTTTTTCTCAATATTGCTTTGGCTGTTCAGAGTCTTTTATGGTTCATATAAATTTTAGAATTATTTGTTCTAGTTATGTGAAAAATGTCACATGTGTTTTGATAGGGATTGCATTAAAACTGCAGACTCCTTTGGGTAGTATAGACATTTAAACAATATTAACTCTTCCAATCCATGAACACATGATATGTTTCTATTTCTTTGTATCATCTTCAATTTCCTTCATCAGTTTTTTAATATGTTTTCAGAGTATATGTCTTTCACCTCCTTGGTTAAGTTTATTTCTAGGTACTTTATTCTTTTTGATGCAACTTTAAATGGGATTTTTTTCTTGTTTTTTCTTTCTGATAGTTCATTATTAGTGTAGAGAAAAGCAACAGATTTTTGTATATTAATCTCATTTCCTGAAATTTACTGAATTCATTTATTAGTTCTAATAGTTTTTTGGTGGAGACTCTAAGGTTTTCTACATATATATTATCATCTGCAAATAGTGACAGTTTTACTTCCTCCTTCCAATTTGGATGACTCTATTTCTTTTTCTTACCTGATTGCTGTGGATAGAGCTTCGAGTACTATGCTAAATAGAAATGGTGAGAGTGGGCATCCTTATCTCATTCCTGATTTTAAAGAGAATGCTTTCAGCATTTCACCATTGAGTATGATGTTAGCTGTGGGTTTGTCATAAATGGCCTTTACTATGTTGAGATACGCTCCCTCTATACTAATTTGATGAGAGTTTTTTATCATGAATGATGTTGAATTT